>NC_134590.1:9169000-9528500 GCF_037038515.1 Microtus pennsylvanicus | reverse complement strand
TTCTTCCTGCCTAAGTCATTCATCCAACTAAGATGAGCTGGTTTTTCCACCATGCATTGTTGCATAACACTGACTTGGTAGAACGTGGTAGAACCAGCCTCCAGTCAACACCAGGGTAAAGAAGAAAACCCACGAACGTAGCCATAGCTTAGGAAAAAGTTTTGTTTCTTTCCGAGAGGAAAAAGGAACATGGACAGTTACTGATGGTAACGTCCTCTTTACTTCGTCTTAAGTAGTCTCTCTTACTTGACCATCTTTCTTTACGTACACACGCACACTCACGCTCACACTCATTCACTCTGTCTCTCACACTTCTCTCTCTCCACGGCGGCCTTCTCTCAACATGGCCGCTCCTCTACTTTCCCATTCTACATCGCCACTGCTTCTCTGCTGCCTCTGCTTCCCTCACAGCCACACTCTGGACATTTTTAAGTCACGTTTTCAGGGCCTGACCCATTCTCAAAACCCAAGATAAGTCACGTCGTTTCTTTCTCTCAGGCTAGGAATGTCACGATGACCGGCCAGTGAGCAACCATGGCCTTGCACGTAGCTCTAAGTTGGTGAGGGCTTCCAGATCGTAAACGATTGGCTGAACCTTGAGGTTGGGGAGTACGTGCAGAAAGGTCCATTGCTACAGGGAGTCATGTCTAAAGTTGCTTCAAACTCTGACCTTGGATCAGCAATAAACAGCACCTGGGAGAATGACCTCATGTATTTGTCTCTTGGGGCAACCAGATATTGTCTCCAAGGGCAACCAGCCTGATTTGAATTTGCTATGGAGTCTAAAGTTAGCTGTGTGTGTGTAACAGGCTGTCTTTGTGAATGAGAATCCTATGTCAGTCTTAGCAATGTAAAATAGCCTCGTATTGCTTCCATTCATCAAAATTATTCAGCTAGTAGAAATCTTCCTTCTGACCATCCACAGCTACATGTGTGCCCAGGAGATGGAATATTTTCATGAGAGAAACACACACACAGTGGGAATACACACAAAGCTGTTCTTAGGAAAGAAATGAAGTGACTCAAGAGAGAAATTACAGACAGGAGTAACTGGTTTCCTCAGTCAGTGACCCCATGACCTATCCAGGTGGGGCTCCCCAGCAGGGAATCATGCATCTGATGGGTCGACCTGCTGAACACTAATTGTCACCTTCTGTATACTCCCATGGTGGCTCTCAGCAGTTGTAGGCTGAAAAGCCTAGATATATTGACAATAGAGATTTAAATCATAGAGCAGAGACTATACAATTAATTTCAAATCATTAAAATAAAACTTGGAGGGAAAAACCAGACATAATTTTTATTTTCGTGAGATTCACAGTGACGTAGAGTTTGATTCATCAAACATTAAATATGCTACAATTTTGGACTAAACATCTTTTTTAATACTGGTATGAACAGAGCATGAAACATTTTGAAATACACATTATCACTTTTAAAACATTTTATGATAACAGAAGCATTGCTAATCATTGCATGGAGAAGGGATGAGTTGGTAAGTAACACTAACAAGTACCCACATGTTGGAGCCCTAGACTGTATATGATTTTCTTTTTTGCATTTTCAAACATAGAGGCCATGCCAAGCCATTTGTGCTAGTATGTTCCTAGCCAGCTCAATCGTTGGCCCTTGTGTTTCATGAAACTCCACATATCTTTAGCACCTGGCTTCCTCTCGTTCCCCATTTCCGCAGGCAGGAAGGAAACTATAGACCTATCAAATGCCTATAGTGGCAAATGTGGCTTCTGCATATGCCTCGTTGGCTAAACATCTACCACGTGGTTGCACAGAGGGCAAGAGCTGAATTATAGTCTGGAGGATTGCCCACCAAGAAATGAAACATTTGTATGGTGGTGACTGGTTAGCCTATGTGGAAGAGCTTCCCAAAGCCTTCTCAGCAGAAGGAAGTTGGGCATGTGAGCAACAGGCTGCACTCTTAATCCTAGGGGGTGCCATTTCCTTGTCAGGTCTCCATTTCCAGGTGGGGTTGGTGAGAAGCTGAGGTAGTTCATTGGGCTTACAACAGGATCCAGGAGGTTTTGTTAAGTAATTCTCTCTATCAAATGCTAATGATTAGCAATGAGAATTGGCAGAAAATTAAAGCTACTTAGGAGGAAAAAGTATTGACAAACCAAATTGTTTCATCAAAAGCACCATGCACCATATAAATTCAATTTTTATATAAAGAGTATTTTTAATAAAGTCTGCCTGGGTTTCCATAAGGCTTAACCTGAGGTCTGAGCAACAAGATCGGAATGTGTGATATAAGCCATGCCACTGTATGCACAGTTATGACTCAGGAGCCGTGATGGGATTATCTATATCTCTATATCTCATAAATAATTATTTAGACACATATGTCAAGTTGAAAGGCACAACATGTCCCCCTATTCTAATCTTACAATCTCTTAACTGAAAGTCAATAAGGTGAGGTCAAATTATCTTCTTTCTTCAGGTGAAACTGAATTTGAAAACCTAGTCTGGGAGGAGGCAGTGTTAAATTAGCTGCCAAGACATGGCTAAGCCTTTGCCACTAGGTCCCCAGAACTCAGCCTTTTCTGCTGCCCTGGTCCTGTTAGAGACTTTACCTATCATGTTAGTGTTATTCCCAAGTACTAGCTGGAGGGTGAGATGCCCCAATCCAAACAGGGGCTTCCTGATGCTCCCTGAAGAGCCGACTAAAGCAGAGCAGTGATTGGAAGCCATTCCTTCTCACCCCGCCTCAGAAAGGGCAGCCATTCTCGTCAAACTCTACCTGCCCAATGACAAAAGCACAGGATCTGTGCAAGCAGTTCTGGGTGCTGGCAGTTACTGTTCTCAGACACAAAGGCAATACCCAGGTCTCCCAAACAACGGAACAATTAAGAGAGAGCTTAATCGGTAAAGACATCTTGTTCAAAAGAAGGAAGAAAAGAGTAGTGGGCCAAACAACCCGGATGTAGAATATGGGGAAACTAATTAAAACTATGTAGGGCAAGGCCTTTAGAGATGGCTCAACAAGAAAGAACATGTACTGCTTTACAGAGGACCCTGGATCTGTTCTCAAACAGGTCACAACCACTTGTAATTACAGCCATAAGGGATCTGACACCTAGACCCTCCCCATATTCCTGGACTAACACAAAAGGAAACTTTTTTAAAAAAATTAAAGCATATACTACAAATATTTAAAAAATAGACCTATAAACTGTACACTTGTAATTCACTATGCCTGCATTACAGGCCGTAGCCTGGTACAGTTGGCAAGTCGGGCAAGGGGCTGGATGGAGATTGAAACACACACACGCACACAGAGACACACACACACACACACAGAGAGAGAGAGAGAGAGAGAGAGAGAGAGAGAGAGAGAGAGAGAGAGAGAGAGAGAGAGAGAGAGAGAGAGAGAGAGAGAGAGAGAGGGGGGGGGGGGAGGGAGGGAGAGAGAGAGAGGGAGGGAGGGAGGGAGAGAGAGAGAGAGAGAGAGAGAGAGAGAGAGAGAGAGAGAGAGAGAGGCTCTCGTCCTTATATAGTGCCTTCTCCAGCTGCAGCCACCAGAAACCATTCCCCTGTCTCGTGCTCTGAGCAGCTGCAAATACAGGAAAACAAATTATTTTGCTTAGAGCAGCTGCAAGTATAACAAGTTGTTTACTCCAGCAGACAAGGGGGTCACAGGAAATTCAAGATCTGGGGGTCCACAGTCTCCAACATACACTTACCTTGATCTTTGTAATTTTAAAAGTAAGCATAACATTGAAAATGTCTTGATAAGAACAACACACATTAAAGAAAATGTATTGAAGATTCTTTCAGTTCAAAGGGCAGTATTGTATTCAGTATTGACAAGCAAAAGCAAGAAGTGAAAAAAGCTAGAAGTCCTCCATACACTGCTTTTGAAAGTAAAATGATAGAATAGTTAGACAGTTGAAAGAGCATATGTATGCTTTGAAACACACAAGTTTGACCGGGAATGTTATCTATATGACTTGGAAGACCTTGACCATGCTGGTCACCTTGTCTAGCCTCCTGTCATTTGAGATGAGAACATCTTTATATGGATATCCTTTTGAATACAACAAAACATGTCTGTCCTATGTTAATCAATCAAACGTACAGTTCCTCCACTCCCTGGGAAATGAATTGAAACAGAAACCCTGGAAAAAATAAGTCAATGTGAACTTGTTTTGAATGGAAAAAGGTGACTTTGTCTGCCCTTCTTCCCACTAAACAGTCTTTTTATACCCTGAAGAGTCTACCATGGAACAAATAATCTTAAATTGCATCAATTTTCTCCGTGACTTCCTGTGAATGTAATACTAGAATAAGTCCTATGTCTTACAGTGTCCAAACCAGAAAATCATGTAAAATCATTATAAGTATGTACCTAAATGATTGAGAATAACATCTCATAATATTTCAGCTAGAATTCAAACCTCAGATGTGTTTGCCATGGTTATTCTTGAGGATGAACTGCCCCAAATATTTTCTGAAGTGTGTATCGTTTTAATGTGTTAGACATCCTAATTCTTTATAAATATTTACTTTTACAGCTTTTACAACTGGGACAGCCATATTGCTGTTTGCAATTCAAGTCCCAATTACCAAGTGATGGCTGACAACCCTGAAGGCTTACTTTTTAAATATAAAAGAGACAGGAAAATCCTCAACGTTGACCCAAGGGTAATTGTAACTTATCTGTTTCTTCAAAATGTGTTGTGTTTCTACTTAGTCAAAAAAAAATTTTAAATGTCCGACACCCTTATGGCTTGGGGGTTTTGTATGTTTGTTTTGTATCTTAGAGGTGGATAATTTCTTTGAAACATGAGCATTCAAAAAGAAAGAAGAGACAAGGAGAGAAGAGAAAGAGAATAGGGGGAGGGAAGAAAGGAAGAAGAGAGGGAGGATGGGAGAGAGAGGGAGGGAGAGAAGGAGGGAGGCATTCCTCCAAAGTTTGTTTGGTAGATTATGAGAAGAAAGAGTTTATGTGGGAATGAAGTAGAACTTGGGATTGATGTAGAACTTCTACTTCAATCCCTATTAAGCATAGTTAGATTAGAGAGATTGGATAATCTTTTCACTGTGATCATTAGGGGACTAGTCTTTTCATTGGAAGCATTAGTAGAGGGAGATTCTTAACCTTGTTTTTATAAGCATGTGGTGCTTTTAAAGAAAATGCCCCCAAAGGGAATGGCAGTATTATGAGGTGTGACTTTGTTGGAGGAAGTGTGTCACTGTGGAGGTGAGTTTTGGGGTTTCATATATGCTCAAGCCATACCCAATGTCCCAGATCACTTCTTGTTTGCCTGGACAAGCTATAGAACTCAGCTACCTTTCCCACACCATACCTGCCTGCAGGCTGCCATTCCCCACCATGGTGGTAATGGACTAAAGCTGGCATTATGGTGTTTACCTATAATCTCAGCAACTTGGAGACTCAGGCAGAGGACTGCTGTGAACTAAGATCAGCTTGAGGTACATGGTGAGTTCTAGAGCAGCCTTGGCCAGAGAGACCCTGTCAACTGCTAGACAAAAATTGATAAACAAATACACCTGTTACTGTACTTCTAAGTGTTACTTTAGAAAATGCTTCATTAAAATATTTTAAAGACATGTCCTTTGGTACTTTGAATTTCATCAAGGGCAAATATTTATTACATATTTTCAAAAGTTAAAACGGCTTTAAGAATTTTGATCACCACTTGTATATTTAGGGATAAAAGTTAAACCTTTGAGTAACATTGTTATATGCTGGGGTTGTTTGAGTGTTTATTAACTCATTAATAACTTTTATCCTTTGTTTTTTACTTGGGTTTGTTGCTGGTATTGGTCATTCCTATGACAGTCTAAAATCCAAAGACAAAGGAAACAATATTCCAGAATGTGAAACATAAGAATTGTGTCATATCCATGTGATAGAGGCAAAGCTGCACCAAAGGCTAAGCATAGGCTATTGGGTTTTAAATCTTTTTCTAAAAGTTTTAGAGATATAAAGTCAAAAACTTATTTCACGTTCCCTTAATACAGATTCTGTCATATACAAAGTGCTCAGTAGCTAAGGGTCCAAAAAATGACTAAATGAAACTGTGCAAGAAATAGCGTTGGTTGTGTTCACATTCATATGGAAGAGCAGATCCAGCTGAACAGAAGCTGTTTTTCTTCAGCCTGTCAATCTAGACAGTAGTATCCAAGGTTGGACCTTGAGTGTGGGCTATCCTGGAGCCCAGATGGTTTCCAGGCATAGGCAAAACAGATACAAAAGTTGTGATCTTGCTGCCTTTGAAAAAAATTTCCCAAAAGTTTCTGCATGTATGTTCTCTCGTGTTCCATGGCTCATGTAGATGATGTTCGTACAGAAAGCTGATTGGGGAGCCCTCAC
This sequence comes from Microtus pennsylvanicus, assembly GCF_037038515.1. NCBI lineage: Eukaryota > Metazoa > Chordata > Mammalia > Rodentia > Cricetidae > Microtus > Microtus pennsylvanicus. The sequence continues at coordinate 9,522,145 of NC_134590.1, read as the reverse complement.
AGAGGGCTTTCTTCTGGAAGTTAAGGTGTATATTTAAGGAAAACCTCAAATTATTAACAACAACATTATGGTTTGGTGGAAAAGGTGTTCAAATGAATTTGAACAACATAATATTTAACCTATTTGATCTATACTGGGGCTCTGTTCAGGTTATTGGTATACTTTAAGGATATGTGTCATGAAAGGAGTTTTATGGACCCTTAGGAATTGATGCATACAATTACCTGAACATACTTTACAGAATTTCCCCATTTGAAAAATCATTCATTAGGTCTCACAAGCTTCATCAACAATGCATGAAACAGTTCCTCAATTTTTTAGAAAAAAAATTAATTTGTAGGAAAAGGTTTCTAAATCTTGGAGAAAGAACAATTCATAATTAGTGAGAGTCAAGAATGAGTCACGGAGACATCTGTCGATGCCTGAATAATCACTTAATTTTGAAAGTTTGAACTGTGATTAATTTTATCTTTTTGATCTCCAGAAAGATGAAATTAATGTCAGACTTTCTAGAAAGAAACCCTGGCCTCAACATCAAGAGACAAACCGGTAGGCCACTACTCACTCAACCACATTGCCTTGATAGACCCCCGTCGTCTTTCTGTCTGTTGACAGAGACAGAAGTGAAGGGTTTGTGTTTGTTGTTCGATTTGTTTTATTCTGATCTCTTAAATCTCTGAAATATACCAGCTTAATGCTCAGACTCGGGCTCGGCTGAGCCCAAGAAGAATGAACTTCATGATTCCATGCTTGCGCATGTCCCACAATTCAGGAACCTTTGTCCTGGAAAAGCGGTAACCTAAGAGGTCTGGTTACTCTCTTCCCAAGTATAAATAGAATAACTCAGATTTGAATTTTTATAATCTAGGCATTAAATTAGCATTTGTGTCCCCTACACAATTGGTATTCACCATTACAAGGGCCCCAGTATTTTGTATTTCACGAGTCCCCAACATAACACTTTCAGGGAACAAAGAACTATGATAAAGTACATGTTTTAATAACTGCAAATTATAGGAATCGTATTTCTATATTTAGTATTTCTCATAATCATTTTACTTTCAATTTCTTAAAAATGAACATCCTGTAATTCGGACAGGTCAGGGGCTGCAAAGCCCTGTGAGGACAGGGCTCATCCCTCCTATTTTCCTTCAGACACTTCCAAAACACTTGATGCCTCAAATTAAAGAAGTCACGATCAAGGAAAGGTAGAAACAGTGGTAAACAGGATGTGTTTCCTTTGCACAACAGATGTAGCCTCATTAATTCTGAAGCTTAGTTCCCACGAAACAGTTGTTTGTGAATGGAAGCAGTCAGAAAAGGAAAAATGTGCAGGTCTTAGAACAAGTAATATGAGTTCATGGGTTAGGAAATTCCAAATGCAGTTAAGAGTTTGGTTGCACTGAAAACAAGACCACTGGCTTTAACCTCCCTGCAGCTGTATAACATCTGGAACAAATAAGACAAGTTTCTATTTTTGAGTGAAGAATGCTTGTCTGAGTGATTCACACCCACCAAAATGTTTCCAGTGTGTTATCTTAGAGGGGCTGAGTGGAAGCTCTTTGCTCTCAGTCCTTTGCATTATCTGAACAAATGAGACGGGGAGGAGGCATTTTTTTTCTTTTACTTTTAAAAGCTACTAGCACAAGACAGTTTGCTTTAGAGTCTCAGCATAACAGGGTGCACAAAAGCAAGAATGTTCCACCAAGGAGATAAGGCAGATGAGGTTAGAGAGTTATAAGACGGATGGGGGGATTTCTTCGTCACACTAGTTCCCCACAAACACATGTTCTGCCCTGTCACAAAAACGGAAGTGGCTAATGAGAGGCCAGCACTTCAAAAACTTCTTAATTAGTGGGTACCCAAGGGGCTGGGGAGACAGCTCAACCAGTAAAATGCTTGTCGTGAAAACATGAAGACCCTGGTTCAGATCTCTGGCACCTACAGAAAGAGCTAGGAATGGCTGTGCCAGTCTGTAATTCCAGAGCTTGGGATGATCTCTCTGACTAGCCAGCCTGAGTTCCCAAGATGCAGGTTCAAGGAGAGATCCTGGCTCAAAACAACACGATGTAGAACAAATGAGGAAGACAGTCATGTGATAGCATCCTCTCAGCTCTCCACACATATACCCTCATCACCCACTCACACATAGATGAACATGTACAGCCATGCACAGTGCACATACACAAAGTATTCATTAAGTATTCGCTAAGTAAATGAATGATGCCTTTCAGAAGAAGTGCCTGATAAAGTGGTAAGGAATCCAGTGGCCTACGCGGCAGATGCTGGATGTAGAAGAGAGAGTTTAAACCAGTACAGGCACCAATTCCGCCAGTCAAAAATCACTTCAAGAGTTCTCATCAGAGAGGACGCGTGGGGAAATCTTTATTTCCATATATATTTTCAGGTTTTTTTTTTTCTGAAGTCAAAGAACTATATAATGTCAGGTGTTCTCCATGAGAATATCAAGTTAGAATGTAGTTTTGATTTTTGAACACACTCACATAGCTTGCATGCAAGTTTAAGATGGCATGATTAACAGGAGACGCGATCAATGACACTCAAAATTCAATAATTATGAGGCACTAACGGGGAGAAAGATCTCAACCTTTGTCCTCTGGCTGTTTGTGGGTGTTTTTAGTCTCCGTTGTCTTGTCTTTTATTTTATTTGGAGGAAACAAGCCTGTGAACACACCCAGTCAGTAGCAAGAAAGACTTAACTCACAGACTGAGCTACCACCTTTATAGTTCAGAGAAAGAAGGGAGAACCTTCCATCTTGGGCCTGAAGCTGGCGGCAGACTGGTGAGGGAACAAGAGGAAACGTCTGGTTAGAGTGAGGGACGAACTCTTAAACTGGGAGTAGCATGGTTAGAGATTGAAGTTGCCCAGCGGGAGGGGGAAAGAGAGACCAAGGAAATTAATAGTTGGATGTGCTACTGCTTCACCTAGGTAGGTACAGTGCGGATAGAGCACGGCTTGAGTATGGAGGACTGATGAGCACCTTGCTCTGCTCTTGCTAGGAAATGGAGAAACAGGGCAAGGCTTGTGCAAGGAAATAACAGGATTGAAGCCCTGCGTCGGGTGGATAGAGGGCATAGACCAGAGCAGCATGGGAGGAAAGTCACAGCAGGTCAGCGTGCGGTGAAAACACATGAAGAGCAAAGAGGCTCTGAGGTGTGGTTCTATTTGGGGAACAGACTGTGAGTTGATGCCTTCGGTTCTCCAACTAGCCGGATCTTCAACACAGACACAGCTTCGAGAATGTGTATATCCCTAAGGAAGTTTTCAGAAGCTCTCACCTCACCTAGTCCTCCAAAAATATATCGTGCGCTAGAGCCTAATTTGGTTATAGCTGATCACAAAGTGGCTGATAGCAAAATAATCAATGCAACCGTCGTATTGAAAGGACTCAGTGGCCTGTGGGTTCTGTCCAGTGTAAGGCTCTGGTGAAAGTAAGCATGCGCGGTGTTACACGGTCACCCATTTGGGGATCGTTGCACGTGAGATACGCACTGTGCGTTGCTTTAGCAGGATGCATATCTGGTTTCTTTACGTGTCAGGGCCCCTCCTCCTCAGAAGGCTGATCTCAACCGTGTACCCCTAGCAAGGAACCGCCTTCCACAATAACTTCTCCCTAGCTGTTGTTTCGCTGTCTGCGCATAAAGGAACCACATTCCTTACCCTGGAACTGATTTTAAGTCAAAAGTCTTGATTTAAAGCGTCTTAGTTCACAGTTTAATTCTTAAAATTATACGAACAGACAAAAAGTGCGGTCCAGGTTCCAAGACTCCTGGAAAACCCTCCCAGGAATAAACGTCGTGATGTTTCTGGCTGGGAAATCGCCAATTTCTCCTTATTCGCTTGGGCCATTATGGGAGAGGTGAAAGAGCTAGCTGTAAGGTAGCCTTTATTCCTTTATTCTCAGGAATCTCTTTGTGACGTCCATCTGCCCAGCGGATCACATGGAACAAAACTTAGGAATCACAAACAGTAAAGAGCAAAGTAGGAACGTTTTCGGGCTGTTTTTACCTTTGCATTGCCGGTGCTAGCCGTTATGGCCATATGTGGTAGGTGCTCAATGACATCTGTAGAGTGAATACACAGAATATTAAATATTTGCTAAAGAAATGAAGAATGGGGCCAAAAATAACCTCAGAAACTTTTGAGGTTAACTTGGAAATTCTTTAGGCTCTCAAGCACTAGAAGTATGTAAAGCTAAAATCTGTAACTGAAAACCACCACAAGTGTTGGCATGGCTTGCCGCTCTCCCCTTGGGGGGTACATTAATTCTGAGCATTCTTAGCTGAGCATCGAAATACTGACCCTAGGTATCCAGGGCAGTGACTGTGGGCAGGTGCATGAGTGAACGAGCCTGGCAACCATTTTACTATTTTTAGATAGTTGCCTAGATGTTTTTATATAATATACATAAAATATTATGTATTTTAGCATATATTAATATATATAGTAAAATTCTTTTCTGTGAGCAACAGAACACTAGATAAATAAGTTTTTACATTAAATAAATGTGTCAAACAAAAGCACCTGTCCTTAGTTTTTTTTTGCTGACTTTTTAAATTTAATTTAGATGACAAGTTTATCAGTGCTTATGTCTCTCTCCTGAGCTCCAGAAACTACCACCCAAGTGCTTTTTGCCATTAGTAAGAAAGGTGTTAATTGCCTTCATCACTCTGCCTCCAGCCTCTGAATTCATTGACTAATTTCCCTTGGCACCGAGACTTAAAATCACAGCCCTTCACTGGCTTGAAACTGCCGCTTTCTAGATGGAAGCCCATGGCATTCCTACACCCTCTGGGCAGATGGTTCTAGTTGAGTTTCTTGGAGCTTTAATCCCCTGGGGAACATCCTCAGTTGGACAATCTGTCTTTTTACAAGAGCCAGGTGCATTTCTTTCTGATCACTAAAAACAAGAACCAACAGCAAGATGCAGAACAAGAGAAGATTAAATGGCACCACAATTTCTTCAGTCTTAAAGAATTTCTTCTCAAACTCCACTGCAACGCTGGCTCAGCCTGGGCCAGGAGAACAAGGGACGCTCATCAAACCAGCAGCTCCGTCCTTGGGCCTTTGGCTTTTCCTCAAGAGGCCGCCTGTTAAACACTGCTTTTTAACTATGGCCCAGTCACAGTTATTAAGTGAACCTGAGGTGTTGCCAACTTTCTGGGTTTGCTGCCTAAATTACTGAATATTTGGTTGATTATAGCCCTAAAACAGCCACATACTAAGTAGCTTTTAAACATTTTCTCCCTTGGGCAATCACCTGGTATATCTGAACTGAAAGTCCACCACATATAAATTAGTATTTACTCAACTAACTACTACTAAAATCAATGGCCTTAAGGAATCCATTAAAAATTACATAATAGATCTTGGCTTTTAGGAATTAAAACTCCTAAAACTTAAGTGCCATGTCCTCCTCTTGACCTGGAAAACCGATTTTAATTCTATATGCAGTATTTATGGAACAAGCCCTAGAGATAAGCACAAGTTGTTAGGTGTCCAAGACATGAACTCGTATGTGAAGTATAACACAAGAAAGGCAAACTAGGGAAAAGAAAAATTCAAATCTATTATGTTAAATTATTGCATAGCTCTCAATTTTTGGTAATAATAATAAGAATGATAACTTTGTACTATCCAGGCGGAATGTCATTAATGATATTCAGTGTGCATAGCCCAATAAGAAGTCAGAAAAGTTTCTAGATGTCTTTCTCATTACAAAAGTGGCGTTTTTCGCACATGATGCCCAAGGATAGTAGAACCAGTAGGACCCAGGGAAGCAGTGGGCAGAGATCTGGGAAAGCAGCTTTACTTCCATTACTTACTCCCTTTTCACAAAGTACACTATCACATTCTAGGAGCAGGAGGAAGAGTCCAGAGTTAGTTTTGTACCAAGAAGAAAACTGAGTTGAACACAATAAGCATTTCTTCTGTACTTAAAAAGATCTGATTTCTTTTTTAAAATAACTTCTTTTGAGTTCAAGAAAATAACTTGCATTTAAATATTAACAATTTTAACATTATCACTAAGGTATTAAGGGTGTGCATTCTGATGCCTGAAACTGATACTCTTTAATTTCCCTTCCACGCCTGTTAATCCTCCTCCTTCCTAAAGCTCTCTTTCCACAAGCATGATTATTTTATTGTTGTTGTTGATATTTTTGTTGTTCTATTTAGTTTCAGTTTTGTAGAGATTTTGACTTGGATTATCTATGTGATTATGGGTTAGGCACTATCCATTGGAGCCTGGTAGACTCCTCAGTGAAGGAGCAACTTTATCCCAGAATCCATCAGTAGCCAAAAGTTTAGCAGGAAGGAGAAGGGCTTCCTGATCCATGATAACATGCTGACAGGCCCAGGATTGTATAGGCCTATTATGGGCAACCACAGCTGATGTGAAATCATAATCCTTGCTTATGCCATGCTGAAAAGATAGCATTTCAATTCTATTTTCTTTTTTCTTCATTCTTGTCTTGAAATCTTCCTAACCCCTCTTCTGCAGTGGCCCCTGTGATTAAAGGGTGATGTGAGATTCCCCTCTACATGCTGTGAATACCATTGGTGACTAAAGAAACTGCCATGGCCTGTTGATAGAACTTAGATAGGCAAGGAAAACTAAACTGAATGCTGAAAGAAAGGAGGTAGAGCCAGAGAGAAGTTATGTAGCCCCATCAGAGAGAGACACCAGAACTTTAGCCGGTAAACAACAGCCATGTGGCGATACACAGATTAATAGAAATGGATTAAATTAATATGTAAGAGTTAGCCAATAAGAAGCTAGAGATAATGGACAAAGCAGTGATTTAATTAATAGAGTTTCTGGCTGATTATTTGGGGAATGAGAGGCCGGGACGAATAAGCAGCCCTATTACAACAGATTGACACCACATGGCCAGCTAAAATCCCCTTAAAACCTGAGAGGGCTTACAAAGGAATTATACACACTAAAAGACAAAGTTTAGCAACATTTTTTTTTCATAATGGGCTTTGCTTGCTGACAGATTTCTACAGCTCCTTTAAGAGAGGTTTTCCTGATTCAGCAATAGCAGAAAAAAGCCATGCCATTTTGAAACAGCTTCCTGAACCATGCTGCCAGTGTTATCTCTGGCTCTTTCAGGAGACCAAGCATTTGAATGCTTATAGCTTGCTTGGTGGCAACATAGACCGACTGTGTGGCTAGAGATGGGGCATTGTGCATGGCTCTTGGAGGCAGCAAGCAGCTGCTCTATGCTGGACTGGGCATGGGCAAGCAGACACTTTTTCCATATTTCCCCTAGTAATGACACTGCTTAAATTTATAAAAAGAGCTTAGCATTTTATGAAGCATTTCTGGTAAGAAAATAATTACAGATACACAATAAGGTAAATTCAGATGAAAAAAGACCTCTAAATGGGTCACAGTGTTGGAAAAAAGTACATAGGCTTGGGAGAGAGAAGAAAAAGAGTATAGAGAGTTTGAAAAGAAGTAAATCATTTAAAAAAATGAAACAAAGTCTTTAAAGAGACAGAGTACAGACAGTCATAGATTAAAGGCATAAAGATAATAAAATAAATATTAAAAAGTAACAGATTTAAAATGAATCATCCATGTAGAGATGTAATATACACAGAGATTCTGAATTATGTATATTATTGTGCTTCTTTGAGTTTTCTGACTGTGACGGAGCTAAGTCCAGAGAGACATTTCATTGTATGGGCTGCTAAGCTAAACCAACATATATATTTTAAAGGTAGCTTGATTTCAAAATATAGATCTAAAGATATGTCGTTTTGAAAAAGGGGCTCTTTTGTTTCCACAAAGGATGAGAACCTGTGGATTCATTCCAGGCTAATGTGGTTTAATGCACCAAGACCCCCTGAAGTGTTGCCGTGAACACCCCCAAAAATTACTTTGAGATGATCCTAGCACACAGGATACACCATGAAAGACCTGATTAACAGTTCCTCCAATAAGCAGGAAGTAGTCTAGAGAACTATACTCAAATTCCAAAATATGTTTGTTTACATTTAAAGGGGGCTATGCTGTAGAGATTTGCATTGGCACAATGTAATGTGTAATTGGGAAATATAGGTTAATAGATAATCATTTATAATAGTCAAGCTTGTAGTCATGTTTGTTAGATTTTCTAGATAAACATAGATGTATTTCATATAGTTAGGTAGTCTTCAAATCTTTCAGAGACCTTCAGATTATGGCATTTGATATGTTTTAAGAAGTTAGGACTTTTTGTAACAATGAGACACATCTGCTCCTGACAGCACTAATCTACTTCAAGAGAATGGCAGGCAGTAAAGAGCCTCCTTATGGAGTTGGCTAGCCATTTGGGCAAGAAACTGCTCTTGCCTGTACTGCTTGATGGTATGCTGTGTGAACGGGACATGCAGGATCCACATAGAGATGACTGCTGAACTTGCCTAAAGGTGAGACAGAACTTCAAGGTTTCTGCTTCATAAAAGAGTCTGCTAGACACATTCAGGACACAGCAGAAAGTGACTGACAAACTGCCAATATAGGTGGAAATGTCTTTGACATTTCTTGCTTTAAAGAAAAGTCTGCTGAATACTATAGGCCTGTAGACCGAAGATGGATGCCCCAATGGTACAAAGAACTTTGGATGACTGTCCAGGCAGCAAAATGTCCCTGTCAATTCTAGAGTTTTGGAAGTTGTTTACAATGTACTTCCTGTTTACTTAGGTAATATTATATCCTTTTGGATTCTTTGATGGAGTTGAAGAATATGTAGTTATAATTACAGTTTTCCTTAGTTATGATAAAAGATAAAGAAGATATAATTATTGTAACTGTAATTCTTGTTTGATGCCTGTTTTGTTATATGTAGTTTTACTATGTTAAAGATAAAGCCTTCATTTTTATTTAAACAGAAAAAAGAGATATTGTAATATTCCCCTCTGTATGCTGTGAATATACTTCTTGTCTTTCTATTTAGAAAACAAATGTGCAAACAAACAAAAGTCAGAATTTTTAGGCATAAGAAAAACACAGGTAATAGACACACATAGGCCATAAAAGCATGAAATCAGAAAACATTACATATAAGCAAAAGGCAAGAAAGACAAAAAAATGTAAAGGATTACTTCTATTTCTAAGAGAAAAGATGGGATTTTTTTCCCCCTTAAAAGTGAAAATTTTTTAGTCAAAGTATAGATAGTTGGTAAAAGGTTACCCAGGTACTAGTCACTTATGTCGTGATTAGACCATGTCACCTTACAATTAAAATTGGTCAATTTTGACACTTCCTGTTTACCAAACTGTGTTTGCTTTGCACACTTTTTAAACTCTGTCTTCAGAGTTTTTGTTTTTGTTGTTGTTGGTGGTGGTGGAGTCACTTTTATGTGTGCTTTTACTATTATTGGAATTGAGCATTTGTTTCACACAGGAGTTAGTTTATTATATTTCTGCTTCTTTCATTATCTTATGTATAGTAACACACTACAGATTAGATATCTGTCTTTTACCTTTTGTGGTATGTAAAGCTTAACATATTAGTCAACAATACTGATGTCTCTCTTGAGGTTTCTTTTCCCACTGTTCATATTAAAACTTTTCATTCTAAGAGGGGGAATCATTTACTTGTGCTTCCTTTCAGTTTTGTGAGTCACTATTTACATTTAAATCTGTAATTCTTGTAGTAGTGGGGCAAAATAGCATCTCTTGGTCCTGTCAATGATGAATGTTCAGCATTTATTGCCCTTGTTCTTATCCCAGTATGTTGAATTTTGTTTTATCATATCTATACTCATCTTGGGAGTCTGTCATTCTTGGGACCTAGCAATGACTGCAAGTTTTTCTTTTAGCAGATTCTTACAGGGCTATGATTGTGAAGATAGAGCTTGTTAGGTGCTGACTTTTCTCCACTAGCTGCCTTGCACGCTGTGACTGCTATGTATGCATGATTGCTTTCAGCACTCTTGAGATCTGTTATTAGAGAACAGTGTCTCAAGGGATATAGCATCATGATCCCTGTGAAAATAGAAAATGAATATGTGGTATAGATTTTTAACTGATGGGCTAGTAAAGGAACCAGTAAGATGTTTCTACTGGTCCAAAAGAGCATTAAGAAAAAGAAATCACTCAAGTGAGAGACCTTGGAACACTCATCTCTAAACAGGATGTCTCCATCAAATCCCTTCCTTCAGTACTCAGGGAACCCTGTAGAAGAGGAGGCAAAAAATGGTGCATGAGCCAGAAAGGTTGGACGGACACCAAGAATACCTGGCCCTATATCAGCAGGATTAAAACACATATGAACTCACTGAGCCTGAGGCAGCATGCAGAGGGCTTGCATGGGACTACAACAGGTCCTTGGCACACACACACACACACACACACACACATATATGTATATATATACATATATTATCAGTTTATTGTTTCTATGGGATCCATGAGTATATGAATGAGTGGGTCTATCTATGTTTCTTGTGTCTTCTCTTGTGCTTATCCAATTTCAGTGTTACTATATTTTATTTTAGTTATCCCTTTGAAGGCTGTTTATTTTAATGACAAGTAGAAAGATAATAAATCTGGGTAAGAGGGGAAATAGAGAGGGACTGAGAGGAGTAGAGGGCAGGGAAACTCTAATCAAGATATATTAAGTGAGACAAAAATCTATTTTCAATAAAAGGGGAAGGAATAAAAAAGAAATGAAATAACAGTAATAAGAAATTCCAATGTACAATTATGAATAAGTACAGCATCAAAACCAATGCAAAAATTTGAATCGAACACAATTCTTTCACACTGGCATATAAATTATTTGAATTATTTTCAGATTTACAAAATTTACATAATTGTTATTGCCATGTGGACTAGGATGAAAAATAAATATGTGTAATCTAGAGATTCATTTTATTTTTTGCCTCTAACATAGTTTCTTGTGATTTTCTTCAATAGGATCCTTCCCTCCTTTTACCATAATAATTCCACAAAAGACTACTTGATTATTAAATAAAGCTGACTCCATTGATTCCCTACTATTTCTCACTCAGGCACAGAAGTGCTATTCAACACTACAAACATTACAGTTGCTTGTAAACTCCAAGCTCTATTGCTTTTTACTTCTTGTTGTATTTGAGACAGGGTTTCTCTGTATAGCCCCAAGTGTCCAGGAACTTACTATGTAGAACAGGCTGGCCTCAAATTCCTGGAGATCTGCCCATCCCTGCCTCCTAAGAGCTGGAATTAAAGGCATGAGCCATCACAATCCATATTTCGAAGTCTTGTAACTTTGAACAAATAGGATATTAATTTTTTCTTGGAAATTTGCATAAGAAATCTCAAGTTGTGATCTTGAACCTGTGGTTCTTGTCTTGATGGAAGGAAACCAAAACCAAAATCTCTCTGCAGAAGATTCCACCTATAGTTGCTTTACATTTAGGTAAATCTCTCTCCATTTGAGATCTCCAAAATATCTCTAGGTTACTTAGACATATTTTTGGGTCATTGAAGCCAAAGTCCAGATCAACTGCCAGAAAGAGCTTTGAGGATCGGTTTCCTTAGAAAACAAGCAAACAAACAAATAAAATATCTAAATATGGTTTAAGAGCATTGCTTTGAAATGTGACTTTCAAGCCAAAGTCTTGGATTTGTAATTGGTTCAATTACAAACTCCTTTGTAAAAATAGTGTCTTTTTCTCACTCATGCTATAATAATTACTAAATGGCCTTTGAAAGGAATGAAATTTAATGGGAATGTCTGAAGCCAAATGATTAAAGGAGAGCCAGGCATCATTTGTAAATGACTCATTTTACTTAAGAGAATCGAATCTAGACCTGGTCCTGATGGCACTGGACATGAACACCGTATACTCTGGAGGACAAGGCAGAAGGGTTTCAAGTCACGGCCTGCCTGGGCTACAGAGCAAGGTTTCAAGGATAGCCTGGGGAACTGAAGCAGACTTTGGCTCAGACATGGATATAGATAGATTCAAATATAGATATTGACAGAGACAAGGATTTTTAGAAGGTTGCAAGGAGGACGTTAGGGTTATAGGTCACTGAGAGAGTCTTGCATGACCAAAGGTGGAAATTCAATCCTAAGACCCTAAGAAGACAACAGCAACAATGCTCAAGAAAGGAAAGACAGAGGGAAGGAGGGTAAGAAGAAGTGGCAGAGGGAGGGAGGAAGAAAGGAAGAAAGGACAGAAGATTACAATCTATTAGATTTCTAGGTGTTACGGACATTTTAGGAGGGAAAACCTGTGTTCTTACATATCCAGAAAGCAGAGGATTGCATTATCATCAACAATATTGCAGGTAAACTGTGCAAGATTTCCCACACTAGTTTGTTCATTCCCCTGTGCTGGGTCTGCATTGCCCACCACCTGCCACCCTTCCCTTAGACAGAAAGACTTCTGGAGTTCTTAGTCTGTCCTTGAGCTGTCTCCACTATCTAGCCCACATCAGCTCAGCTTTTCAGTGCCCATGCAGAAGGCACTAGGGATAATGCCTTTCCATGAGTTTCTGAGAATCATCTTCCTTGCTGAAAAGATCTCAGGGAAGCATCAAAGACAATACTGCAGATGATGGGATGAGAAATGATTGTGATTAATTTAGGACTAGCACTTTTACAAGGTAAGTAGCCTGGGATGAGAAATTTTATTTCAAAAAAAATTCTACAAGGGGTATATCTGATTCAAAACCTGAATGAAAATAATTTTATTATGCAAGAAGTTTTGATATCTTGACATGTAATTGTTAACGCCAAGAGTATTAAGTAAGGAAATACGATGCCTGCACCAAGGCTTCAACCGCTGGGTGTTTTAAACAATAGATCAAATTATGACTGATAACGTGATGCTGTTATTGCCCAACATTATTGGGCAGGTGCCAGGAGAGCTGTATTAAATACAGGCAAACCCCGGGGGTGGGAGCATGGTTATCACCAGAGCTGCAATCAGTGTTTTCCCTGCGGATCAAAACAGATAAAGTAATGAGAGCCGTGAGAAAGCTGTGGAGATTCCCCGCAAACACTTGGATGTTCTCAAAGATTTACCCCAGCAGCATCATACTGTACAAATTTGCCAAGACAGGGCAGGGCTAGGGAAGAGCACCTCTTCTAGTTGGACGAGCCCTCCGGTAGGAGTTTGTTCTTAACAGCATTTTTCAAAATAAAAGACTAAATCTTTGGGTGGGTTTTTCCCAGGGTGCTCCAGGGAAGTTTTAAATATATTTTCAAGATCTCCTGAAGGTTTTGTTCATGAAGGTTTTGTTTATTTTTTTCTCTCTACTTAGGATCCAATTGTGTAATGATACAATTAATAATGATAATAATAATAACAATAATAGCATAATAATAGTAAACAGTGTTGTCAGAAGTCGTTTAGATATTGGATAAAGATCAGAGTGCCAGAGAAATACTAAGTTAACTATTTAAGCAAGCATTGTAATTAATGAACTGTATTTTTAAAACAGAATTTGCAGTCGTACAGAGCCTTAGCTAGTTACAAGTGAGGGATCGTTTTATTTTAATTTTTATTGTTTTTTTCTAAATAACTCAGGAAATAACAAGTTCCATGAAGAATAAAAAAAATGTATTGTCAGAGTGTCTTTTCTGTGCAACCAAATTACACAGATTTTTAAATACCCCTTTGATATAATCAGCAAAAGAAAGAATGAGTAAGTCAAGAAAGCAGGCCCATCAAGTTTGGGCAAACTGACATCCTCCAGAAATAGGAAGAGAGTATGCACGCACACAAAAAGATAAAGGGCTCTCCCTACATCATCTCCATCAACATGGAGAGATACAGCAGTCAGTCAATAGATCTCAGCATTGACACAGATCAGAGGCAAATACACACAAAAAGCACCAGGCCCTATGTAGAGCTGCCATCATTCCCAAGGAGAAAGACAAGGTTTGTAACCTTAAAACGGGCAATCAGACAACACTGAAAACACAGTTTTAAAAACCTGGATTCCCTATTGTCTCTAACTTAGTACAGAAGAGGATAAGCTCCTCGCTCCATCATAGCATTTACAGAGATCACAAAGATAAAATAAAAATAATACTCTTGTCACCAGTGGAGGAGAACTTACCAGTTATAAAATTTCAAAGAAAAAAACAATCCATAAAAGTGGTTACAAGTAGGTCAGTATAGAAAGAAACAGATTACCAGGTAAATTAGCCTTTCAATTGCCCCTGGAGACTCACCTCTGGGAGCCAAGAAGAGTTGGAATACAGCATTCTCAGAAGCACAGGATAGCCAGTCATTAGAGGAACCTACTGGGTATTTGTAAAGTCTGCAATGTTTACGATATGGTCTTCTGGAAAGGGTGTAGCCATAACTCCCAGACAGATGCAAAGCAAATGTTCCCAAGGTTTTACTTCATCTGTCGATTATAGAGGAAACCAGAATGATACAACATGAAAATTCAAAGAGCAGAAATATGCATGCATACAGGAAATAAGGAGAATAGAGATTAAATAGATGCAATTATTTCCCTCTGTGTAATGCTAACTGCATCCCACTGTAGAAAAGAATATACTTTGCATTAACAGAAATTGTCTACAATTCAAATTATAAAATCACATAAAATCAGAGAGAGAATGGCAGAAATGAGCATGAGTATGAACGAACCATCAGAAGCACCCCCATTATCTTTTGTTTGTTCATTACAAAGATTTTACAATTGTCCCAACCTTTACTAATACAGCATAGGCTCAAAATATCCTCTTACAAATGATGTAAGAAATTCAATGTCGCGAGGGAAAAGGAATATAAAACTTCTCTGTAATCCCAAGTCTATGTTCTTCATCAGTTCTGTCCACAACAGAATAAAAAACCTAGTTACCTTGAAGTTTTGTGTAGTAAATATACAAAAGACCCAATGGTGAATATTATTCAAATCATTTAGAAATAAAACTCCTTCCCTTTAAGACTTGGCTTCATCCAAAGACTTCGTGTTCTCTTTATCAATAATGGGATAAGCAAGGCACTATCCCATGGTTCCCTTTGAGTCGGTCTGTCTGATTGACATTTTTGAGTAAAGGTAAAGGAACCACATGTCTCTCACAGATTTCAAAATAAAGAGGAAACAATCATCCAGTTCAATTCATTTTAAAGCTGAGGAGAAAAAAATCCTTTTGTGAAAACCACCATGGACAGATACCCCACTGATGTAAACAAACTCCCGAATTTAGACATCTTTATATGGCTCACTGGAGAACGAACTAGGGTAGTTTCTCATTTACACCTCTGAATCAACATCTACCTATAGAGCCCTTAATGAAGATCTCTGTGGAGTCGGAGTTAGCGAGTCCTGGCTTTACTAGATCTACTAGAACCTGGCACACACTTTGATGGCTGGTACTTCAATATGTCACAACCCAGGCAGAAGCTACTCTCCATCACCACTCCTGAGAAAAGAAGTGGAGGGGAGGGATTGTGTAATGGTCTCCATGGAAACAGCCTTTCGAATCATGTTTTCTTTAATGCTGAAGCATAAAGCCAACCATTTCCTGCCAGTGATGTCCATGGACCTGACTAACAACAGCATTTGCGTTTCAGGCGCAGCCAGGAGACAATTCGGCGAGAATCCCTATCCAGACGGAACTCTACACACACGTGGTTCTCTTCGACCACGTCTCCAGAAGGAAGACTTAGGCACCCATAGTAAATGGTTTCCTTATTGTCTTCTGCTTTTAAATGAACTCTTTGGTCAGAAGCAAAGTGGAATCATAAATGAGTTCTATAGCTAGAAGGCAAATTAGAGCAATAAAA
Organism: Microtus pennsylvanicus; assembly: GCF_037038515.1. NCBI lineage: Eukaryota > Metazoa > Chordata > Mammalia > Rodentia > Cricetidae > Microtus > Microtus pennsylvanicus. The sequence continues at coordinate 9,506,382 of NC_134590.1, read as the reverse complement.
GTTAACAAAGAAAGAACTGTAATCTTGACTGTTTTTTATTTCACTGATAGCCTCTTGATCTGGTTTAGGTTTTTATTTTTATTATTTTCTCTTCTCTCTCTCTCTCTTATTTTATTTTTATTTTTCTGAGCACAGGCTGGTTACAAAAGTCCGTGGAAGAGAATCTTGCTGCCACTTCAAAGATGTGCTAATTGGTGACATATTTCTGTAACTCAGATGTTCCAAAACAAAAATGTTCCAGGTCCTGCTATTGCCAAATCTAGTACCAAATATGATACCATGTGGCAGGTCTGGCAGTGCTGTCCCCTCAAATTGTTGAATATTGATAAGCGGCCGCCAATTGGAAGACTACAATAGAAAAACAGACAAGGTTTTCAGTTGCACTGAACGAGTAAATAAAATTTGAAACATTCTGTGTGACTGTAAAATTATGAAGTCAATATGAACAAGTCTGTGTGCCTGTGTGACCTGAGTCCCATGGCAATGGAGCTAAGGAGATAAAATCTGGAAGAAGCCAGCAGACTTTAGAGAATGAAGACATCATGAGAAAAACCAACATGTTTTTCCAGTGTGTCCTGCAGATGGCCTTTGTTCAGGAAACACCATTCCGAAATCACTTTTTATTTAAAAGTAGTATTTGATCCTCATGGCAATTCAATTCTTTTCATTTTCTAGTCAATCTCATGGTGAAACAACTAAGTGGAATCGAGCAAGGTAGTAATCTGGCTCCTGTTGAAGTGGGGAGAGCCCAGAGCAGAAACAGGGAGTTCAAGCAGTGCAAAAGTGGTGTATGGTGCAGTGTAACAGGTCCCAAACTGGGTGAGTAGAGTGGATTTGCTACAGTTCATTCTAACTGCCAAGCTGAGAAAATTTAAAACACCTAGGAAACAAAGCTCCAAGAACATGTACACTGGCATGTCCGGAGAGGTTTGTCTGATGTGTAAGATCCCAGCCTGAGTGAATGGCTTATAATTGGTGCCATTCCATGGTGGCCTGATACCCACCACACACACTGATTGACAGGTGAACTCTCTCTGCTTCCTGGCTGTAAATCCAATGCTATCACCTGCATCCTATCCCTGCCTTATCTCCCACAATAAAGCTCAAACTGTGTGAGTTGAAGTAAACCTTCCTAACTGAAGGTGCTTTGGTCTGTAATTCCGTCACAATAAGTATCAAGTATGGGTATTAAATCTGAATTGGATGTGTCTGTGCAATCTCAGATTCCAACGTATCCACCATACACAGCACATGCTTGTCCTGGAAGCTGCTAGAGTCTGAGTTCCCTGGCACCACTTTCACAGAAACAAGCAAGGATCCCCAGGAAACAAACAATTCTAAAGATGAGGCAGAGATAATACGAGTCTGGAACAGGCTTTTCCAGAGAGCAGTTAGCGAGCAAGATTAATCAAAAGGACACAGATCCCCATCTGAAGGAATTCCCACTGGGAAAACGTGGGAGAGCTGAGTGTTTAAATAGCCACAGCGATAGGAACAAATAGGAACCCGAGTGTATAGTGGCCACAGAGGGATAAGTTACAAGTCTGATTAAAAGAGGTTTAGTTGCAGAGTACCTGGCCACAGAATACATATTAATTGTTAAGAGGAACAATGGAAATGAGTGGCTGACATCACTTTCGAGCAGTGATCAAAGACCATATCTTCAATGATAGGCAATTCAATTTATCCTCTACCAGTGAAGATTTATGTCCGAACCAATCAGTCAGCTGTTACATTTTCAGGTGGACTGGTAAGGTGTATCTGATGTTATAGAGAGACTGTAATGTAATGGAGAGACTGTGATGTAATGGAGAGACTGTGATATAATGGAGAGGCTGTGATGTAATGGAGAGGCTGTGATGTAATGGAGAGGCTGTGATGTAATGGAGAGAGTGTGATGTAATAGGGAGAGTATGATGTAATGGAGAGGCTGTGATGTAATGGGAAGACTGTGATGTAATGGAGAGACTGTGAGACTGATGTAATGGGAAATTGTGATATAATGGAGAGACTGTGATGTAATAGGGAGAGTACGATGTAATGGAGATGATGTGATGTAATGGGGAGACTGTGATGTAATGGGGAGACTGTGATGTAATGGAGAGACTGTGATGTAATGGAGAGACTGTGATGTAGTGGAGAGACTATGATGTAATGGAGAGACTATGATGTAATGGAGAGGCTGTGATGTAATGGGGAGACTGTGATGTAATGGAGAGACTGTGAGACTGATGTAATGGGAAATTATGATATAATGGAGAGACTGTGATGTAATAGGGAGAGTATGATGTATGGAGATGATGTGATGTAATGGGGAGACTGTGATGTAATGGGGAGACTGTGATGTAATGGAGAGACTGTGATGTAATGGAGAGACTGTGATATAATGGGGAGACTGTAATGGAATGGGGAGACTGCATGCACCACTTCTAACAGTTCTGCCAGCATTGCCTAACCTCAGTCTAATCAGGACAAAATTTAAAAGGACCAAATCCTAGGAAAGCATGCAAAAGAACTGCTTAAAATATTCAAATATTAAGACCATATAATAAATAACAGTGGGAAAACCACCCCAGGCTGCAGGAGACTTGAGACATGGCACACAAATGCAATGTTTTTCCGAGTTGGATTCTCAGCCTATCAAGGAAGTTGGAGGCCAAATGGTGAAAACTGAGTGATTTATAAAGTTTAAATGGTAGTAAAGAAAAAAGGTTTATTTGCTGTTTGGAGCCATTATTTTGCAGTTGTATGATACAATACCCTTAACTGGCAATTGCACTAAAGTGTTTAAAAGTCAAGGGACATCATTGCAGCTGCTTGTGTTTATACATAGTCAGAGGAGAGAGGGTCTGTGCCATCCCTCATACTTGGCAATAAACTAGCTAATTCTGTTGGGACACGTGTACAGTATGCTTATAAATGTCACGGCTCTCTCTTCCCACCTTGCGGATTCCACAGATCAAATGCGCACCCTCATACTTGGCAATAAGTGGTTTCACCTGCTGAGCCATTTGCCTGGCCCCTGCGACTCTTTTCCTATTAAGTAAATATTTGTGTATCACATTTGCAAATTCAAAGCATCACTTCCTTATACTTTAAGCACAATATATAAACTTATTCTTATTTATTTTATTTATAGATTTGGTTAATTTTTGACACATTCTATAAAATATTAAAATTCATTTCTAAAATTGCATGATATTTGATTTTCTAAGGATTTCAAACCGTTAACGTATGAGTCTTCGCATGCAACTAAATAAATATTGCAAGTCTCAAGAACCAAACATACATAATATCTCTCATCCTTTATCAATTGTTACAATATATTCTGCCATGTCTAGCCTGGTGCCAGGAACAGACCTGACCAGGGCCGGGAAAAAAATTAAGAAAAGACATGCACGCAGGAAAGCTGGGCTCAGGTGTGTGAACTGAAGATTTGGGCTGGGGTCTCTGATGGAGAAACCACAGCATTCCTGGATATTTAGCATATAGGGTTAAACAGAAAGGCAGAGTTGGTCCTTGTAGCTGAACAAGGGGAAGCTGGGTCTCTTATATAGGAATAAATAAGGAGGCAGGTTTTGTGCTGTACAGCTGGAATGAGGATACAGGCTTAGTTAGTCTCAGTAGATGCATTCTCCGTAGGAGGAAAGTCTTCAGGCTCTAAACATCCAGGAAAAGAAAACTACGGCATTCATGTTCCACACACAGTTAACACTCACACGAGGTTCCCCAAGGAAGTTTCGCCATGCCTCTGAACCTCACCCCAGAGGGAATGCTTCCACAATGTCTTATAAAACTACATGCTTCTAATTTTAAATCATGTGTGCATTCATTATCCAAACGTCACATTTTAAACAGAAATAGCAAACGTTTATTGTTGAAATACTTATCGTCTAATGTACAAGATTCTTGTAGCTGTAACCACTTCAATTTTTAAAGCTATCATTTGAAGGCTGTTCCTATATTTAATTCCAATGTTTAAGACACTAGAAAAACAATTCTATCATCACCCGTAATTTTCCCATTAGTTTCTGAGCTGATCTTACAAAGAGTAAATACTCTCCAGAGATCTGAGTTGGATGAAGGGTTGCCATAACAAAGTGCTACAGGTCTGGTGGCTGAGACAACAGTTATTTCTTCTCTCACCGTTATGGAAGCCAGAGTTCTGCCAAGGGGTCAGCTCGTTTGCTTCTGCTGAGGCCTCAATCTTTGCCTTGCCCTCACCACCCTGTGTCCCAAGTCTTCCTCTGTGTGCACACATCTGTTGCCTCTGGGTTCCCCAGTGTCTTTGTATGAGGGTGCTGGTCCGATGGAATGAGGGCCAACCATAATAGAGTAGCATTAGTGTTCCCTTTCAGAATTCCTGTCAAAGCCAGCATGAACTTATGGCTTTGATCTATAAATTTTGGTAGACACATTTTATTCCATAGCACAGAATGAGGACAAAAAGCTTCTGATCCATTATTTTGAGATTATATGTTCTCATGCAATGCTAACCCAAGTCAAGATCTCTGACAATGTCAATATAACGCCTTTAAAATAAAATAGCCATGGTCCAAAGGCCCTGTACTCAAGTTTCGTATTATCTGATTTCCTCACCGCTGCAAAATGACTGATGGTCAGTGAATGCAAGTTTGGCTTCATTTATTGCTGAGGTACTTTCCTATTCTTTCTATCTGTAGGTCTGTGCTCGTAAAGATTTAATTGGCACCAGAGGGTTTTTTTTTTTTCATAGTTCTAAGGTCACACTATTGGAATGATTGAGAGTTAGAAGGCCTCTACGTGACAGCTTGTTAAGATGACTACCACCAAATAAGTAGATGGGGGAAATCTGTTAGGCTTACCCCAGCATAAACTAGAAGGTAAGTTTTACTGAAGCTAGGCCCAGGACTTGAGGGAGGGAACAAGGTATGTGACATGTCCAAGAAGATCAGGACACAGAATCACAGGCCAAAGACAGAACCAGAACTGAGCTAGCCAACTGAGGGAAAATTAAACAAGAAACTGGGCAGTGCAATAAAAAAATGAAGAGTATTAGAAACCAGACTGTTTGGCAAGCTGAAGTTGGTCATTGGCCAAATCACTTTATCTCTCCAGACTTTGGCTCTTAGAGGTGCCTTCAAAATCCAAAACATCCATGGTTTCTCCCGGCTGTTTCTCTAATCTATTTATAGACTGAGCTGAAAGGAAGAGTAACACAACGTAAGTGTAATTTTCTCCCAGCGATGGTTTCAATGTGTTATTGTGTATTTTAGATGGGTGTGACATTTATCTAAGTTGCATTTATATGACCAAAAAGATACAGGTATCACTTAGAACTAAAATAAAATAAATGCATCTTAATCCAGGAGCAACAATAATCATCAAACATGAAGACCACCGAGGTTCATTTTTAACTCGATACATTGCACTTTTTAGAAGAACAGCTCCTGTGTTCCTGCACACCTTCTGCCATGACAGGAAATGTGCTTTCCACTGCCCTTGAGTCACATGTTCTCAATCTGGGTCTCCGTCTTCCCCTTCTTCTCCCTCTTTCTCTCTTCTTCTCTCCCATTTTTTCTCAGAAGCCCAGAGAACAGACATTTCATTCAGTATAGTCAGGTGTCGAACCCCCAGCAAAATTTAAAACCTAAAAGATTCACACTATATAGAATCCTCATTTCTGTAACTACAGAAACTCTCCTGACCTAAGAATCTTCAGAACAGTGAGGAGTTCTGGGAGAAAGAATATATGTATTTCAATAGACTGGGAGGTCGCCCAGGTGGCAACAGTAAGATTGTATGTTGTGTAGATTCTGGGGCTTCACAGGAGCAATGCCTCAGCTGACTTCGTGAGGCAGACAACGGAGGGCCTGGCACTATGAAGCTTCTCTTTCTGTTTCTCATTCCCCAATACAACTAATGAAGATGAGCAAATGTGTAGTCAAAACCTCACCCAACAAATGACTTGCTTTTCTGTTAGTCATTTGTTCAGAATAACATGAATAGAAGCAGTACATGGTAACTGCTGATCCTTTTCATTTCAAGGAAGCTACAAGGGAAAAATCGATCGTTCCGTGTAAAGTACGAGTCATGGGTCAGATACACTTCTCAGACACTAGGAGGGTGTTTCAACAAATTTGCCAGCTTGGAATAAAATGGAATCTAAAGAATTTTGTTTTTATTGTTCTTGGCTATTGATGCCTCTGTTGTGAGTGGATTTTATCCCTCATCTCATGTTGCATTTGCCAAATGAGTATAGAGAAAGCAGGAATGCAGTAGAGTTTGAGTACACCTCTTCTATCTGTGCTCATTATGTGAACTTTCAGGTGATGCCCTGATTCTATAAATATATAGTGTATACAAACAATGATAATTTAGGCTCTCCCTTTCCTCTGGTTGTGTTAGTCAAGACGTTTTCAGACCCACGTGAATCATGGTGATGATGACAGTATACTGATAAGACCTCTAGGGAAGTATCTCTCAAGAGTAGGATATAGATTATTAGCCTTTCCCCCCTAAATTTATGGAATTAAAAAAAATATCTGTCATAAAAAGAGTATAAAATTAAATACTGCAGCTTTATCTGAGGAACTAACATGACACATTATGGTCCTGGGAAGTTTTGAGCAGGATTTTACAGATCTATTTAATCTTATTTCCCAAGTTGCCTACCAGTTGACCACCCGTACCCCCTGTTCCCACCCCCAAAATTCATTAGTGTCTACATTTCTTCAGATTCTTCAAATCTCATATAATTAGTCAGAATGGGGAATGTACACAAATCCTAGCAGCTCAAAACCAACACACTTGGGAAGGAAAAATGCAGAAGCGTTTATAGTTAGATGGGAAGTAAACCCCCACCTCAAAAGGCTCATGTGTTGAAGGCTTGACTCAGAAGTGGCATTTGGGAGAAGTGATTGTATCATGAGGGTTCTAACCTAATCAGTGTGTTAACTGACTGATGCAATCATAATTTGGTCGTATTATTAATATCCCTGGGATATGAGCTCCTCCCTTCCTCTCTAAACTTTCTTTGCTTCCTGGCTTCCATGAGGTAAGCAGCCTGCTGTCACACGTTCCTGCCACCATTATTCTGTTCCAAACCACATGTGTTTAATAACAGAACCAGCCAGCGTGGATCCAAACACACACCTTCCCCATTTAGTTGTTTAAGACCCAATGATGGAAAGTTGTTTGAAACATAGAAGAATGGAAGTCTCTCTGTCAAATACTGCTACAGTAAAGTTAAGCTCCACCCTCTTCACAGTTTCTATAAATTTCATATTTTAAATTCTGGAAGATTAATCTGGTTGCCCATGCTAGGGATGCATTATTCATTAGTCCAAAGTTTGTGTGGATCATCCCTGTTCCTCCTTTGTTTCTACAGGCATCCTCAAGCGATGCTTCTGATTTAGAGAGATATCTCAAAGATATCAACTTTAAAATATCTTTAATCAGTATTCATTTTGTTAGAGTTCAAGGATGACATTGTGCCTCAATTTAGTGTTAATATTTTAATTTTATTTGGAAGTATGCTGTTCTATTTTTTTTCACTTCAGTGAGTTTGGCTGTCCATGTATTCTTCCAAAATTAGTTAATCCAAAGAACTAAAATTATTATAAATAAAGTTAAGGTCTGCAATACACTGTGTGGTTGAAGGCTGAGAATCATTCTAGGTAAATGAGCTTTTCAAATTAAAATGATTTATTTGTTCTTAGAATATTTGATTTTTTCAATATTATGTATGAAAACACTTTACATACATAAAGTTTTATTCTTCTTTGTCAATAAAAGTTTACTTATAAGCCCTAAATATTGGGTTTGAGGTCTTTTTCAATTAATAAATTAATTTCAATTAATATTAAAAATAAATAAATTTCACTTCATTTTAAGAGCAATATGAGATTTACAAAAAAAAAATAGCACAAAGCCAAGGCAACATCTGAACACCTCTTCCCCACTTCTATGCATGGATTACTATATCACTAACATCTGACAGGAATGTGGCATATTATTTAAAACTGTTGAGCCAATATTGAGCTATTATTAACTGAGGTTCATACTTGATAATTGAGACCACTCTGTGTTCTCCAATTCTATATGTTTAAGATGATGCATGTCTTGTATCCACAAACAAAAATAGTAGTCCATTTCTTTTCAATTACTAAGTGATATTTTCTTGAAGGATATCTTAGTTGTTTCAAAGTCTGGCAGTTTTGAGCAAACTGCTGTAAATATTTGTGTGCAGTGAATTGCACAGACAGATTTCAGGTCACCTGGCTTGTACAAAGAGGCATGATTGATGGATGACAGGGTACAATTATGTTTAGTTTTGTACAAAATCTGAGAAAGTAAGCCATTTCCCAATTCACACCAGCCAATGAGAGATCCAGTTGCTCTCCAACCAAATCAGCACTTACTAGTGTCTGTACTTTGAAATTTCGCCCTTCTCGTAACTGTGCAGTAAACCCCACTCCCCCTTTTGTGTCATTTCAATTCTTCTGCTACCAAGCCTCTTTCCCTTTTTCAGTTTATTTCTGATTTTTGTTTATTATTTATCTCTGGGTCAACACCAAGTGTTTTCACTTTTTTCCTTACCACAAATTTTAATCTTCTTTATTGCAATTTTCTATAGTTCACACAATGATTTTTATAATATCTTTAATATCACTTTTTAAATGGTGGAATAATGTCTGAGGACCAAATAAAAACTAAGATTAATACCTACTTTGAAATAAGTATTTGATAAGGTTGTGTTTCTTATATAAATTACATGTTAAATGAAGTAAAATATCAACATTGTGTGTGCTACAAAAGAATCTAATGTTTTCTTTTCTCCTTCATCACCTGTATTTACTTGAGTTATCCACTCAGATCTGTTTCTCAGCTACTGAAAACTATATAAGTCTTCTTGGGAATAATAAGCATAGCTCACTCTCCCAATGAGGACCTATTCTTCTGTGCATGATGCCAAACCTTAAGGACTTATGAAACATATCCACTATATCCATAATGTTACACTGTGCTTTTATATAATTTCCTCCAGCTTCTACCTCAGCATTTTGTCCACAGTATACATAAAACTATAAGAACCTCTCTTATTATTATTATTCTGAAGGGGTGGTAGGATGGTTTGCCTGTTAAGGAGCAGGGCTTTTTAAATATTTGTTACTAATTCTTTGAGAATTTCATACAGTTGTCAATAGCTCCTTAACTAGGGATAAGAGGTGTTGAGCCTTCCCTTCATGCTAAATTGTGAAGTGTCCAGACCTTGTGAAGATTCTGTGAGCACTTGGATGCAGTAGTCCGGTCATGTCCAGAAGACACTGCTTTGCATATGTCCTCGCTAACTTCTATACCTACCATCTTTCTTACGGCCTCTTCAACAATGATGGCTGTGTCTTGAAGAGAGAAGGATTGACAAAGAGGTCCCCTTTGTGGCTGAGCACTCCACTGCCACATATTCTCTGCTCTTTGTCCAGTACTGAGTTTCTGTGTTCACCCCTTTCCAGAGAACAGTGCATTTTAAATTTAATTCTTTGAACTTAATTATGAACATTTATCTCAAAGAGCAATGCCAAAAAGATCCCCAGACAGAAGCTCTCACAGTCCACAGCAGATCTTCATGATGTTTCACTTGGACAATTTATTGCTCTGGGATAATGGTCTTATATGCTGTAAAGTTTTGTTACTCATATTAGTTTAATAGAGTGCTGATTGGCCATTATCCAAGCAAGAAGTATAGGTGGGGCAACTGTACTAGGAGAATTCTGAGAAGAGGAAAGGTAGAGACACAATAACCAGCAAAGAGCAGAGGAAATAAGATGAGAATGGCTTACTGAGAAAAGGTACCTAGCCATGTGGCTAAACATAGACAAGAATTATGGGTTAATTTAAGTCATAAGAGTAAATTAATAATAAGCCTGAACTAATAGGTCAAACAGTTTATAATTAACATAGATGGCATGGGATATCCTTCTGTATATGTGTTGCTTTTATTGGTTAATGAATAAAGAAGCTGCTTTCTGCCAATAGCTTGGAAATCTAGGTGAGGAAAACTAAACTGAATGCTGGGAGAAAAAAAGGCAGAGTCAAGAGATGCCATGGATCCACCAGAGGGGAAAGACGTGAGCTGAACCTTGTTAGTAGACCATGAGCCTTGTGATATAAAATAAAATACTGGAAATGGGTTAATTCTAGATGTAAGTTCTAGCTAGCAATATGCTTAAATTATTGACCAAACAGTATTGCAAGTAATATAGTTTCCATGTGTTTGTTTTGGGACTGAGAAGCCAGGAACAAACAAATGGCCTCTGTATTTCTTTGGGACTGAACAGCTGCAGGACTGGGTAGGACAGAAACTTCTGTCTACAAATGGCACCCAACATAGGGCAAGAATTTCCACATAAAGCCTGAGAAAGCTTTAAAAAATTTTTAAATAAATAAGAACAGAATCAAGTGCAGCTTCTTGGTAACCATCTTTACTCTGTTAGACTCTGTTTGCTGGCACGAAGCAGAGGCATTTTTTAAGACAGATTTCCTGACTCAGCGTTAGTGGCCAAAACCTCACCGCTCTTTAAAGAGGCCCTGCCACCTCTTTATGAGCAGCCAGCAATATACTTCTTAGTGGTGGTATGGGCCTAGAAACTCTGCAGAATTGTGGCAATCCTGCCAATACTTCTGACATGAATCAAGACTCTTGAGAAGCCAAAAGATGGAGTAGAGCCAGTCATCAAAGCAACAGCTTTAATCCTAGCCATGTTGCTTAGCAGATTAAATGCTCATGTGTGCAGAAAAAGAAAGGTATACAATAAAGACAGATTCATAATGACAAAAACTCTAAATAGTTTATTGTATGTTTAAAATATATATAGGCTTGGGAGAGAAAAGAAAAAAGGGTAGAGAAATTCCTTTTTAAAAAAAAGAAATAGACTAACTGAGCATGGTGGCATATGCCTTTAATTCCAGCACTGGGAAGACAGAGACAGGCAGACCTCTGTGTGTTCAAGGCCAACCTGGTCTACAGAGTTAGATCCAGGACAGCCAAAGATACACAGAGAAACCCTGTATCAAAAACCAAAATTTAAAAATAAAAATAAAAGAAATAGAGTTTTTAAAGCCATATAAATATGAAAAATACACAGAGTCTGGATTCTGTGTGTTATTGTGTTCTCTTTGAATTGTTTCACTACTGAAGAAGGAGCAACAGCTGCTAAAAGACATTTGATTATAAATGATGCTAGATTAATCTAACCTATATATTTTGAAAAATGTCTTGACTTAAAAATTTAAGTTCAAAGATATGTTACTTTGGAAAAGAGGTTTTGTTTTTATTTCCACAGGAAATGAAAGCCTGTGGATTCATTCTGGGTTAAGAAAAATAAGGTTTGATCAAGAAAGACCCCCTGAAAAATCTCCAATGGGAACAGATGACCCAAATGATGCAACATTTCAGAGCATCTCTGTTGTAATTTTTTTTTTGAGTTCTGTATCCAGAATAGCCTCAAGACTGCTGGCTAAGATGATCCAGCCTCACAGACTAGTCAGGACTTGACCATAATCCTAAATTTACTTTGAGTGCCCATAAGATAATCAGTTCCCCCAGTCAGTATGAAGTAGTCTAGAAAACTATGCCCACATTCCCAAAAAATAAGTTATGGATGATTGTCTTTGTTTATACTATGGGTTACAAGTTGTTATGGATAATTATTAGGAAAAAAAGCTAAACAAAGGAGATTAAATTCAGGGTCTTATTTTGAAAAGGAAAAAAGAAAATGCTGTGGGATAGTACTCATGTATATTGTAAAGATTTGTCACTCATATTGGTTTAATAAAATGCTGATTGGCCAGTAGCCAGGCAGGAAGTATAGGTGGGAAAATCAGACTAGAAAAATTCTGGAAAGAGGAAAGACAGAGATGCAGTCACCAAACAGAAGCAAAGGAAGCAAGATGAGAATGCCTTACTGAGAAAAGGTACCAAACCACATGGCTAAACATAGGTAAGAATTATGGATTAATTTAAGTTGTAAGAGCTAGTTAATAATAAGCCTGAGCTCATGGGCCAAATAGTTTATAATTAATATAGTCTTCTGTATGTTTCTTCAGGCCTAAACAGTTGCAGAACTGGGAGGGACAGAAACTTCTGTCTACAATTTATGCCATTATTAATTTTCTAGTTAAAGGCCAAGAAATGGAAAACAAGGCAAAAGAGAGACTCCTGTCTAGCTCTCCAGTTAGCACAGACGGGGGTTTATCAACAGAACAAATGCTAATATTTGGGGCTGGATAACCTTTTGTTAGAAGAGAAATCTGTGCATTGCAGACTCTTTTCTGTATTCCCTGTCCCCAGAGAATCACAACTGCTCCCAACTGATGGCAATGTCACCAGCTGAGAGGCACCAGTATAGCTTGAGTTTCCATACGGAAGGATTATAATAGCAGATCCGTTGGGCATCTCCATATCCTTCTTTATTTGACAAGTTTGCTTTTGAAACAAAAGCGAATGATGTTGCCAAGCTTGGGAAATTTCTGAAGACTTGGATTTGGTGTTTTCATATTTTAAAGAGGTGAGAGGAGCCTCATCAGATATTCAAATGTGATCACATTTAATGACTTCAGATTATAAGGTAAGGGAATGATACTAAAGATTTTAGTATTAGTTTTAGTTTAGGATGTCCAACAAATGAAGATAAAAACAAGCAACATTTCATTGGTGTGTTTTATCTGTAACAAACCAAAGAAGAGGTCACTAACAACTGATGTTATCAACTTTGCACTCTTTACTTAGCTCTACTTGGTCAACCTAGACCCATGGTTTTGCCAATATTTCATTTTCTCTAGTTTTACATTTGGAAACGGATCAGTGAATGACACCAATGTCAGATTTCCCTTCGCCTCTCCCCATGGGTGAGTCTTGTTTTAATAAAATCTAATTTTAAAGATAAAAACTGTTCTTTTCCAAGAAACACTAGCATTTAGTTTTAAATGACTCATAATCATAAAAGACAAATATTAGAAAACTTTCCTACTAAGAAATAATATAATTGTCAATATGTAGTTCTGACTTCTCTCAGGAAGTTAAGTAAATATTTGTTAGGGTGATTAAGCAATAAGTAATAATTAAAATTAAAAATGAATGTGTTTTTTCTTTTTCATTTATTTATTCCATTGCTCGCATAAAATCATGCAAAAGCCATGCATTTATTGTGTTATTTGTAATCACTTGTCAACAATTAAAGACGGGTGAACTTGTAAGCCTAATTTTTAGTTTATAATATGCCAATTATTTTTGAAGAATAGCATTTATTTCTCCAATATAATTTCTAGAGGGTTTCATACGTGAGCACCATACTTACCTCATCTTTACCTTCTCACTCTCGTCCACCAACTTTTCCCATGCCCCCAGGCCCTCTCAAACGCATGACCTCTTCTTCTTTAATTATCATTGCTACACATAGAAGGGGGTTACATAAAAGTTGACAAGACGCTTCTAAGGCAGTCTATATGATAAAAACTAGTGATTTTGAATTCATACACCTAAAGTACATTGGCCAATTTTTCTGCCACTCACATTGCTCACCGTGCCCATCAGGATAATGCAAAGGATTGCACAAGGTAAAATATCGAGGTACACTAGGATTTAATATTCTACCTCACAGTGATCTCAGAGGTCTCCACAAACCTGAGATTTGAACTGAGAACATAACAGGAGGAAAAATAGTTAAATTACCTTAATTAAGTGAGGTGGATTTTATGGCAGAGCTTTGACATGATTTGAGCCACATGGGTAGGTCATGTGTGCAATCATCGTTTGTATTATGAGGGACTTAGCTGTCCCTCTTTGGTAAAACAGGAATGTATTTGATGTAATCATGTTACAAGTTGAAGTGCAGCATATAGGCCCTTGTTGGCCATGGTCTAAATAACTTGCTTCCTAATCTTTTATGTCAGGGATAACCTTATGTAGTGTTTTTAAAATCTTATTTGATTATTGCATTTATGGTTTTCTGAGCCATGTATGGTGTTTTTGCCAACAGAAAACAGAAAAGACAATTTGGCTTAATTTGACAGTCAATTTATCCAAACACTTCTACCAGATCAATCACATTTTCCTTGATGGAAACAATATACATAATAAATCAACTCCAGGAGACCAAAGACTAAGTTCAGTTTTCTTATAATGAAGTTAAGAATATGAGCACACTCAAATAAAGTCAGTTCCAGCAGGGATTGTGAGTTTCATTATTCCTGAAGCATCCCTATCTGATGAACACATTCAGAACTGGATGCAACTGAATGCGAGGATGTTTTACTGGCCTCTACGTTGAGTAAACCATGAAATATTTATAACACAGTTCTGTTTATGGAAGCACAGTGTGAGAAAAGAATGTGGGAGAGAAGAAGGAAGAACAGATTTAGCTGGCTGAACTTTAGTACAGGACAGAAAGGGAAAACGGAATGTGGAAGAGGGAGAAAGGTATCATCATTTGATTAAACTCCACGTGTGTAAAATGATACCTTCTATATCTCAAAGAGTAAGTATACAGTGATAGTCATTGGCTCATCTTGTTGGGTATGTTTTTTCTTTTCTTTTTTGTTTTTAGTTTGTTTTTTTTTCATTGTTTTGAGACATTTAAGGATACAACTTAGACCCATAATTTGTGCAACTTGCTGAAGATACTTCAACTGGTCCCTCAGAGATTAACGTGGGCTAAACGCTAGGAAATATTTCCCATTTCCTCAAGTTTTTGGAGATACACTTTTACGAGACCGACTATTAATCAATGCTAAAGAATAAATCACCAAAACACTGAAAGCATCCATATGACACACAATGCAGATCTTGGCCATTTTCCAGGGCCATCAAAACAATGCCCTCAAGCCAACTTGGTTGCTCATGAGTAAAGCATATATTATGTGTACACTACTTAAGTGCCATCATCTGCCTTACCACATGATTGCTAAGTTTAGCTGAGATGACTTCAATCTATTTAAGATTATGAAATCCTAGATCAAGATTGTTTTTTTTTTAACTAAAAAGAAAACTTCAGAAGCAAATGTGTTTCACTGGTACCATTAAAATGGTAACATAGAGGACAGTTGTGTCTTTTATAACTGTCAGTTTCTGAACAAACTGTCATTGTACCCATGATGCTAAAAGAAACACTATACATGAAGCAATACTGTTTGAGCAATATAAGAGAGCTACATCACCATTCATGTTGCTATTTGAAGTTTTGCTACATATAGTCTCTGTGGTGGTTTGAATAAGAATGCCCCCATAGGCTTATATAATTAAATATTTAGTCACCAGGGCATGGAACTGGTTGGGTAGGATTAGGAAGTGTGGCTTTGTTGGAGTAGGTGTGACCTTGTTGGAGGAGATATGGCCTTGTTGGAGGAGGTGTGTCACTGGAAGTGGGCTAAAAGATTTCAAAAGCCCACAGAAGGATCTGTCTTCGTCCTTACCTGTTTTCTGCAGATTAGGATGTAAAGTGCAGGGCAGCTTCTCCAGCACCATGCCTGTCTGCCTGCCTGCCTGCCTTCTGTACTGATAATGGACTAACCCTCTGAAACTGTAAGTCAGCCCCCAATCAAATGCTTTCTTTTATAAGAGTTGCCTTGGGCATGGTGTCTCCTCAAGCAAGGCAGCAGTAACTAAGACAGTTTCTAAGGAGCTTGCACTATTTCTAAGAGACATCAATAGGATATAGACGCGTGGTCACAAAGTGATGTTCACAGAATTCATTACCTAAATTCCAGTATATCACAAGTTTTGGTGTTGTAGTAGCAATATAATTTGGAATTTCTTTTAAAAATTCACATTTCCTATTAATGGTCTTAATGACTTTTGTCAAAAGTCACGGAGAATCAGAACAGATGGAAAGCCAAGCCCCCTCTATTCATTGTCTCCAAGAAATGCACTTTGCCACAAAACGTGTTACCTCATGGTGAAAAGATAGGAAAAGGTATTCTAAGCAAAAAGAGATCTCAAATACATAAGTCAGTAATGTATCGTAGACTCTGAGAAAACCAGGTCAGGATCTCAAGGCAGGAAACTGGAGGCAGGAACTAAAGCAGAAACCATGGAGAAACAGTACTTCTTGGCTTATACTTCTACTGGTTTGATCAGCCTGCTTTCCTATACAACCCAAAACCACCCACCCAGGAGTGGTACCACTGGCAGTGAGCTGAGACCTCCCACGTTAATGCGCCAGTCTTATGTAGGCATTGTCTCAGTTAA
Source organism: Microtus pennsylvanicus (assembly GCF_037038515.1). Classification (NCBI taxonomy): domain Eukaryota; kingdom Metazoa; phylum Chordata; class Mammalia; order Rodentia; family Cricetidae; genus Microtus; species Microtus pennsylvanicus. Next base: position 9,490,157 of record NC_134590.1, on the reverse strand, counting down.
AATTCCCTCTTTACAAATATGCTTCTTTGTGTCAAGTTTACAAAAACCAAGCAGCAAACTGGCCCAGTGGTCAACAGCAGCACAGTTCTTGGTTCCTAGTGAAAGCATGGGGTGGATCACGATCCTCATCCAGGAACCAGGGCTATCTTCCATTCTCCTTGGGTATATGAACATATGTTCACATAAACATACAAACACATTATTGTAAACACTAATAATAAATGGACTGAGCAGTTTTTGTATATGTGTGTGTGTTTACTTATGTTCAGTATATACATGTACATATATTTGCATGAGTACACGTATAATATATGCATATATGCACACACATATGTAACAATAGCAAAAAGAGAGAAAGAGAGGTCATCAGGATAAATGTACATGAAGAGGGCAGTCTTAGGGAGGGTGTCTGGGAGAAAATAGAGAAGGAAGAAGAGGGAAGTAATGCAATTCTATTTCAATTACAAATAAAATTTTTGAAAAAAAATTAAAGGTTCACAGGCTAACTATTCCGGGCTTTTCCTTTTCAAGTCTAATAAACCAAGCTTCAAAAAAGTAAAAACTATTTTGTAAAAGCGCTAATTGTCAGGTTCTCAAGCAAAATCAAGTGAAAACAAAAAAATGAAAAAATGGAGAAGAAAAAGGAAAAAAGCAAAGAAAGCAAAATGTTACAAGGAACCTAACCATAACAAAATTCAGGGGCTGGCACAATGGCTCAGTGGATAAAGGTGCTTGCTGTGACACCTGACAGCATGGGTTTGATCCCTAGACCCCTCATGATAAAAAGAGAAAACCAATTTCTTTAAGTTGATCTCTGATGCAAGTCTTCCATGCATGAACAGTGACACATCCATACACATATGCACACACATGGTGTAGGAGTTCCTTCTATTAGTGTGTTGCTTTCATTGGATAATGAATAGAGAAACTGCCTTGGCTTAGTTTATAGGACAGAACTTAGGTAGGCGGAGTAGACAGAATTGAATGCTGGGAAGAAAGGCAGAGTGGCAGATGCCATGGATCTTTCTGCCTGAGATGGACACTGGTTAGACTCTTGCTAGTAAGCCACAGTCACGTGGTGATACACAGATTAAACAGAAATGGGTTAAATCAAGATGTAGGAATTAGCCAAGAAAAAGTTAGAGCTAATGGGCCAGGCAGTGTTTAAATTAATACAGTTTCAGTGTGGTTATTTCAGGTGTAAGCTAGCCAGGTGGCCAGGAAAAACAAGAGGGCCTGCTCTCCGTGCAACACACACACACACACACACACACTTAAAAAAACTAATTTAAAAATTTAGTAACCAACAAGTTTTAAATACATTCCCAGACTACTACTTAGAGCTACTAAATCAGAATCTTCCAGCAGTGACACACTCATAGTAGAAATTATGACTTGGCCATTTTCAGTTAGGGTATCACAGCCCTACAGGCATCCCTTCATGGTAGGTCCCATAAAAATGGCTCTTGTCTAACCATTGCTGAAAGTGGCCCTGATCTTTGGGAAGCTGTATGCCTTATGTCCCTGCCAGTGGATGGCTGGTTTATACCCCACAGCTTCCCACTTGTAAAACTCTCCAAGAAGAAGAGAGAGGAGGAGGAGAAAAAGAAAGAATTGGTGGTCAGACCTGACAGACCATATTATAGAAAGATGCATTGGAGCAAGTCATATTGCTTCAAAAATTTTGTTTTCTCTCCAAAAGTTGCAGGCCCTACCTCAGTCCCTACCATGTGTGGAGGGTTTTGTGTTGACTCCCATAATCGAAATACACCACTGATAGATGTTCTAATTACACAAATGATCAATGAGTAGGATGCACACACACACACACACACACAGAGAGAGAGAGAGAGAGAGAGAGAGAGAGAGAGAGAGAGAGAGAGAGAGAGAGAGAGTCATTAGCTAGAAACATTTCCAGACAATTCGGCATATAAAATAAAATTGATATCTTATGAACTCGAAACTTTTAAGGGAATTCTGGAGCCTTGAAAAAGAAAACATTTATCTGAACTTGATAGCAATGCCCTGAATCACACAGTTTAGTTGAGGAAGAATATGTAAGATCAGTTGAGTGCTGCATTTATGATTTTCCAGGCTCTGAAATCACATGACCAGTTTGTAGCTCCAGAGAGGCTTCTATGGAAATGGAAGGGAGACACGTTTACTTTTTTTTCCTACAATGTACGATGTCCAACCTTATGTGGAAAAAAAAAAACTGGTTTTGTCTCTAGGGAAATTTTTTCTCCATTCTCTTATTTAATTACCTAATGTTTTAATAGAGGCGTTCTTAAAATCCAGGAAGTGAAACAAGAGAGAAATGATGTTTCAAGGCTCTTGAGGTAAAAATGACCTGAGGCACTGATCAAAAACATTAGAACCATTATTATCATAAGAGACTGAAACAAGGCTCCTTAATTAGATTAGGGAAGAAGAAATAAACTTTGCGCTGCCAAGCACACTCGGTATTATGATATGAAATCACTTTCTAATATGAGTTTATCATGAATCATGTCTAGTGATATAATTTCAAAGCCCTATCATAAATAGAGAGCAGGCAATAATCATTCCAAAAATAATGCTAAACTCAATAGAGAGGAACATGTCCTCTGTGTTGTGTTTGTTTTCATTGCCAGTGAATTTTGTTAGTGAATTTCTGTGTCTGTCCCCGAGAAGAGTTCAATATGCATGGTCTTTTGGAATGGTCCGAATACAGTTCACACTATGACTCCTTAAAGACTTGCTTCCTTTCCTGGCAATTCATCTTGCTTTAAGATTCCAGGCCCGCTGAATCAATGTAGACAACAATCTGGTGGGATCCAATCACTCTGAGGGACTGTCTTACTCCCTAGTTATTTATGTGCCCAAAATACTAGATTTGTAGGTGTGAACGATAATCTGTCCTTATGGGGAATATGCACCAATGGGGAATGATGATTAACTAAACATAATGTGATATATTCCGCAACTTCAGAGACACATTGCCGTGTGGAAGCAGAGGACTGAAGCCACTAAGTGTGCCATGGTACCTGAGGGCTGAAAGGATGCCACAGACCTGATCTTCAGTTTGATGTACAAATCTACTTCCCTAGCCCAGCAAATTTCTTTCCTTTGATTTTCTTTTTTTTCTGATTTTCACATTCTAGATATTTATCTTTTCTTTTTTCTCCATCTTGGGTGTCTATTGTTAGTTCCTTTAATATTTTTACAGCTAAAAGCCACATAGAACTTTAGGGCAGTCCTCTTTACAGCTAAGATTCATTTAAATCACGGCCAGAGTTGCTTTTCTAAAACCTCACAGGACCCTATTGCATGTGGACTGTGCATCGACCTTACAGACTCAGATCCAAACAATGACTCTAATAATAGACATGGCACTAAGCAAAAAGATGTCTTGGAATCTTGTCATGTTCATGTTCATAAAAATATAAACTCACATGGAGAAAATAGGTAAATAATCTAGCTAGTGGATCACCATGTTCTTTTCATTCATGATAGACCTTCGTACAGAGACCGGGAGTGATAATCCAATCTTGTCTATTTCTGTTTTCAAACAGTGAGTCAGCCTTTAAACAGAAACTTTTGAAATCATATGTTTTAAGATGTGCATGGTCTCCTATTTTATCTTTTTAATTTTCTATTTTTGTGTAACATAATCTTAAATTTCACTTTCATTTTTAAACCAATATTTATTGAAGAAGTGCTTTGTCCCAGCTACCATTAAGTAAGGACTTACTTCTTTTAGTCATCCAAACACCGTTTCAAAGTACATATTATTCCTAACTATACAGATAAAGATAACTTGGACTGAGGTAAATTAAATAAAATTTCACGGAAAAGCATCATAAGACTTTTTGTCATCCACACATTTATGGATGTCAGCTCTGATGCAGAAATCTGTTGTGAGCCAACAACAGTGTATTTTACTCCAGAAGGGAGTCATTTTTCATGTTTGGTGTCACTGTGTCATGGATAGATATGCCCAACTCAATTTCTATGTTATAGAGCCAACTTTATATTTGAACCTGAGAGAGGATTTGCCACTTCATGGGAAAGAAGAAGAAGAAGAAGAAGAAGGAGAAGGAGAAGGAGAAGGAGAAGGAGAAGGAGAAGGAGAAGGAGAAGGAGAAGGAGAAGAAGAAGAAGAAGAAGAAGAAGAAGAAGAAGAAGAAGAAGAAGAAGAAGAAGAAGAAGAAGAAGAAGAAGAAGAAGTACTCTATTGTCTATAATTAAAACTTGGTCAGCTTAAAATTTAATTAAAACATTACACCATTTTCTCCTCCCTCTCCTTTATCCTACCCTTCCTAATTCCATTCTTGCTATCCCTCCAAAATTCACCACCCCTTTCTTTAACTTTTGTTGTCTCACACACACTTAAAATTGTATTTTTCTCAGTTCTATGTGGGAGACTCTTATTTTGTTCACTTGCCTTCAGTGGTGAGGGCACACACATTCTCAGAAAGATGCTGTCCTTAGACAAATGTTCTGGAGACAAGAAATCACTGGCTCTTCCTTGAGGAAAAAACAAAACTGTACCCCTCGATCCACAGCTCCTACTGACCTTGGGAAGGAGCTCATTGCTTGGAATTCAACACACTGATTTGGGATTACACACTGCTAAATTCTCACCCCCCTTTTTTTGGCTTCCTAAAAATGGAATTGGCAAACATCTTACCTTTTGACACCCCATCTTTTTCTATTACCAAATACAGATCTCTGTATTTCTTACCAGGTGACAAATGTGGTTTCGAACCTTCAGAAACACACTGCAGTGAGCCAAAGTTCTCGACATCTGAAAACTTGTGAGAATTTAAATTATCTAGCAAAAAGCAAATTGTTTTCAAATATTGTGCTGGTATGCACACACACACACACACACACACACAGTCTGAATTTGCCCCTGAAGGTTCACAGTACTGAGGTTTTGTTCTGAAATGAGAATTCATGGAGTCTCCAGTTCTCAGATAAACGCAGAGTCAGCTCCCATGACTGTCTGGGAGGCAGATGGGGGCCCCTCATGCATACCAAGCAACTGTGCTTCAGGAAAGAAAACAAAAACCCAGGTGCAGAATGGATTGGAAAGTACAGATGGGCCTTCAAGAGTGCCCACTGTTTACAATAAATAGGGATGGAGGTCTCATCACTAAGTGCACACTCTTCCTGGAAATCCCCTTCTTCCCAGCTGGACTCAAAAGGAGTACCACCCCAAAGGCACAAGCAGCAGCTGTGAATGACCTCTGCCCCTTCCCAGGGTGAGGCTGGGTGGTGCTCTCGTCCCATAAATGTGGTCATTACTAATCCCTGCTGCACTGTTTCCGTAGCCTGGCCACCTCCTGGCCATCTCCTGGCCACCTCCTGTCCACCTTCTGGCCACCTCCTGGCCACGCTTCCCAGCTCCTCCTGAAGTTCTGTTTACATCTGTTTCAATTCAGATACCAGGCACCTTCTCCACCCAGTTTAGTTTTACAGGATCATCTCCTAGGTGTGTCTGAGGCATTGTGGGAATGAAAGTTGGTCCCAGGAAGAGACTGGGAGGAAAGTAGAGGCCGCTGGAGATCTGTCTGTGTGTGGTGAATTTATCGTTTTCACACACGGTCCATGTGACCATTTTCCTAACTGATTCACTGTGAGCAGACGTGGAAACTGAGGCTAGCACTCTTTAAGGCTATCTTGGGATGGAGCATTGGGATGGGTGGGTATATTGGCTCAAGCCTTTAATCTAAGTAATCAAGGAGGCAGAGGCACGATGATCTCTGTGAGTTAGGAGCAACCCAAGGCCACATAGCAAGACCTTGTCTCAAATAAAACAAAATAACAAAACTAAACTAAACCCAAATCAAAATAAAATTACTCTGCTGTCTCTTTTCACCCCAAGTCAATTTTTACACTATTCAACTAATCTTCATAAAATATGGCTCTGATTGCTCCACACTCCAGCACACATCCCTTGTCTCATAAATAAAGCTTAAATGGCCTCCCCTAGATGTGGCCTCGATTGGATCTCCCAGCCCTGACTCCAGTACTCCACTGATGTGTTTCTCTCAAGCAACATCCCAGATTTCACATTTTCCTTAATGGAATGAATCCTGAATGTCCTATCTATCATCTGGCTCTTTCTTCTTATTCTTCTCACTGGGGTGTCCAACCACACTTCGCAGGTGAGCACAGGCTCCGTCAGGAAACAAATTACTAGGTATTAAACTCACAGTACCTCATTAAACTTCTAACCCTTGCCTTTGTTCAATAAAGATAGAAAACACTGTATGTCAAAATTAAATCAGCACCTGTAATCTCCAAATTTCTAGCCCATGTAGCAAGATCCTGTATCAAAACAACAAAAAACTCATAATAATAACCTCCATGGGATGCTTTTTAGGTACCATTTCGTGGAGAATTCAAGAAATAGGCAAATAGAAAAGCATAAAAGGCTTGGAGAGGAAAGAGAACTTTTTAAAATAAATCGAGAAAAAAGTAACTCATTCTGATTTAAAAGCCATAATATATATGAAGATAATATAAAACTGAATTTCTAAGAAAAAATATATTAGTCTCTTTCATCAAAAAATATGAGGATCAAAACTTTTCATTAATAAATATATCTTTAGTAATGGCTGGGGTGAGAAAAAATAAACACTGCTTCCCTAAATTAAAAATATCATATATGATATATATTGTTTTATATTATATATATGAGAAGATGAGCTCATAAAGACTAACAATATCCCTCTGAAAAGAAAGGCTCCGAGACTCTGAGGTGTATCATTTGCCAATGCAGTGTAAATACTTCCACTACTGAGATTTCAACTTCCAGCTACTCTTGTAACAGTGCTAATAAAAGAGTTAGAGGAAACATTCAGTCCTGGCTCCCAATGGCTGGTGTCCCAGCCTTCAAGCACATTTTGATGGAAGCCAGCTATAATCCCCTTTAGACCACTGAGGAGACTGAGAGCCAGAGTATGGACCAGATCTCTCGGTAGGCTTATGGCAGAGGTGTGCAGGAAGCCATTGTACCAGCAAGTTACTGAAAGGAGACACACAGGCAACCTCTATCCTTTCTGTTTCTACCAGGAGAGAGGAAAGCATCAGGGAATGACTCTGGGGGAACCAAGTTCTCAGTGCAAGACTTCAGAAGAGGGGGAAGCTCACGTGCATGGTAATGTTCAGAAGCGAAGCAGGAAGGGAACGCAAATGCTTCCTTTCCACACACATCTACCCAAGCCTTTCCCATGCAGAGAAGCCCAGGATAATCTGTCTCTTATTCCAGCACATAGCAAGTTCCTCCTTACTCCCTCAGTCTATTGTTCAGTTTTCTTCATTTCCACCCTGCTTTGCTTTATCTTCCTTTTCTTCTTGCTTGGTTCTTTCTCCCTGTGAATGTTAACCTTATTGTTACCTTTTACTTATCAAGAATCTAAAGCAATGGGTACACCACTTCCCAACATTATTCCTTACACACAGTTTATTACCACATTGTCAGGAAAGGACTGTGCTTAAAGGGGATATCAAAAAGTAGCCCCCAAGGTCAGGAACGGTGGCCTGTGCTTTTCATTTTACTTCTCAGGAGGCAAAGGCAAGTAGGTGCCTGGCAATCCAAGGTCAGCCTGGGCTACACAGTAAAACCCTGTCTGCAAAAGAAAAGAAAGGAAGGAATGAAGGGAGGGAGGGAAAGAGGGATAGAGGAAGGGAGGAAAGAAAGGAAAGAAGGAACAAAGAAAGAAAAAGGAAGAGAAGACAAAGAAAATAAAAAGAAAAGAAAGAAAGGAAAGGGGGAAAAAAAAGAAAGAAATGGATCCTGAGCTTGGCTTTATTGATGGATGGTAAAGGAGTCTGTCTTAGAGTTGAGAAAACACAACATTCCTGTTTGCAGTTTGGAATACAAAATTAATTTCTGAGACATCAAGTGATACTTTAGTTCTTTTAAGTGTACACAGATCGTGGGTTTAGAAAGATTTTTAAGTTTATTTTATTTTTGTGGAAGTTCTATAGATTGAGCCTTAGTTCATGGTAGATAACCACTATATCATCAAAATGCTTCCCAAGCCCAAGGTGCAAATTTTACGGATATCACTCTTACATTCCAACACCTTGTTAAGCCTCATTATTATTGTGTGACTATGTGTGTGCACCGTGGGTGGGGTAGGAACATGCCGTGCCACGGCATGTGTTTGGAAGTCATTGCTTGCTCCTTCCTCCTTTAGGTGGGTTCCAGCAATCAAAGCCAGGTCTCCATGTTTGTCTCCCAAGAACCATATCCCCTAAGTCTCTTGCTGACCCTTCAGATCCCAATATCTTAAAGAAGGAAAGAAGGTATAGTGAGAAATGGACCAAGTATACCTTCTCTTGTTTCCATAAAGAATTCTCTGGGTATATCATTTAACACTGTTAATTTCTAACTCAGCTTCATAACTGATAGGAAAAAGTGATAGACATTGCAAACCAAGTAGATTACAAAGCAGCTCATGACAAAAAAAAAAAAAAAAGGAAAAGCGCCTTTGCAGGGAAATCATTTTTTTTTTAAGTTATGTGCTCAAGACTCACTTTGCAGTCCTGAGCTTTTTGTCTAACATATTCCCAAGGGAAGAGTTGGCCCCTCTCCCATCCACCAGCACCCTCTTCATGTGCCCCATTTGTCAAGCCATTTGTCAGCACACAGCCGCATCCAGTGGGCCTGGACTCTGTCAGCTTCTCATGTGGAAAGGAAAGCAAAGCTGTCTGTGGCCGGCCACAGCTGTCCCCACACAACGAACAGGGCCCAACCTACACAAACCTGCCACTGTTGAACTGCGTTCCCCTGCCGCCTGCCTCTGAGTAGCTGCAGATCGGCATCGACGGCACCATTTATAAAAACAGTGACAGGGAAGTCAAGAAGCAGGATGGACACCTGGCTCTGAGTGCCTCCAGGACTGTTTCTTCGATTTTAACCCAGAAGAGAGCTGAGACAGATGGTCCTAAGGTCATTTCCAGGTCAAAATCTCTGTTGTGCCTTGCTGTCTTGACTCCACACGTTCAGAGATTCAACAAGTAGGATAACTTTGGGGACATTCATCCTAAACAAGGGAAGCTTTGGAGTTTAATTAGTTTAGAAACTCATGGAGCAAGGTATTATATAACAGAGATCTCCAAAAGGCATGGTAGCTGTTTGTACATCCACCGAGAAGGTACTGTGTAGACACATCAGATAAAATCCCAGAGGGGCAGGGCCTCCCATACCTGCAATATAGTGGCAAAGCCAAAACTCAGAAATGTTGTGAAATTTCTCTAAACTTGAATCTTTTGGAGACAGGGATTGGTTTTAAACCTTGGTCTGTCAAGTTATAAAGCTAATTTTACATGATATTCTAGTACTTAGTATAGTCCCAGGACTACCTACCCTGAGAATCTTCAAGGTTTTGTGGTTATATTCAGTCCTGGACACTCTCTCTCTCTCTCTCTCTCTCTCTCTCTCTCTCTCTCTCTCTCTCTCTCTCTCTTTCTCTCTCTATCTCTGTGATATATGAATGACAATCCAATTTTTTAAGAATTCAGCTGATTGTTTCATGCATCCCAGTTAGAGGTCTACACAACAGCCTTTTGTCTTTCTAAGCAAAACTGGCAAGGTCTTGATATGTATTCAACATTCATAAAGGAAAAAAAAATCCCAAGACATGGAGATATTAAGAACACTTTAACACTTACTTAGGATGACCAGGATATTCACTTCCAACACTAACCTCTTCCCAGTAGAGGGTCTAGAAAGCAAGAAGAGTCCTTCAAACACATACCTCTGCCATAGGCTGACCCAACAAGAAACTAGTTTACACGATGCCCTGTAAGTTAGCCAGGTCTAACTTAGGGCTGGTAAAGGCTTGCTCTTTGCTCTACTCGGCTCAAATCACACACTGGTACACCGTAATCAGTCAAAGTGTAGAATAACACCAACTAGGTTATGGGTTCTGTTTCATGCTCTAAAGAAACAGCTTTAACCGTTGTCTTCAGTTTGTAGGTGATATAAACAGCCAACACCTGTAATTGGCGTGTTCCAGGTGCTCTCCTAAGAGCTTGGCTTTTCTTAATCTGTGTGAACTTTACAGAAGTGCAATGAGAGAAAACTCACTCGGTGCCCTCATTTCACAGGCGCCGAAACGGAGACCCTAAGAAGTTAGGTAAGTGTGGGACTGGGATATAAACACATGCCGCTAAGCCTCAGGCCATGTTCCTCCCTGCTCTGCCACGTTATGTCTAAAAAAGATTCCATATACTTATTTTTTGCTATTTTTAGTCTTTGATAATGACAAGCCTACCTCTATGTTCAAGTGGCATTTTTGAATGACTTTGAATCTAACAATTAAAGATGGACTCTCCGATGGTTTTGTCATACACACAGGACGATGGCGTGGAAAATCTAAGTTGCTTTTACTTATCTGCTTGTCATAGTCCCATCAACATGCTATCCACTCTAATCCCGTGATGATTTTAAAATGACATAATACAAATCCTAAACACGAATGTCATTGGGGAATATTAAATCAACTGAATGAAACATGAGATGTAATCATATTGTTTCTCCCTGGCTGCTTCAATCCTGCCTGACATTTGCCTGATTCTTTTTTATAATAAATTACTTACAAACTTAAGTTAGCCTTCCTATTTAGTGATACTCCCCTTACCACATTGCTGCTGACAGATACTAGAGATGAGTTCCAGCTAACTTACCCATTTCTTTTGTTATAATTCTGTTGCCTTATTTATTGGTCCTGTTGACAAATGAAACATGTACATACTTGTGGCACATGATGTCATGCTAAATTAATTACACTTGCAGTATTATCCTTGCTTTTCAAAACTCTGTTTCAATATAATCACGCTACAGAAATACAGTCGTGTTAGTTTAAAGAATGCAACTAAATTAAATTTACTCATAAAAATCTCTATTAGAATTAGGATATGGCTCACTACTTTATAAAAACCAAAAAAAAAAAGTAGCAAATGTATGAGATCCTTCCTCAAACGCTGCTAAAGACAGCAAAAAAAAGTCCTTGAAAAAAAATCTACCTTTGGTTTGCCTCAGAGAAATAGCATATTGCATTGTAAACACTTAAAGGTTAATGTAGCCAAACACTGTTCGGATGCTCATTTACAAAATTTAGTAACTGTAGAATGTTCAAAGAGACAGAGGGAGCCTATATTCAATGTGAAACTGGAAAAGCTCTCTGAATTATGTAGCATGTAGCTTGTGAATCGGCACAAACCAAGACTTAATTCCTTAAATCTGAAATAACTCTTGAGCTCGTTTCATCCGCTGAGGTCAGCAAGGATGAAACTGCTTGCATGAAACTCCGGTAGTCTGATTAGACAAAGAAGGAGAAACTTAAGTTTCGGTCTCAACTTTTTAATCTAAAAATAAAATTCTACAGACAGCTCTTGGCTAATGTGCAATGAGTGTTAATTTGCTTCAACATGCATATGTAAAACGGTCCTCAGAATTAAGGAGCACTGGTCCTAGAAGGGGCTGTGAAAACTAAAAGGGATACCAATTGGAGATAGTTTCTGGTCTTGGGCTTTTCTTTTCCTTTTCGGTTGTTTGGTCATATTCTGAATTATTTAGTTTTATTTGTCTTTTTATTTTATTATCATTCCTTAGGTGCCTATTTGTTTTCTAAGGAGAGACACAAAGGGGATGAATCCAAATGGGAGAAGAGATGGGCAGGAACTGGGAGAAATGTGGAGAGGGAAAATTGTAATCAGAATGTCTTGTATTTAAAAACTCAATGAAAGAAAAAATATTATTTCCTTTGGGAAAAATTAAAATTAAAATAAAAACTAAAACAGCCTCTTGGAAGGCTGGAGCAAAATATCCAGCCATAGTTATAAAAAGTTTTGTCAAAACAATACAGCCCTCATGAATTATTCCTCAATGAAAAACATAAAATATAGCCTCCAGTGAATAGGGAAGAGCCTATAACTGAAAATACGTTAGATGTAGTGTGGATGGAGTCCCAAAAGACAAGAGATACCTTTACTTAAGGGTATCTAGGACCAGGCTTCTAATGTATTCCAGTGTATCATCTGTCACTATGGACGATGTTTTATTTTTAAACTATTCCCTTGAAGATCTACAGCCTCTGGAGGTAAGATCTTCAAGGGTGACAACAGCCCCAATTCCAGCTCTGTCTATGAAGTCATCCTTTGCACTATGACCTCACACACCAGTCGGAGCTATCCATGCCGTGTGCTCCCTGGTGTTTTGCTGGGTGCCTGTGCAATGCAGAAACAGTGTGATCTGAATTTCCCAAGGCAGTGATTTAGATTGCTGTGACCTCAGTTAGCATTAGGAACTGGACAGTGTTTCCTCTTGAAATGTTTGCCTTAGTTTAATAAACAAACTAAAGGTGTAAGGAGGCCTCTTTCCCACCCTCTTCTCTCCTGCTGCTTTGCCTTCCTGTTAAGTTTCTAAATGACAATCCAGTCTACAATAGTCCTCCTTTAGGCAAACCTAAACACCTTATGTTAATTGAAAAGGAAAATGTGCTACAATGTTGCCTCAAGCCTTAATTAAAGTTGATTATCTATAAAATGAAAATAATTTCAGACTTTATCCTCTACCAGATAAACTGGGAGGCAGTCAATTAACTAGTTTGTGCGTTATTGAGAAATCAAATATTACAGAAAAGAAAAAAAAAACTAAGTGGAATGATTCAGCTGGGAGTGAATGACTAACTGGACACTAACATTCCTTGAAAGAGAAAATTAAACAAGATTTATTTCTAGAGGAGTTTCATACTCTATGCCATTGTAACAAAATGCTTCCGAGTCAGTAGTTTCTAAACAATAAAATTGATTTCTCATAGGTCTAGCAGCCAACAGCGCAAGGGCAAAGGGCCAGCTTGTTCAGTGTCTGAGGAGGGCTCACTCTGCTTCATAAATGGGACATTATTTCTCTGTGCCCTCACAGCAAAAGACATTACCATGCTCTGTTGTGTGATATTTTGTTTGTGTTCTGACAAATAAAGCTTGCTTAGAGTCACAGGGCTGAGCAAGGCATTAGTTAACCATAGAGGTCTAGAGGTCTGGATAGAGAGGAGACAGAAAGTGATAAGGCAGGGCGGAGAGGGGAACTAAGCCCTTTCCTACACAGGAATAGAAAAGACAGGAAGTCACTGGTAGCTGCTCTGCTACTTCTCTGATCCTTCAGGTTTTTACTCTGATTTCTGATTCCTGGTTTTTATTGTTAAGGCTAATTAGATTTATACACCAATGCTCCCTCCTTTATTGGGAGAATAATGACACTGGCCACCTTTAGGAAAGTAGACCCCTTGTCACTCAGTCATTTACCCAAAGCCCAATCTTTTATTATTATCTTACTTGTATTGAGTTCTGAGGAATACAAACGATATTCTAAATACTCTATTCTGTTCATCACATGAATTTGCTCATTGTCTTTCCATGTTTCTATCAAACTGTTTTTTGTTTGGGAAAATATGGTTGAAATAGTCTTTATTAATTTAAATTTTACCATTGCTGAGCCTTCTGAGAATATAGCCTGTCAAAATAATCTATCATAATTTCATCTTAAAGGAATTAATCCTAAAAATCCATGATTCTAAACCATGATTGTTTTCAATCTTACTAGCTATTTGAGGTAGGATATATAATTTAACTCAAAATGAAATTAATATTATTATTGAATAGTTTCTACTTCCTTGATCAATAACATATTAAGTAATATTATTTATAATATAAATATATTATATTTAGCATATAATAAGTTTTCAACAGAAAACTTTAAACTATTATATTTATGCAAAATATTAGGCAGTTTGAACACTGAATGAAGTTTATACCGAGATGTTATCATTTTACTTCAAAAGTGGCTCTCAGGACTCAGGGATATAGGTCTGGCAGACTGCATGTTTAGCATATACAAGGCCCTTGGGTATGTCTCCAATACCACCAAACGATGGCTCCCTGCAATAGAAGAATGTGTAGTTTGCATTAGAGTTATGAATATGTGGGTATTATTTAACCAATTCTCAGATTTTATGCTTTTTAGCTATAGTATATTATTAGCATGGTATTATATAATGAATATCATAATATAAAACTATTGCTTTCTGTGTCGTAGAAAATGGCAATATTTTCTTGTCTTAGTAGCCACTAAAGGGAAAACTCTTCAGGATGGTTGTTCATGTATTCATCTCCGTCTCTCTCCACACACAGTCAAATAAACGGAATTGTCAATCATGGCAGAAACAAATAGTTAAAGTGCTTTTGTTTGTTTATCCACTATCCAACACTAGTATATTATCTTTTAAATTCATGCCTTTATATCTAATAAAAGATGAGTGAAATGTCTCGACATGTTTTATTGTTATACATTGCACCTTCTGCCCTTCAATAAGCAATCAAAATAGGTACAATAATATGGAAAACATATTAACAGGAGGGTGTGAGACCAACACATAAAAGTTCATTATATATTGAAAATTAATATTATAAAATATAGTAATTATAGGGCCCTGATTCTCACAGAAGCCAGTTTGTATGAGTCCGTGAGGGGAAGAGATGATTTGCCATGTGAGAACCAACTGTCATGTCAAGCCAAAGTCATATCAACTTGCTATGAAGGTGGGGACAAAAAGGTTTTTTAAGACATTGCTTGAGCGACTTTAAGTCCTATCCTCTAAACAGCACAGCCCAGTGATGCAGTCAATACTAAGCCTCACTCAAAGAGAGTTCCGGGTATGTCATCTAGAGGAGAGAGCTAGATTGTATTCTCTAAGTAGATAGAACAAGGGAAATAATTAATGTGGTGTGTGTTTTGTTTATTAGAATGACAATCTTTCTGAACCTCATCTTCTACCTTGGAAACACAGTTATCAAAATGAAATAATTTCATGATCCTTCCTGTTCCAAAGTGTTGAGTGGTTTTTCAAATGAGTTATCTGAAATGCACAAACATATACATTTTTTATTTCACTTCCTCATTTTCCTCCCACTAAATCTTCTTGCACATCTCTTCATATGTGGAATAAGGCTAAGGATAGAGTGGGAAAGAAAGTCACAGGCACAGGAAGAAGTTGGAGAGCTTTCACTCATGGCTCTCAGAAGTGATTGAGGCTGTCTGGGGCAGGTGTGGAGTAAGAAGGGATCGACATTTCCTCCTGTGGGTCAGGCACTGCATAGTTCACATGAAACAAGGTGTGGGAGAGCAGTTAACACCCTCGGCTGCAGTGCTGTCATCACAAGGTCAAAGTGCAAGAAGCGCGCGTTGTTAGGCAGGACGGTTTAACCTTCACTTGCCCTCATAGCTGGGCAGGCCACGTGTGAAATACTTAGTCTTTTTCTGAAAGCAGAGGGATTTTCAGGGGTGGACAGATATGAGCAGAACCAGAACTTCCTAGGTTAAATATTCATTACATGTGGGTGGTATTTTTTAAACAGACCCAGACTTGCTATTGAAAGGCAGATGTGTGTTTTCTGTCATGAGGGGGAACTGAGAGAGAGAGAGAGAGAGAGAGAGAGAGAGAGAGAGAGAGAGAGAGAGAGAGAAAGAAAGAAAGAAAGAAAGAAAGAAAGAAAGAAAGAAAGAAAATAGTACCCGGAACTGGACATTGCCCCCTGGACCAAGGGCAGGCATGAGGCAAGACCACAAACATACAGGGAAGACATGAAGAAGGGAAGAGGAATGAGGAGTAAAAGGACCAAAGAGAAGTAGAAAAGGCCAGCAGGCTCATCCCAGGAGAGCTCATTAAAAAGCCACAGCTGAGCCCAGCTTTCTCAGCATCCAAGAAAAACTTCTCAAGCTGTAATGGACAAAGTGGTTAATAGTGGAGGCCTGGGAGGCAGAAGTGACTGAGCTGCTCTTGGGTGATCCTGGGAAGAGAAGGGTCAGATACTTCCTCCTGCAATTGACACAGTCTTAAGGAAGCTAAGGACAGAGCAGAAGAGGCAGCATCACTAGGGATGCAACAGAGGAGAGATGGCTGACTGGGGCGATACACAGGAGAGGCTGAGTTCTCCCCTGCTCTAGCAACTGGGTGATGGCAGTGGAACTGAAGGCCACTGGTAAGGTGTCTAGGAACAAACGAGGAAGGAAAAAACAATAATGACACTGCCCATCCTTGCATCATTTTCCCACCCTACATCTTTCTGGAATCTGAATAAAAACAGCAGCCAAACAAGCTTATTAATGCAGGAGCATTAATCAACAGGCAGTATTCCTCTTTTCTGAACTTCAGTATATAAAGGTAAATTATTAAAGACAGTTGAACAGTTAGGAGATAGATAGATAGATAGATAGATAGATAGATAGATAGATAGATAGATAGAAGATAGATAGATAGGCAGGCAGACAGATAGATGGATGATAAGTAGAAAACAAAGTGAGAACTAAATGCAAGTTATGCTTCTTTGTAAGTACAGGTTAAATCTAAGTCAAACAGAAATTTATAAAAAAACTATTTTAATCTTTTAAATTGATTTGTTCAACTAAACATTATGCATAAACACTAATGTGCTATAGACCAGGTTGAATCCTGAGCTCAGAGCAGTGAGCAGAGATGGATACATTATCCATTTTGCCACTAGATCAGAAGAACATGCCTGTTTATACCCTAATGTGCTGAGGTTCTTTTTCCTTACTGAGATGAGAAGTTCAAAACATTAAATGTGGCTTTTCTCAGAGTAAAGCTGGAATCTATTTATCAGAAAAAGATAACTGTATTAGCTGCTTGTAGATTATATGAATGGGAGGGAAGGTTGACAAACTGAGGAGGTTTGCAGACTCTCATCTAAGGTTGGAGGGAAGGTTGACAAACTGAGGAGGTTTGGAGACTCTTTGTCTAAGGTTGGAGGGAAGGTTGACAAACTGAGGAGGTTGGAGACTCTCGTCTAAGGTTGGAGGGAAGGTTGACAAACTGAGGAGGTTGTAGACTCTCGTCTAAGGTTGGAGGGAAGGTTGACAAACTGAGGAGGTTGGAGACTCTTTGTCTAAGGTTGGAGGGAAGGTTGACAAACTGAGGAGGTTTGGAGACTCTTCGTCTAAGGTTGGAGGGAAGGTTGACAAACTGAGGAGGTTGGAGACTCTCGTCTAAGGTTGGAGGGAAGGTTGACAAACTGAGGAGGTTGTAGACTCTCGTCTAAGGTTGGAGGGAAGGTTGACAAACTGAGGAGGTTGGAGACTCTTTGTCTAAGGTTGGAGGGAAGGTTGACAAACTGAGGAGGTTTGGAGACTCTTTGTCTAAGGTTGGAGGGAAGGTTGACAAACTGAGGAGGTTGGAGACTCTCGTCTAAGGTTGGAGGGAAGGTTGACAAACTGAGGAGGTTGGAGACTCTCGTCTAAGGTTGGAGGGAAGGTTGACAAACTGAGGAGGTTGGAGACTCTTTGTCTAAGGTTGGAGGGAAGGTTGACAAACTGAGGAGATTGGAGACTCTTCATCTAAGGTTGGAGGGAAGGTTGACAAACTGAGGAGGTTGGAGACTCTCATCTAAGGTTGGAGGGAAGGTTGACAAACTGAGAAGGTTGGAGACTCTCATCTAAGGTTGGAGGGAAGGTTGACAAACTGAGGAGGTTTGGAGACTCTTCGTCTAAGGTTGGAGGGAAGGTTGACAAACTGAGGAGGTTGGAGACTCTCATCTAAGGTTGGAGGGAAGGTTGACAAACTGAGGAGGTTGGAGACTCTCGTCTAAGGTTGGAGGGAAGGTTGACAAACTGAGGAGGTTGGAGACTCTTTGTCTAAGGTTGGAGGGAAGGTTGACAAACTGAGGAGATTGGAGACTCTTCATCTAAGGTTGGAGGGAAGGTTGACAAACTGAGGAGGTTGGAGACTCTCATCTAAGGTTGGAGGGAAGGTTGACAAACTGAGGAGGTTTGCAGACTCTCGTCTAAGGTTGGAGGGAAGGTTGACAAACTGAGGAGGTGTGGAGACTCTTCGTCTAAGGTTGGAGGGAAGGTTGACAAACTGAGGAGGTTGGAGACTCTCATCTAAGGTTGGAGGGAAGGTTGACAAACTGAGGAGGTTGGAGACTCTCATCTAAGGTTGGAGGGAAGGTTGACAAACTGAGGAGGTTTGCAGACTCTCGTCTAAGGTTGGAGGGAAGGTTGACAAACTGAGGAGGTTGGAGACTCTCGTCTAAGGTTGGAGGGAAGGTTGACAAACTGAGGAGGTGTGGAGACTCTTCGTCTAAGGTTGGAGGGAAGGTTGACAAACTGAGGAGGTTGGAGACTCTTCGTCTAAGGTTGGAGGGAAGGTTGACAAACTGAGGAGGTTGGAGACTCTTTGTCTAAGGTTGGAGGGAAGGTTGACAAACTGAGGAGGTGTGGAAACTCTTTGTCTAAGGTTGGAGGGAAGGTTGACAAACTGAGGAGGTTTGGAGACTCTTCGTCTAAGGTTGGAGGGAAGGTTGACAAACTGAGGAGGTTTGGAGACTCTTCGTCTAAGGTTGGAGGGAAGGTTGACAAACTGAGGAGGTTGTAGACTCTCGTCTAAGGTTGGAGGGAAGGTTGACAAACTGAGGAGGTGTGGAGACTCTTCCTCTAAGGTTGGAGGGAAGGTTGACAAACTGAGGAGGTTGGAGGTCTAAGGTTGCTGCATTAACCTTGTCTTTGCCAATCTGACAAGATTTACAAGCAGCAGGAGCCGGGGCAAAAGAGGAAAGTACACAATGAAGAGAGAAAATTTGAAAGAAGTAATAATTCTAAGAAGCAGAGAAAGCCAAGAGAGTCCATTTGTTCAGTTTTTATACAGATGATTGAAAAGGTAGGCTAGAAGGATTACAACTCCCCAGCCCCTGGGTCAAGGGTGGGGCTGGGACTACCTGTCTTTGACTACCTGTGAGAGACTCACTGCTAACACAGCCTCATTAGAGCTAAGGTTGTTTCACAGGCAGAGCTGCCCTTCACCTTGTCGATATTAAAAGAGTGAGAAGAAAAAAGACACCTCTAAGACCTACCACTATTTTAGTCTTCAGAACATCCTTCCACAGAGCACATATCCTTTTCTGAGCACAGCTGAACCTTAGGTATCTAAAAGTTGACTTTATAAGACAAACAGAAACAGCTAAGTTTAAGGAATGTCAGATTGGGAAAAAGAAAAGTGTTTATCCCTAACACTGCTGCCTACGAGCTGCATGACTTGGGTAAGAAGGCACTGCATTGTAGTTAAGTACACATACTAAGCTGAGAACTCAAACTCATTCATTCTTTAATTCATTCAACAAGAATTAAACATTCTCTTCAGGCTAATCAATGTTCATGACCCTGTAGACTCATAGTTTAGTATAAGTCAATAACAATGGAACCCAATACGTCAGCATTACCAGAGAAGATCAGACATCTCTTCTGGGCAGTGGAAACTTCCTGGAGAAGGTCAAATCCAATCTTAAGTTCTAGAGTTGAGGAGGAGTTTGTTAGCTTCATCTGTTAAGCTTGCTTTTACCAATAGAGTGAAAGAAATCGTGGTCAACCAGGCCAATGAAACACTTTAGCCTGGGGACTGGAGAGATGGCACAGCACTTGGGGGTGGGGAGGTAGGTGCCTACTAAATCCTTGTTCTACAAGTCATAATATTCTTGTCAGGGAGCCTCTGGCCATTTTTCATCAAATAACACGGGTTTATATGGTTTTCTATAGAAAACCACATAACACTTTATCTAAGATAGACTTCTTATCTAATTTATGCTGTTGATTCATTACTATTGAACTTAGTCAGCACACTGTTCCTCACACTTGAAGAAAGTGTGTTTGATACCCTCCTTCCCTATAAGATACACTATAGTCTTTCTGTGCTGAAGAACATCAGTGAACACTTTGGTATTGTGTCTGGAATCTCTTCTAAACAGCAAAAGTACTAACAAAAAGCACAAAAGAAAGGCATGTTAAAAAGGACAGCTGTTTACAGCACCAGAGCTGAACAAGAAATCAAATGTTGCCTTGGTCATGTTCATGTTGGACAACACACAGTTCTCACTCCCATGTATGTGCAAACTAGTGACTTCAGAAGTGTCCCACTATTTATTACACAATTTCAGCCAAGTTGGTAAATTTACAAATATGGCATCCATGAAAGATAAATATTGTAATTGTAATTATTACTACTATTTATAAAGAAATAGAGACATAGTGAATACATTATCTTACTTAAGGACTTCTATCTAAGAAGTAACCAATCAATACTTACTCACACTTTGCCTCATCTGAAGTCTTTAACTTTAATCCTCGTTTGCAAATTGTGTGATACAAGGACACACACGTATAGATTTTGGAATGTGAATGGCTGGGTTCAAATGCTAATCACCCCCTTATTTTCTGTTTGGCCTTAAAATAACAGCTAACTCCTCCAGGCCTGATTACCTGATTGGTAAAATTTGGACTCTAAGACTTAGGACATGCCTGGCAGAAATGAAATAGATTATCTTAACTACTCAACACCATTGTTTGCAAACAAAAGTGTTTTGTTAACCTCTCTGTAGCCACCACATGTTCAACAAGGACTGAATCCAACACTAGGTAGGAACATAAGATTCTATGTACTTCCTATCAGACTCAGGACAAAGTACAGAGAAGGGGAACCAAGCCAGGTGCTGATCAGAGTGCAATGGTACAAGATGAATCCATAGATGGAGTATAATCTATACAGTATGAATAAATCTGAAAGATGACTGTATACGTAAAGATGTGTAGATAGCAATACTGTGCTAAATGCTTACAGTGATAGAGGATTAATCGGTTATTAAATATGCTTTTCAAAACAAGAGATGAGCAGAGGAAACTTCTAGAGGTAATGATTAAGTCATAGAACATAGGGCACTACACTTGTAAGTAGCTTTGCAGGTGTTTATTTGTCCTGGAATGCATCCGTATGGATAGATCTGAAATTAATAGGTTTTTTTCATGTTGGAGGTAGCAAGTACATGTGTTTTGTGTGTGCAGATTAGAGGCATGTGGATGCCAGAAGTCATTATCAGGTGTCTTCCTCAAAAACTCTCCACCTTAGTTTTTGAGACAGGGTCGCACATTGAAACTGGTGCTCACCAATTAGCTAGGCTGGGTTGCCTGCACACTCCAGACTTCCTTCCATCTCCACCTCCCCAGTGCTTAGATCACAGGCATTTGCTGCTCTGTCTTGCTTTCACAGAGGTTCTCAGATCCTCATGTTTGCACAATAAGCATCATATTGACTGAACCAGGCACATGTCTTTCTGTCTTAGTCACAATTCTAAAACAAATTTGATTACAGACAGAAATGGCAATATCTTTTGTTAATAGAGTCTTTCAAATCACTATGAATAAATTCAATGATATTATAGTATGTGTGTGCATCATATATAGCCTAGAATGTTTATACGTTAATGTATGTGTGTGTACATGTATGTATATTCACAATTCTTCATCTTCACATGTAGGGAACTAAAAGGGACATGGCAAATATCTATAGTTTTGTCCATTTTTTCTTGAACTATCTTGTTTCCATAATTTTTTCAAGATTATGGTTTTGGAGACATCATGAGTCGAAAAAGGCACCAAAGAAAGGACTCTGTAAAGCTAATTTTACACCGGTTTCTCTAGGCTATGTTGTCTAATAATGTTTTATCAATGTTGCTGTGTTACTTGTGTCTCCTAAGTGAGATCACCTTGTAGACTCGGTTGTCTTCCAATACAGCGGATTACCCGCATGTCTTAGGTGGAGCTCATGTAATCAGTGAGGGTAATAGGAGTGAAGGCTGGGGTGTTCTCAGGAAGGAAGGATTTTGTCTCAAACTGCAACATACCACTCCCTTTCTCATTCCCATACTGCTGGCTTGCCTGCCCCACCAATTGGAGACTTGTCATTCCCATAGGAACAGGAGACAACTCCTTATAAAAGAGATGAAGAGCAGGAGAGAACCAGAGAGAGGGTATTCAAGAAGGATAATTTTACATATGTGTGTATGTCTATATACATACATAGGGATATATATTCCTATATAGATAGATGATAGGGAGGCAGATGTAGATTACAGATCTCCACATAGAAAATGCTTGTGAGTAGAATTTTCTGGGGTTTGGGATTTTACAATATTTGCAGAGATCACACCACTTGTTCATCTCTAATCCAAAGCTGAAACTGTAAGAAAGGCAGAATCTGAAAGTTTTTATAACATCTGTTGGGACTCCAAAAGTTTTGGATTTTGGCGAATCTTCATATTTTCAAATTAAGTATGCTCAGCTCCCCCTCCACGTGTGTGCATGTCTTTTTAGTTTTTCTAATTCTCTATAGAAAAACTTAATAATACAGTGAACAGCCATCCTGGGTTGCATAAGACACGGGTTATATGAGACATACTAAGACCAAAATAGTCTAGGCTAACAAGCCATGGTCTTCTAATATAGTGCCATCTGCAGCACACTGCCCAGTGAGGAGGACCAATAACATTGTGTAGATTTCCAGATTTCTTCAGACGATCTCTGGTACAGCTTATCCAGCTAATTCCAAGTCAAATTATAATAACTTTGAACTGCACTAGGGTGTGTGTGTGCGCATATGTGTGTTACACAGAGGGCCTGCACCTTAGGGAAGGTCAGTAAACCAGAAATAAATACTCTCTCCACTGAACAAGAGATATTTAAATTAATAAGATCACATTTAGATTGGAAGAAATCCAAGGCCCAGATCTGAACCTAAGCTTGTTCTCTCATACGTAAAACATGTATGCATTAAACCACAAATGCTCATGTCTCTTAAGCAGCAAATTAAAGGGATTAAATAAAATGATGAGTACAAACATATGAGCCCGGTCATGGAGAGGCTGGAATTAACTACACAATATGTATTGAGAGGTGCATCACACTGAGTCACGAAGATGTCTGGGGAGATTAGAGGACAGAAAAGGGACAGGATTTCAGGTCTGAAATTATTTATCCAAGCATTGAATGGCCCTACTGAACAGTCACTACACCAAATGCTTCTCAAAGTTCTGGGGTTGCCCTCGGAAAGGTAGGGCTTGTACCAGAGGCTGGGTTAAAATCCTGGCAAATTGGTTAGATGGACTAAAATTATGGGCGAATGGAAATGAAAACGAAGCTGACAGAGCGGACCGATAAATGCTATTGAACTTTGGAATGAGAAGTTCAAATGTCAGATGTTGGTCACCGGGGAATCACCGTGGATTCCTTAATAAGTGTGGAGTGGAAAGTCACCTCAGCTGTTCTCGTCCCACGTGTGCGTGTGAGGAGAGACAAACAAGCAGTAACGCTAAACCAGCTCAACGGTCAGTGCGTCCTGCTGCTGGAAATTGAGATAGCAGAGATGACTGTAGAGAAAGAAAAGACGAACTTCTCACTTTTTCACAGGATTGAAAAATAAAAATCCCTCCTCAGACTGACTTTGAGCTGGGCTAGGCTCTGCGTTCGGATATTACTCATAGATAAGGAATGCCATAAAACACCTGTGCTGGGCAATAAAGCCCAACAGTGCAGCTTTTACACGAGGGCCCTAGTCTATACCCATCAATATTTAGTAGGACTTCTACCACGGCCTGGGAAGAGATACAACTCGACCCACCTCTCTGCAGAATACAGATAAAATAATTTCACTAAATATCAGCATTCCAGGGCTACCTAATCCCATTTACAGGCCCATCGTAAAGCCAGTAATAATACTTTGTACTTGTGAACTGCCTCACATTGAAAATCGCCAATGTTTTATAGGCCATAAATTCTCCCAACACCCTTTATGAGATAAAAAATAATTATACCCTCCAATTAACAGGTAAAGTAGAAACTAGCTTAGCTGAAGCGCACACTTGTCCAAGGCCACTGGGCTAAGACAGAGTCCACCTGTTCTGAGGCCTTGAAGCTGATCCTGACTTGACAGCAAGGACAGCTACAGTCCTTCCTGCTGGGCACTGTTCCTACCCCCCCCCCCTCGCTTCCCTTCTGGACCAACTTTTGGCAGCTCTCCTAAATTCCCTTCAAGGTGTTAACTAGTACCAGTTGATAATACTCAAGGTGTTAGCCTTCTCAGGAATATCTCTGTTTTATTGGGGGACTTTTGAAGTTGGATGGCTGACAAGACCCAAAGAAAGAAATTCTTTGAATCTCTGATATAAAGATTGCCCCTTTCCTATAGAGCACAAAGTGTCCTATTGGGGGGCCCTGCTCCCCTGTACCTTACTTCTTGGAGACCATCTCCTTGGAGAAACTTCCTTCTATGATAGTCAGAATGGAAAGTCTTCCTCTATTTTAAGGAGAAAGGAGCTGCGTTAGAGTGACATTGGGATAGCAGCTTGTCTGTGCGCTCCTTAGAGGAAGGGAAAGTTTCCCGCATTTTCTAGCTCTGTTCCTTGCACCCACCTCTAGTGTACCAGTGAATTGTTTCCCGGCATCATCTGGAAACACAAGTCCTGCCACTGGTGAGATTTCTCTTACCATGCAGGACAGGCATTTTCCATAGGAATTCCAAGGAGGCTGACAATAGTTGAAATCCCTTCTTACAGAACAATTTGAAGCCATCAGGAAAATTCTTAGTTGCCTCTACTCTTTTATTGTGGCTTGAATCTGATGTCCTGAAACAATTTCAAATAGAAAATCTCTTTAAGTGATTCAAAAGAAAGGTTGGAGCTAAGAACTTCGGGTCTGAAAATCACTTCCGTATATTTAGTACACGCTGATGATGTAAAGAAGAGTTTGCATGATAAACAACCACGAATTTAGAGAGGAAAATGCCGAAGGCAGTCTTTATCATCATATCACTGCAAGAGAAATTTCTCTCTTCTGATGGAGACATGAAATGGAATTTGTTTCTGCTGAAAGGGAACGAGTGTCTGCTATCAATGGGAGGCGCAATGTTACAACAGGAGAAGAGAGAAGAAAAAAATGAAAATCAAATTTTCTCCTTCCATCTTCCTTTCCCTGGACAGAACAACTCTGCACTGATGGCCTTCAGCCACCCTTCAGGAGGGATTTACGAAACAGGCAAAGAGCTTTCCTGGCAAAGGGAGTGACTCTCACCGTTAGGAAGCTGGTTCTGAAGAGAGATACCAGAGTGCTCAGGTGCCCATTTGTGCTGGTACTGGCTCTCACCCATGTATGCACCGCATCCCTTGCTGGTACTAGCTCTCACCCGTTTCTGCACCACATCCTAACAGTCTGGGGTTGTACAGAAGGTCTGCAGGAAACAACTGGAAGCTGAAGTTGGGTCATTGAATAGGGTTGATAGTTTGGGCTGGATTCTTTGCCTGGGTCTCATTTCGGGGAAATTTTGCATTAAAGTAGCTAAAACAAGAACAACCCTGACAGGACAGAGATTTGTTGGAATGAATTCTTGGCAAGGAATTTGAACTGACAGATCTGGTGTTAAAATTCAAAATGTATAGTTAACTAACTACAAAGGTCAATACAATTCCTCCATCTGTACTACTTTCAAAACATGCGATTCAATAAAAAAAAGTGTTGCAGGTTGAACATAGAGAGTGGGATTGTGGAAACAGAAGAGCGGTTGTCCTGACCCCTGTGACCTGTAGAGTAAGGATTTGTCAGTTTCCCTTTCACTGTGATTCCTCTCTGCTCAAAGCCCATGGAGCTCCCCCAGCACTACTCCCAACTTCTGCCCTGTTTACAGCAATAGTTACCAGGACTGACAACATGGGTACTTGGAATATTTATATAGCGTTTGTGCAATCACTCTTCATTGCCCAGTAAAAGAACTTGTTTGCAGGGGCTGGCTCCTTGCCAGAGTTATCTTGATCTTAATTTTATAAGGCAAGAATTAACCTCAGAGTTCAAAAATTGAAAAACAGGGTGGAGGAGTTGTTGGTAGATGATCGCTTGTGGTCAAGGAAAGCTGTTAGTTTCTCCGTGGGCAGATATCCAGGGGCAGTTTAAAATGACTTCCCTCAAGGAGGAAATGCCATAGATACACCTGGGAACTCGGAAGCAAAAGTAGAGAACAAAACAGTCTGTGGTGAAGACTTTTTATCATATCTACACTCCCATCCAAGTATCTAAAACCATTGCCATCATACGTCAGCAGTTTTAACTGATCTTGTTAAGGTTTTACATGGGCCATCCAAGCAGCTACACCTGAAGTCAAGAGGGTGAAAAGGCAGAGGCCAGCTGCTAATGAATGAATGAATCTTGGATGAGATCACCTCCCCCAATGACTCAGCTCCAGTTCTGGGAAGGTCAGTATCTTCCTCCATCCACTGCCCCACTGCAATTATGGATGGTGTCAGTAAGATGAGAAAAAAAAAGAACAATATGGGGAAGGGTAAAGAGAGGAGCCTAACCTTGGGAGCAGGGACTCATTCCTGTGTGAGTCTTCCAACCACTCCCACTTGAGAGAAACCAGTGAAGAAATAGGAATAGAGACGATCATCAGATAATGTGTAATGTGATTGCCAGGTATAAAAATATTTGTTATGTGTTCCTGTTTTGAAACTCATTTCAGGACATTATCACCCAAGAACTGAGGTGAAAACAGAGAGGAGGGCTCTGGAAGAGTCATTTCCAAAGGAACTGTTTCTAAACGTCAGGAGTCATGGTGAAACGGCTACTGTACGGAACTTGCTTTAAAGACAGACAGAGACAGACAGACAGACACAAAGAGAAAACCGCCGCTGAAGGAAGGCCATCTAGAGGCTGTTAAGAATTTAAAGACAGATCTCAGATAAAATATAGCGCCTGAACAGTCTTCATGGAGACACTGACGAGGATGGTGAGTGGATCCACATGCAGAGCCCACAGACAACATGGGGAAAGCTACACAAACATCTCCTCAGCAAACCTGTCCAGGCTCCTCTCTTAAGGGAGCACAGAAGGGATGCATTCAAGGTAGGCTCACATCGTGTGTGCCTCTCGATATGATTCAGGTTTGACTGGAAACATTCTGTTGATGGGAACAGACAGTTAGTGGAAGTCAACTTTTTTTCTGGTGTTTGATGGATGTTGTGATAACTCCCCCTAGCACTGTTTTCAGGAATGAGACTTAAAAACTATGGAATTCAGTCACGCAAAGGAGAAGTACAGTCAAGTGTGCCGATCAGTTATCAAGCCTTAGTGTGCATGCTGTTCCAATTTGTTAATTAAAGAGGATAATGAAACAGCATAGAAAGAGGTTTGTTGTCCTCATAATTTCTATTTTTAATTAACTAGAAAAATCAAAATACTATATGATTATAAAGATATAATCAACACGCAGAGTATTCTACACCCTAGGCAAAGAGAAAGTGTGAGTGGAAAATATGTTCTAAAATGCTAATTTTGGTTTTGTTTGAGTCCGGTGACTATGGGTGACGCAAAAATATATAAAACACATCTTATGCCCTCAAGCAGCTGACTAATTCTTCTTTCTTATTCCATTTGTTTAGTCATCTTCAATTTTCATATCATTAAAACTTTAAGGAATGCCTTAATTGAAAACAAGTTGAGTGAATGTTACAAAAGGACAAAGTAAACAAATCATAGGATTTGTTCTACAAGAATGTAAAAATTATTTTAACTCAATGGATTTTCACAGATAAACAAATGTATTTGGCAGATTTAATGTGGCACCCATGTCACATATCCTTATCTGATTGAACTAAACACATAAAATATCCCTACAGAATATATAAATATTACTATAGAAGGCAACTCTATAGAAGGAACCCTACAGAAGGCAACAAGAATAAAATCTAAATAAAAAAAAAATCTGTGCCTCGAAGGATCTAGGATAACAAAGTAAATCATAGTGAAGATACAGCCAGCTCCCTCCACACACAAGACTGCCTCCCATTCTCACTGGGTGTTCTCCAGAGAATAGATACAGGATGTCTGATTTCTTTTTATGCCGATTTTCCAGAAAGTGAGAGATGGTCACTGAGTGGCTCTTAGCAGGCAGAAGCGGAGAATGGTCACTAGATGATGCTTAGCAAACCGTTCTTGCTAATTGGTGTGCTCATCTGGAACACTTGTCTTGCAGAGCCTCCTATACCTGCCTTTCAAATCATTCAAGTTTCCATTCCAATGCTGTCTGCAGGCAGCCTTTCTAGACCTCAGTATGGCAAAACTGCAATCTACTCCCACACTGGCCTTGATCCTGCAACTCTGGCTTATTATCTCCGTGGTATTTCTGTGCAATTCGTTTTTTTAAAATTTGGGGGAAATTCTCCACATTTTAGGACTCTAAACTCAATGTGGGAAGTCTTTCGAGAACTGAGGGCATCTACAAGAGTCTGCGCAGGCTTCATAAGATGCGCTCAGTGAAGATTTGTGACCTCATGGGAAAGGAACATCTGCCTCTGACTCAGTCTTGCTTGATCACGTGCAGGTAACAGTGTCTGGCATCAGTGACATTTCAAAAATGATGAAAAGACAGAGACTGCAAGGAACAACACTCAAAGGACAGGAAACCAGAGCTGAAGAAATGGCTCCATGGATAACGACATTTGCTATTCTTCCAGAAGACTCAAATCCAAAGGAGAATGGATGCTCTTTTATGGTCTCCTCAGGCACCCCTACACATGGCATACACACACACACACACACACACACACACACACTTACACATGCATTTTTCTAAGTCATATTTTTGAAAGAGAGAAAAGCAAAAGGAAAAATGTCATGTAAGACAGATTGTATAGTGATTGTATAGTTGTCTGTTATATTTGGTATATGTCTTATTTGGGGTTTCTACTGCTGGGAAGAGACACCATGACCACAGCAACTCTTATAAAGGACAATATTTAATGGTAGTGGCTCACTTACAGTTCAGAGATTCAGTCCATTATCATCATGGCAGGACGCAGCATGTAGACACAGTGCTGCAGAGGTAACTGAGAGGTCTACATCTTACATGGGAAACAAGAAGTGATCTGAAACACTGATTCCACAGTGACTCACTTCCTCCAGTAACACCACACCTACCCCAACAAGGCTACACTTCCTAATAGTGCCTGTCCCTTTAGGGCATTTTCTTTCAAACCACCATGGTATGCTTGTTTCTATCATCCCTGAATAAATTGAGTTTGCTAGTTCTGGTGTGTCAATGTTGAGAGTGAGAAGGGGATAAAGTTCATGTGAAGCTTGGGCCAGAATGAGTGAGAAGAACATAGGATGGTACCTCCCTGCATTCCTGTGGATAGAGGAACATGCCAGAAAACAATGGAGCAGACGTAAAGTCGGAGGTTAGATCCTGATATCCCTCACTGGGACGGAGCATTGTACGTTTATATTGTTGTTATTATTTCCTTTTTTATTTTGAAGAAGTGGGTCTTGCTTCATAGATGTAAACTAGCCATGTAACAATGTCTCCTGGGTGCTGTAAGAGACGTTCTGAGTGCTGTGGAGATGGAAAGGAGAAAGAGCAGACACCACTTTGAAATATTCATGGAAAAGACGACAGTTCCAGATGAGTGGACCACAATAGACAAACCAAGGAAAGGAAACTAGCAAGTGATCAAAGCTGTGGCTGTTCTATTGGAAGGGGGTGAGAAAAGAGGAAGAAACATTCAAAAATTGGGTGGTGGGAAAAATCTGAAAAGTTAGAGTAGGCCCTCAGGTCTTTATTTGACTTTTTTTTTTAATGTAGTTGGTTATGTGTTGAAGGGAGAGCAGGGCCCCTTGTTTGTCCGTAAATAATCACACAGAAACTGTATTCATTTAAACAGTGCCTGACCCATTATCTCTAGCCTCTTATTGGCTAACTCTCACATCTCGATTCAACCCATTTCTATTAATCTGTGTTCACCACGAGGTCGTGGCTTACCGGGAAAGATTCAGCATGTCTGACCCGGCAGCTCCATAGCAGCTCTCTCTCACTCTGCTTTCTTCCTCCCAGAATTCAGTTCTGTCTACTCCACCTACCTAAGTGCTGCCCTATCAAAAGGCCAAGGCAGTTTCTTTATTCAACCAATGAAAGCAACACATAGACAGAAAAACCTCCTACACCGGTTACATGCAGTTCCTTGCCTTTGGAAGAAAGTTTATAAGCAAAAGTGGTCGATTTGGAGAACACAAGCCTAGTAGTCAATATTCTAAAATGGCTCCTAGTGACCTGTGACCTTTAAAGGGGCCCTCCATTTTGAGTTGGAAGAGGTGAGATAATTAGTTTACATCATATGCCAAAGTTGACATTAAAAGTTGGAGATAATCATTGGTGGGCCTAGCATCAGGTAATTTCTTCTTCAAAAAAAAATGTTTTATTGGGTTTTGGTTTTATTTTTTCTTTTTGTTTGTTTGTTTGTTTTGTTTTTTTGTAGTTTATTCTGTAGAAATAGGTCAGACGTACCACAATAAACCATAAAATGGAAAGCAAAAAATGGAAGCACAGAGCAGAAATGTCTGGGGGCTTCCAGGCGCTGGTACAAGCCCCGGCGAACAGCTAGTGAGATGAGACCTCAATCCCACCACTGGCAGAAATGACTAAAATGGAAGAAACTAAAAGAGGATTTTTTTCCAGAACCCTCAAATGAAATCACCAAATTGGCCAACAATTTGACTGCAAGACCCTGGGCAGAGAACTCAGCTGAGTCCACCTGTACTGTAGACCTGGGAGACAATAAATGGGTATTGGTTAGGCCTCTAAATCTGTGGTAATTGCTTTCAGCAGTAGAAATCAAGCAGGGGGTTGGAGAAAAAAAATAAGTCCAGTTCAGAGATTATAAAACGAATCTATCTTAAAAATAAATCAGTAGCTCAATGAAAAAGGTTGCAATAGGAATAGATGAGGGGAATGGGGGGCACATAAAAGATAGAAGCACTCTATAGACTCCAAATAAGGACCATGACGTGGAATCTGGGTGACCGAAAGGGTGATGGGATCAGTCATAAATGTTTGCAGGCAAGAATATGCTTGGAGGGTGGAGATGATGAGTTCCATTTTCCCATATGCTAAATGTAGGATGTCAACAGGTCATCCACACATTTACTAGTAGTGAGTGCTGAAGCCTCATAGAAAAGTCAGACTCAACCACCTCATTTGTAGCTACCCCATAGCTAAATAAAAACACACAGTTAATGTGACTTAACTTAGGAAATAACTGGTGAAAACACTGGGCAAGGGACATGACAATTCCATAAAAAATGGCTTCCCCCACTCCAATGTAGTAGATGCCCTTTCTCAGCCCTGAATATGATCTATGGAGATAATCTTCTGCTGTCTTGAACATGCTATCTAAAAATCTCTTGAAAAGTCTCCCACTCAACTTCAAAATTGTTCAAATGTCGCCTTTTCCATGCAGTGTATCTTCTGTGGTTTTCTGGGGGGACTCAGTCAATCAAAATTACATCAATATTTCCAAAGTGAATTAATAAGCTACGTCCCCAATAGACTAAACTTTCACAGAAAGAGACCATATGTCATCATCTTCCAATTCTTTACACTAAATTAATGGTCATGATCAAAATGGATACAAAATATCCACTGGATAGATGAAATGAAGATGGGAGAAATAAGATGATAAGGACCAGAACCCACAGCTGCAAATACAGCCTGATATGACATTGACGTTAACTTTTCTGGGCTTTGGGAACAAGCCATTCAGTCCAGGGTACCAATGACAGACCAAAAACAAACAACAAACAAAACAGCTCCATCCAAGTCCAGTTCTATGAACCAAAATGTTTTCATTGAGGTCACTTAGAGGAGCACGCATAAGGGACTACCTACAAGGGAGCGAGCAGCATACCAGTGGCTACATCCATAAAGAAGAGGCCTTCCCACAAATCGTTAACCACTGTATATCAACAGGGAGGGCTGAGGGGCTCATGTGCTGCTCATGCTCCTTAAAAACACTCCTGTCCACCCACAGAGAAATGTTAGTGGGCCCGATCTTGTGAAAGTCTATGTGGATTATCACAACTGGCCTAATTTTAAACCCCTGTGTCCATGTTGAACTCAGTGCATAGTGTGTCACAGTATGTGAGCATTCGATGAAGATTTTAGCACATGAATGCCCAAGCACAGTGCACATACACACATATAGATCTAGGCTTTTGCAGCCAAAAGTAAAGTTCAACTCAACAGACTCCACTAAAATTCAAGCTGTGTTTTGCGGTGGTTTTGCAGCTATGAGAAACCCTTTCTTTAACTCTTTGCATTGCATTTAGGAAAGAGAGAAGAATGTGTCCCCGGCTTGGCAGTTGATTGTAACACTAACACTAGTATGTGTGGAATATCCTGTTACTAAAAATTAAAGCAACTTATTTAATCTGACACAATAGAGAGATCAGATACAAGATGTTTGTACCGGTTGTGTTTAGCCCTGGAGTTACTCTTTGTGGAAAGCTCTGGATCCTCCTCCAAACAAGAAATCCTACACTTGAGGCTGGCCAGAATTAGCAAGCCTGTGATCTAGTTATTTATTGTTTGGGGAAAGCAGGGATCAAGAGATACCAGAATTCTGAAACAATTTCAATGACCAGATCTGAGGTTCTGCAGCCCTGATAGCAGAAAACCCTGTCCTAGTGTCTTGATGGGCCTCAGTGACAACCGCAGGGGTGCTGATAAGGGGACAGTGTGTTTTCAGTGCAGTTTGCTTTCGAATCAGCTCCAGCAAGAGCTGCTTAGAAGATTGACAAAGGTGCCTTTGCTTGTCTTCACTAGACTCACTGCTCCTGGATTCCCCTGTTTTCAATATGCTTCCATCTTTCTGGGTGTATCAGTGTAAAGGAGCCTAAAATGGTTTAAAATTTGGATCCTTATAGGGTTGCCCACTTGGTTCAATGGTTTCCACATTCAGATTCCATTCTTGTCTTTGAGTTATAGCTGACAGCCCCTAATAGGGATCACTTCATATGTGTAACACCGTACTCTCCTTGTTTTGAAACTAGTAAGTGGTCACTGAAATACAGAGGTGGGTGTGGTCTGATGACCGCTTGTGACAAAAACTGACAAGCGCTTCTCCTAGGTCTCAGCCAACTCCTCCTATGCATGAAGTGCATGCTGGGCACCATGTTAGCACTTTCTCCCCACTCCACTCTCTCCCCTCCCCACCCCAGACCACCAGCATTCATAGTTGCTCCTTTCCTTCCTTGCTCCCTCCCTCCCTCCCTCTCCCATTTCTTCTGACAGGGGCTTAGTCTTGCTATGTTGACCAGGATGGCTTTGAACTCATATACAGCTTCTTCTGGCTTCCAATCTCCAGTCCCCCAAGTACTCAGCTGAGTCCTAGAATTACAGTACTGTGCTCTTAGGCCCAACGGAGGAGATACAAGCACAGAGAAGTTAAGGCTCATTCCGTTCGGAAGTACTCAGTCATTTCCACAAATTATGAGAACTTTATAAATTACAGGGCAACAAACTGCAGCGGAAATATGTGCCATGTACTGGAGTTAAAGGCATGAAGGAGCCAGGTCCTTGGGGATACTACGAGAAAGAGGGTGAACTTTTCACACTGAGGGGTCTGGCTGAAGAAAGCAGGACTGTGGCCTTAAGGACAACAGCAGGTCACAGTGACCACCTTAAGCAGGAAGAATCCAGAATTTTCTTCCCAATTTGGCATTGCTTCACGGCAGCACATGAAGATGTGAGAACATTTCACATGACTGAGACAAAGCAGAGAGGGGACAGAACCCAAAGATTCACAGGGGAAATCAAAGAGTAAGTTTCCAGAGCCTATTGAATTCTGCAATTAGGTTTTCATTATTAATCACAAAAGCTATTATGTTTTCTGTGCCAGACGAAGATCACCCACATGATCTCATTGAAGTCTCTCCACCACTCTGGAAGCATGGCTTATTATCTACAGGGTTGTTCCTGGGGTGGCTAAGGGCAAAATCCAAACAACAGAACAGTGGTTTGGAGTGACTCAGTGGGGAGAATATGGCCTACATTTGGGATAACTCGAGAAGAAAGGAACTGAGTCTGTACTAAAGACTAGGCATGCGCCAGTCACTGAGTACTGCTTTCTAATATGATCCCAACAAAACTCAAAGAGGAATTTATTATTATTCACCAATAAAGGAGAAACTAAGGCTCTATGTAACCCGTGAATCTATTTCTTTTCCAAAAAAATGTCCATGACCCGGAGCTGAGACAGTTTTCTGTAAGGGACATTGAATGAGAATTCTATTGCCACAGCCAGGAACTATGGTCAGGACATGCCCAGGGATTGTTTGTTCAGATTGGTTTAAAAGTCACTTCCATCCTTAAGAGTATGGAGAACACAGCTTAGAACTCAGGCTCCCTGGCTTTGAGTTCAGTTACACCACCTCCTAGGTATTGCCTTTTCTCTCAATACATCTGTAAAGTGGGCTTTGTTTTGATGAGTCTTTGAAGACAATACCTATAGCCCAACATGGGTGATCTATGCCGGTAATTCCAATGCTGTGGGGGCTGAAGTTGTAGGACTGTAAATTCAAAGCCAACCTTGGCTGCAGAGTGAAACCCTACCTGGCGGTTGGGGGAGACAACAAGTGCCTGGGATATGGTTTCAGCAGCCAGACCACTGGCCAACAGCTTAGTCTCTCTTTTACAATCAAGGATACAGGAATAACTTGGACATCAGAACTAGTTACCTTTAAGTCTGCTCTGCACACCAGGATCTTCTAGAATCCTGGTGGCTCA
Organism: Microtus pennsylvanicus; assembly: GCF_037038515.1. NCBI lineage: Eukaryota > Metazoa > Chordata > Mammalia > Rodentia > Cricetidae > Microtus > Microtus pennsylvanicus. The sequence goes on along the minus strand of NC_134590.1, from coordinate 9,455,658 downwards.
CTCTCCAGTTAGAGGTCCTCAAGGACACCCACTGAGAGAGGGTCTGGTAGGATGGGAGTGGGCTTGGGGTAGTGTGTGTGTGTGTGTGTGTGTGTGTGTGTGTCCGGTGGGGTGCAATTTCATTTCGTTTTCTCCTCAGGAGAAGATGAGGACATATGTGAAAAGGAGAGCCAGCCGTGTTGGGTTAAGTTCTAGGATGATAGCAGAAGTGTCTGGGTCCAAGGCCCTCCCAAGAGGTCCAGGAAGGGAGCTAAGCGTGTTGTTCGTGTAATAGTGATTTTATTTGGAATCAGAAGAATACACAGCAAACTACAATAGCGAACACCTACACAATAAACAGCAGAAAAGGAAGAAAGTCTCCGGTTTGTTTTCTGCCTTTTGCTAGCAGGAATGAAGCCATTGTGCTCAAACTGATTTTTTAAAAGTCCCTCCTACTCTTCCTCCAGCCTCTCCTCACCAGAGCCACCTGCCCCTCCCTGTGCTCCCTTTCCCTTCTCCCTAGCCTTCTGGTTCTGGTTCGCTGGTTACTTCCCTCCCGGCTTCTCTTCTGGAGATAGTTGCATCCCAGCTGCCTTAGGAGTGCGAGGAAGAGGTTAGAGGGAGAAATTGGCCACAAGAGAACTGAACAGAACTGATCAGGGCAAGAAGGAACGAAACCAATTCTCTCTCTCTCTCTCTCTCTCTCTCTCTCTCTCTCTCTCTCTCTCTCTCTCTCTCTCTCTCACACACACACACACACACACACACACACACACACACACACACACAGACTAACTCACTCACACACCACGTCCTCTGAGAACTCAGCTGGCTGCAACCGCGCACACCCCGCCCCAGCGCGCGTCCCAGGCCGGTGGAGCGCAGATCCAGATCCCCAGCGCAGCCGCTTGGCCGGGTGTTCCCGAGCCTCAGGTGGCGCGAGAGGGAGAGCCCGCGCGTGACAACCCTGTTGCCCACGCCGAGACTTTCAGCCCTCCGGTCCTCGAGGGGAGCGGAACCAGCGCGTCTGCCACTCAGAGCCCACCTGCCGGCCCTCGTTGGCCCGCTCCAGCTGTGCCTGGCTCCGGGCGCCAGCTTCACCACTGGAACGCTAAGCGAACTCTGACTCCTTCTCCTGCGCCTCCCGAGTGCCCCAGACGACCCAAAGAAGCGTGGCGCGACAGCGGGAGCTCGCAATGGCCGGGGCGCGTGGGTTACTGTGTCTGTGGCTGGGCTGCTTCTGCCTGAACCTGGCGCAGGGACAGAGACAGAGCCTGCACCTCTCTGAGCCCCGCCGGGCTGGGACAGACGACCGCACGACAGGTGGTGACCCGAGTCCGGACCTGCCGCCGCACGACAAGGTGTCGGAGCATATGCTGTGGCTCTATGACAGATACAGCGGCGGTAGTAGAGTTCAGGACACCCGGACGCCCGGCTCGCAGCCCCTGGGTCCCCAGCCCCTGCGCGGTGGCAACACCGTCCGCAGTTTCCGAGCCGCAGCTGCAGGTGAGTGCGGAGGGGAGGGAGCCCTTCCCGCCCCGGAGAGCAGAGGGCAGTACCTCCCGCCGTGCCACCCCGCTGTCTCCCGGCCCCAGGCTGGGCAGTCCTGAGACCTTTCTGGGTGGCTGCCTTCCGGTCCCCTGCCCTCTCGGAATTCTCCAGCTGCGTTCTAGAAGAGCCCAGTTTGAGCCGGACTGAGACCGGCAAGTGGGAGAAGAGTTGGGACAGTGGCGGAGCTTAGTTAGGGGTGCAGCGTGGGAAGAGGCCAAGGGACAACACCACAGCAGACTTGCCTTCTCCCGGGCACCGAGAGGAGATCTTTCGCTGTTGGTTAAAGTGCTTGGCGGAAATTCCCTCCGACAGGCTTTGGCTGCCTTTATTCTGAAACGGATGCCATTTTATGCCAACCTCGGGCCAGGAGAGAAAAGTGCACTCAGCGGGGCAGTTCCCCAGACCCAGCACTCTTAACTCCACGACCTCTGTGTTACCATATCTGACACTTTCTTCTTGATAGTCCCCTAGTGGCAAACAGACAAACAAAACCAGGTGCGTGAGTGTTTAGATTATTTCTAACCCATCTGGGCAAGTAAGTCTGGCGTGGTCCAAGCTGGAAAGAGTTGGGGATGGGGCTGGGACGAGGCTGCCGGTGGAGAGTAAACATCTTTTAGTACCAGCGACGGAAATCTCGTCTTCCCATTTTTCAACACAAATCATTGACACTGAAATTCATGTCTTAACGCCACCCCCACCCACCCCAAGCCAGCCAGCCCTTGTGCTGCAGTGATCAGTTTACTCCATCAGCTTGAGGGCAACTTTCCTAGACACTCAGTGTTTATATCTGCTTTGAGGTCGCACTAGGGGCTGTGTACACCACCTTCACGATTAAGGAATAGGTGATTGCAAAGTCTGCCTTTCAAGCTTGTGTTAAGAACCAGCAAGAATGTTAAAGGATAGAGACTGTGTCTGGACTGCTCTCTCAATTCTGTCCAAATTACTGGACGGCTCACCCCCTCCCCAACTTAACTAGTTAGGACCCTGGCAAAAAAAAAAAAAGAGGGGGGAGTAATCCATCAAAGAAATCTCTTGCTTGTCACTGGAATTCATGAATTTATTCTGCAACTCAGAGGCATAATGACATCTACAATCTACAATAAATGTGAGTTGTGCTTTAATACAGAGAAGTCTTTCTCTGGAATCTGAGCCAAGTCAGATTTCACTTTCTTCATAGACCCATGGGCAGGACATGTAAAGAGCTGTCCTCTACTGAGGACACAAAAACCCATCTTGCCTGTGCATAGCCTCCTAACCACTTAAAGAGAGGACCCTGACAGCTGACCACAGCAGTGACCCTACTGTTTACATTAATGAACCGTTGAAGGTGGAGCTCAGCAGAAAGAGCCTGTGGGGCTAACAAGGTCTGGAAGAGGGCTGGTGGGTGGGCAAAGCAGGTGGCAATGAGGAAGACATCCAAATCCCTCTGGCTTTGATATTTTTTTATTTTTTTTATTGATTCTTTCCCCAGAGAATAGTTGAGGCATCCAAGTGACAAATTATTTTTGTATCAACAAGTTTTATTTTGAATGTGGATCGCAGTGTTAGAAGGTAAAACTAGAGTTTGTCTCATTCACACACCTAGTGTGGCTACTGATTTTAGACTGAGCAAATCATGGATAAGAACCTAATCACATCTCTGGCTTTCACTCATTCCACCCTTTATAACTGCAATGCCCATTATCAGCCTCACCACAGTGTTAAACCATGAGATGATAAACTCTTCCCCAGGCCAGACACTCCCTTGAAATGATGGATTGCAGCTTGGAACATATACACAAGGCTGTGTGCCCTGATAAGAAAAGGAATCACTTTAGCATCCTACAAACTGTCTTAATGACTTATTCATCAAATGTAGACATGAATGTGTGTGTGTGTGTGTGTGAGAGAGAGAGAGAGAGAGAGAGAGAGAGAGAGAGAGAGAGAGAGAGAGGGAGAGAGAGAGAGAGAGAGAGCTAAAGTACCAGATTACCTCTACTTAGAGACTCCTGGAGAAGTGGTCCATGTTGGACCCCTTCCAGGTTGTTTAGTTGTTCACACAGTGATATGATTTTGCTATAAGACCCTTCTGAATGACGTGAGACATGATTCTGGGAAGGAAAGTGCTAAAGCTGTCATGTGCTGCTCTCCCCAACACACCCTTCACTAGGTGACCTGTGTTGATGTAGGCAAAAGACGCCATCTGTGTTAATAAATTAGATTTGTTTTCCCAGCCCACCATGCTTAAGCTCCACAACAACATATGTTCCTCTCTCTACCTAAGTAAGACGTTACAGACTTTATGGAAGGTCGGGTGTCTATGCTCTGTATATAGAGTGCCTACTAATCTTCCAGGCTCTGCTAGTGCTTACTCAGGCTGAGTTATAGCCTTAGAGAGCCATTTGCTCCTCGGAACCTACCTAATTAGAATTACTTATTGTTCTAAACCTAGAATAACTGGAGTTGAGCTGCTGTGGGCTCCCTCTGATTATTTGCTACTTAAACCATTACTGATGGCAGGTGGTGTAGATCCTAAACACACTTGCTCTAACCCCTTTTCTCCTCTCTCAGCTCCAGGCAGCTGATGTGCCAAAACCAATGGTTGGGTGTCTTGTAAGCTTTTCTTTTGATATGTAAGACTTTATGCAAAGATGGGTTTTATCTTTTCCTTTGTAAAAAGTGATTCACAAAGTTGTGGCTGATAAAGAATTCCAATCTGCTAGAAACACATCATCTGGAGGGAAGACAAAAAGATGTGAGATTAGCTTTTATTTTAATCTGGATTTAAGTGTGTCCTTGGCTACTATCGGCCTACACAGTACTTTACATAAGGTTTTCTCCTGTCCTGATCCTTCACGGTACATAATTTATCTTCCTTATTTCCATAGACACTTGATCTTACTTGTCTTAGTCGTAACTTCTCTAGGAAAAGCAAGAAAGCTGAGTTTTCTTATTAAAAATCTATCACCACTTATGACACACAGCTATAAAAATATCACATTTCAGAGGATGCGTATTACCTTTAAGGAAAGTATACTTGCCTTCATGAATAACATCAGGAAGTATTGAAGTACTGCAGACTCAGGAGTGAATGTTTTGCCTCGATGGAGAAGGATGGGGGATGATTCTTACCTGATCTGAACCAAAACCTTTCAATATCAAGGACTGTGGCTTTGACATATTTCTAAAGTACGATGCTAGCCGATAAGGCTATAGGAAGGTTGATATATGATCCAGGCCTGAATAATCATTACTAGAAACGCACATGAAGAAGCCAGTGCCCTGAAGGATACATGGATCAGTGGGGAAGGCTCATTTTTGCTGGGTTTCATAACAAGAGAATATAATGATGTTATTAAGGCATAGTAATCAAGCTTCCAGGCACCTAGAAACAAGGCTTGAAACTCTAGAGTCCTTGGATTGTATGATGTTTTCATTTAAGGGACAATAGTACATCTGGAGGCGAGGCACTGGGATGCGCAGCTGCTTTGAATTATACACTACTTTGAATACATGATAGCCTCTAATGAAGTTTTACTGTAATAGGCAAGACAGCTTTACAATTCCTGACATTTAAAAATCCATAATACCATGAATTCTTGATTATTCATGCTAGACAGAAAGGAAAAAGAAAATGAATTACATTTTTTTTAAAAAAAATCAAATATAGCTTTTGTAGTGTGGTTACGCACACTCAAAGACCCCAAGAGAGCACAAAGGTCAATGTGAAAAACTCTAAGCAGATAATTCACTCAAGCAGACGATTTACTCAATTTTATAGACTACAACTGCATATATAATAAGGAGCTGAGAGAGCTACATGCATTACCTGAGTCATGGAAGTTCATAAGTGCTTGTTTGATTTCATAAAATATTTTAATTAGATAGAAATGTGAAGGCCAAATTTGCTTTTAAGTCTTTTTGCATTATGAACTTTTCTATTAGAAAGACAGATTGAAGAAAACAGGTCCATTGATGGAAGCATAAATGGTCTTCATAATATATTTGCTGGACGAATTCTCAGCACGCAGATCTAATTTCAAAATTGGTTCTTTCTAGTGGCCTGATCTTATTTTATAAAGGGAAATTTCACAGAAAGTGGTCTCTGGAAGGTACTATATAACTGGGTGCCGAGGTCAAATGAGTTGGAAAGAATGGTCAGTGTGGAACAGGCCCTTTAGTGGGGATGTCCCCTTAAAAGAGCAAGTATTCTCCTTCCTCCTCAAGAGAACCTTCTGAGAATTGTGGCCCTAGGATGTCTAGTTGGAAAAACATGGGTACAAGGGCATCCTAATTTGCCATAAAAGATCTGTAAAACTCAGTGCCCATCTGACTACAGATGAGCTGGGCTCTCTCTTCCCAGCAGCACAGGCTTGGGACACATGATTACACTGTCACCTTAATGACTTAGGTCCATTTGGCATGGTCCTGTCTTCTTGTTTCCAGGTTACAAACTTCTCTCTGTCTAACTGTAGAGCTTCTGTGTCTTTGCATTTTATTTTCTCCCCTTCCGTAGGAGTCATTGTTTTCTTCTCTGTGGTTGATATTTATTGTTTTATGGCAGGCATAATATCTTGAAATAAAAGTCTTATTATTTGTGGAAAAATACAGTAGTGGATATACATATCATATCATTAATATTTGTGCCAGCATACATGCCTTGATGAGAGGAACTCTTACTCAAGGCTTCTCTCAGGTCTTTTATTTATTTCCAGTGCCTGCTGTACTTGAGAGATCTAATAAAGTTATACCTATCAGGAATGCCTGTGACAATAACTGTGCGATTTGACATTCATTGTCTATGACCTAATCAGGTTTCTGTGCTACATTATGGAGAAGAACTTTTATACCCAAATTTTAATAATTTTCCTCAAATTTGCTGATTTTGCAAATTCTGATAATTAGTAACTTCATCATTTTTATTGTAGCAGAAGTAACAGAAAGCTGGAATTCTTACTGTTAAGAATTCTGTCATTAAACAGAATTTGAAAGAGGGAAAGAGAGAGAGAGAGCATATGTGCAGTGTGTGTGTGTGTGTGTTTGTGTGTGTGTGTTATCTGTGTGTGAGAATGCCATGTGTATCTAGGTGTTCTTAAACGCCAGATGAGAGTGTCAAATTCTTTAGAGCTGGATTCTGAGAAGACATCCACCTGTTCTCCAAAGGCTGGCTGGCCATCTCCCTCTCTTTTAATAAACCCATCAGGTCAGAAACACCCTGAGAAAGAAGGACAGGAAATTTTCATCAGCTTCCTTTGAAGCCTCCAGCATAGAAAACCCTAACACACTGAATGAGACAAGAGATAGAATAGCACTCCATAATTTAGAGAGTGTTGATCATGTTGGGATCCTGAGCGCTCGGGGGCCGCTCTAGAGGAGCCATCCTCGGAACTCACAAGTGCACACGTGCCAGGTGAAACACAGAGGAGAGCTCCAGTCCCACAGTTTGTTTGCAAATGTCCAATGTGGGCTGAAGAGTTCTCACAAGATTCTTGGTGTTCTCCATGCTCCACAACATAGAATAACCAATTTCAAGGATTCTATTAAGAAACGTTGTAACCCCGCTTTGCTCAGCCACCAAGGACAAGGCAGAACTAATCACCTGTTGAAAATAGGGTTGGAATAGCACGAACTGTGCCGTAAGATGAGTTCTGTGTCAACGCCATCCTGTAGTACCCTGGGATACAAAAACACATCTTATTTCCAACATTTGAGATGTGTTTATGTTTTATTTGAAGCCAGAGGGGAAACGTTTTTGAAAAATATTAAAGATACTCATGTTTCTAAACTTGTATTATTTCTTTACATTGACTTTTTCAATTGAGTTTCACTTTTTGTTCTGTGAGATAGGCTCGTTTGGTTTAACCAGTTTCATATGTGAGAAACGAAGCCCAGCCATGTTAGATGAACTAGCAGTATGCTGAAGATTAGAATTTAAATCTTACTTGTATGTTTAGCCAACAGAAAAATGAAACTTCTAGCTCCTCCCCCCTTTTTCTATATTAAAATCATTTAGCTTGCTGGGTATGGGGACATGTGCCTTTAATTCTAGCACTCAGGAGGAAGAGGCAGGCAGATCTCTGAGTTCGAGATCAGCTTGGTCTACAAGACAAGTTCTAGGGCAGCAAAGGCTGCACAGAGAAGCCCTGTGTCAAAAAAACAAAAGCAAACAAACAAGGAAAACAAAATCATAATAATTTAGCACAACCAATCTCTGAGTCCAGCAGCTAGACTCAGTTCAGTCTCCACATTAACACAAGGGATGAGGCTGAAAGTTGCTGTGAAAGGAAAATACACAGTGTGCCACACCCTAGCTGCTTAAAGTAAGAGGGATGGACACAAAGAAAATCTTGAAATTCTAAATTACTGGCTGCAGTTAGTACGTAAAGGATTTTGCCAGGATTTTACTTAGTAAACTAATAAGAAGTAGCTGAGGCTAGTTATACAGTGAGAGAACTGTGCCCAGGCCCTTTAAGTGATAGCATTCCCAGTGTAGGGAAGGCACTGTGGCTATTGAGTGGTGGTGAGGCTACTGTTGTTGGGAGGAGGAGCACCTTAAAACTAGATAGGTTGCAAAAGAATTCAGCTAACTCAGGATGCTTCTTCCACTCATGCCCGACATGATGCTATTTTCAATAAATGAAAAAGAAATCTATGCCTTTAAAAACAACCATCTTTTGCCCTTGTAGAGCATTCAAAGTGATGTATCAAAATTGTGCGCCTTTCTCTCATCTGTGCAGAGGGTTTTCAACACAATTTGTTCAATTGAGAGAGACGAGACCTAGGGTTTCCCTTCTTAGCCTTTGGAAGGCAGAATTTCTCTCCCTTTGCCCTGACAATTTGGGGGACCCGCCGCAGTTTGTCATATGGTTTGAATTCAACAAACATCTCAGTTGAATTGGATATGTTGTATAAGTTGTGAGTCTAGAAAAGAGAGTACCAAAGCCATCAACCAAGAACACTATCTTGGCTTTAAATAAATTGGCGTTAATAATTTCTAGGGCAGTATTTTATCATTAGCAAGTAAAATAACTGTATTCTACTTCATGAAATAACTGTTTTAATAATTCTCATTTTCATAGCCCAAGAAGGGAATTGCAGAGGTCCCTCATACTCAAGAATGGTTCCTCCAGCTTTGGGGAATTTGAAGTTACTTGACATATTTTTCGCCTTGGCGTTAAGTAGGAAACACTCTTGAACTTGGTAAAGGTATCAGCTGTTGATTTAACAAATCAAACAAATGGTCTTCAGTCGATAGGTGATCTGGACTGTCAAAGTAATCAAGGGGCATTCAAAGAGTCCCAGGAGCTGTCTGCCCCCTGGGAGTTCACAGTCCAGGAATGCCCTTGGGTGGAGGTTCTGTGCCCATAGTTAGTGAACGTGTTTCTAGTCTAGAAAAATATACATTAGCTCATCTTTTGCTGCTGTTTTGCTCTGGACACAGTGAATGGCTGTTTTGGGATCACGCAAGACCTGATCATTTGACTGAGACTTCAAACAATACAAAAAGCCATGACTTGTGCTCAGCTTCAGAGCCTCTGTCTGAAAGAAGAAGGCAACCTGGGGCAGAGCCAGCTGACCCACCAGGAATGGCTGGTCAGCTAGTGACTTCTGGGTACCTTCATCCCCCACCCCCCACTGGACCTTTCTAGAAACTCAACTTCCTCTGGAGGAAGAAATGGGGAGTGGGTGGGGAAACATGTACTTAATTACATATTTTCAGTATGGTAGAAATACTTTCCCTGCTTCCTAGGGATTTAACTAGCCATCAAGATTTCACTTGCTTAAAAATCGGACTTTCCAGGGAAAGCTTCCCATTGAATCTGCTAATTCCCTTTGAAAACTTTCTGCGTGGGTCCGCGTGAAGGCGCACTGCCTCTTTTGTGCCTGCCCCACCGTCTCAGCTAGTACAAAGGGTAGGTGACAAATGGAGACCAAAATGGTTCTAAGACCCCTAAGCTGCAGCCTGATCACAAGCCCCCAAATTGGACTCCACTCCCTAAGCTCAAGTCTTGGTTTTGTTTTTCAGATAAAATCAGGAACACATCTTCCACCTTTATTTAGTGATTAGAAAGATTAATACAGGCAAAAGGCAACCCGAGTTCCCCTCCAAACAGTTGCTAACTTGCCAGCGAATTTCTGTGTCCTTTCATTTTATAATAAGTGAACAAAGCTGGTATATTCATTTTACAGAACAAAATAAAGGAAGACACTTCTTGAATACAGCTGAAGGGTCAGGGAAACACAGTACAAAGCAGAGCCCTGTCACCAAGGAGTTCACAGTGTTTTGAAGGAGGCATCATGCAAAGAAGTAATCACAGAGGCAGAGGCCTAGCCAAGGAGTGGGTTGTCAGCACAAACTGACCTCTTGGCCAGTGCTGTTGCTTTCAAGGAAAAAAAAAATCTCCCCGGGGAGAGACTAGCTTAGTGGGATAGCTTGTCTAGCTTGCTCAAGACCCTTCTGTCTCCAACACAGAAACAGACCTTCCAAACCACCCTCCAGTTCTCAGATATGGAGAATATCTCAAAAAAGTCAGGACACAAGGTTGCGTGTGCTTGGTAACGCTGCCCCAAGTGCTGTAGATGGAGTGCCTGAACAGAAAGTTTTTGTGCAAAGTGGCCACCAAACAGTATGAAAATAGCGCCACCTATTGGTAGCTGTATTTTCTCATTTAAAAAAAAGCCACCTCTTTTCTGCTTTGAGAAAAGCTAGAAACAAACCTGTTGTGTTTTTTTGCTGTATTTTGCAAGGTTCCTAAGAAGTTTCTGGTTCCCGAACACCTTCTGTTACATTGTGGTGACACTCCTGTAGTGCCATTGACTTACGGCTGCCTTCCTGTGAGTCCCTTACATGTTTCTCTGTGAAGCTGGAGTCATGACTTATATGACCCTGCCTCCAGCCCCCATTCAGCTATGACTTTTAGAGTTCGGTCTCACCTACGGCACTGAAAGACACATCATGATTGTGATCTGAAGCCTCTCACATATTCAAACGCAATTCTTGAGGCTGGACAGATGGCTCAAAGACTAAACGTGCATACTGCTCTTTGGGTAGGATAGGCGAGGCGTTTGCTTCCTAGCACTGGCCTCACAACCACCTGTATTTATAGGTCCAAAAAGACCTGAAGCCTCTCAAAGAGTGTGGTTATCACTCCTCACCAAAGAAGCGTGTCTCTCCATCAAGTGGAGACCACTATAGAACCACAACCAGACACAATGCAGAGAGCAGGGGGCTTGTGGAGACTCCATTCCCAGGGGATTCTTCTGTAGATCAGCTTCTGCATCTGCTGCTCAGGGAGCATTGTGGGAAAGGAGGAAGAAAACTCAAAGGGACCAGAATGCCAGGAAGTCTTCTATGAGACTGGAGCAATTCGAAGCAGGCTGCACAAACACGATCTAATAACAACAGTAGCTAACACTGAAGGGGGAACATCTCACAGGGTCCACCCCTAGACAAAGAGCTGTAGGCAGCTAATGACTGCTGAGAGAGGCTTAACCTCTACCAAGGATGAGCCTCTTTATTGGTTAACTTATACAATTAGCCCTGAAACCACATACATAGAAACAACAACATGAACTCAGTAGGTTATATTTATATATTTGTAAGGTATGTGTGTAATGTGTGTGTGTGTGCATGTATGTGTGTGGTGTGGTGTGTGGTATGTGGGTGTATGTGTGTGTGTATGTGTGTGTGATCATAATCAAAGAAAAAGTCTATCAATTTGAGAGCTTGGGGTCTGTACTATGCTGTTTTGAGATTTCCTCTGTCAAAGAAATTAATCCAAAATTCTTCACTTTAGCTTCAGGCAGACTTTTTATAAAAGGCCCAAAAGCATCCATATTCTTTATCAAAATATTACAAGATCAGTTTCTAGGCCACATACTAACATTCTTTTCCTCTGAAACCTCTTGATCTCTACAGTTCAGATCATTTTCAGCTCCACTGCCTTCCATGCTCCTACTGGTATGTCCCATTAAATAGGGCTTAAACCATCCCACTGCTTCCCTAACCCACAGTACCAACGTCCATATTACTCCAAACAAAATTATGGTCAGGCCTATCATAGCAGTACCTCAGTTCCTGGTCCCAACGTCTACCTTATTTAGGGTTTCTATTGCTGTGATGAGACACCATAATTATAGCAAATCTTGTAAAGGAAAACATTTAATTTAGGTGGCAGCTTACAATGTCAGAGGTTTAGTCCATCATCGTCATGGCAGGGAGCATGGCTGCAGGCAGGCAGACATGGTGCTGGAGATGGAGCAGCTACATGTTGATATGCAGGCAACAGGAAGTAGACTGAGTATCACACTGAGTGAAGCTTGAGCAAATGAGACCTCAAAGCTGGCCCCCTCCGTGACACACTTCATCCAAAAAGACCACACCTCCTAATAATGCCCCTCCCTTTGGGGGTCATTTTCTTTCAAACCACCACAGTTACTATTGCTGTGATGAAACACCATGAGAAAAGCAACTTGGGGAGGAAAGGGTTTATTCAGTTTACGTTTCCACAGCACTGTTCATCATCAAGGAACTCAGGATAGGAACTGAAACAGGGCAGGAACCTGGAGGCAGAAGCTAAAGCAGAGGCCATGGATGGTTACTGTTTACTGGCTTGTTTCACATACCCTGCTTAGTCTGCTTTACTATGGAATTCAGGACCACCAGCCCACAGATGGCACCACCCACAGAAGTGTTACCATCACCTCCTCCATCAATCACTAATTAGGAAAATCCCCTCCAGGGTCACATGCAATCCAGTTTTGTGGAGACTTTTTTTTATATTATTTATTTATTTATTTATTTATTTATTTATTTTTGGTTTTTTTGAGACAGAGTTTCTCTGTGGCTTTGGAGCCTGTCCTGGAACTAGCTCTGTAGACCAGGCTGGTCTCGAACTCACAGAGATCCACCTGCCTCTGCCTCCCTAGTGCTAGGATTAAAGGCGTGCACCAAAGGTTCCTTCCTCTGGGATAACTCTAGCTTGTGTAAAGTGGACATAAAACTGTCCAGCACGAGAGGACATGAGAAGAGTTAGAAGGGGGGGGACACTGAAGTGGTTAGAGGAAGGAAGGGAAAACAGGGAAGTGATGTGATATATTTTAATTTGTGTCCGGCAGAATATCTAGCAGACTCTTTTGTGTAGCAGGAACCCCGAAGGACCATCTCCCATTTAGGCAAGCTCAGCAGCCATTTCTCTGTGGGTCCTGCATGTCCACTTAAGCAGTCCAGGCAATAGTAGTTTCTTGCCCAAATGGCTAGCAAACTCTGTAAGGAGCCTCTTCGATGCTCATCTTCCTCTTGAAGTAACTGGTGCTTCCAGAAGCAGACATGTCTCACTGTCATGAAAAGTCTTAAGTTCTTAAACATTTTAAATGCCATATTCTGAAGGTCTCTGAAAGATTTGAAGAATATTTATCTAACTGAAATACATCTCTATACATTTAAAAAATCTAAATAACATGACTACAAGCTTGACTATTATAGATGATTATCTATTAACCTATATTTCTTAATTATACATTACATTTTTAAATGAACTACACAATCACAACATCTTAATCAAGATTGGCCTTAAATTTAATCAATAAACCAAGATCTATACCAATGCAAATTATTCATATCTATATCATATCTCCCTTTAAATGTAAATAAACATTTATAGACAATATTTGAGAATATGGGCAAATTTCTCCATACTGCTTCCTGTGATTGTTGGGCATAGTAATTTTGGGGGGTGTTCACAGTGGCCTTCGGTGGGTGGAGGGGTTCTTGTTCCATCAAACCACACCAGTCTGGAAGCAATTCACAGGTTCTCATCCTCTGTGGAAACAAGAGAAGAACCTCTTTTCCAAAACAACATGTCCTCAGACCCAAATTTGGAAGTCATGATGCTTTATACTATACATGCTGGTTTAGCTTAGCAGCCCATACAATGAAATGTCTCTTTGTACTTAGCTTATTCACAGTCAAAAAAAATGAAAATAACACAATAATATACATAATCCAGACTCTCTGTGAATTTCCCATTTTTACCTGGCTTATTTTTCTTTATTCCTTTTAATCTATGACTATCTATACTCTGTCTCTTTAAAGACTTTACCCTTTTTTTAAAGTACTAACTTTATCTTATGACTCTCTATACTCTTTTTCTTCTCTCTTTCAAGTTTATGTACATTTATCCAACACCATGACTCATCTGGATTTGTCTCAATTAGACAATACCATCCCAAACAGTGAGGTTCTTGTTAGCTAATGGTTAATGGGTCAATGTGTGTTTTGATGGAATTCTTTCAATGAATTCTTATAATAATTTTATAGTTGATACTACTAAGTGTACTTTATAGATGAAGGAACCAGCAGTTTTGGAGTTTAGCTATTGTCTATAGTATGTATGAGTCTTGGCCATAGGGCTTTTACTGCGAAATAAGGCACTGGGCTGAAATCGGAGAGCTAGGATGAGAAGGCAATATGAGAGAATTCTGAGAGTTAATTTACATTGAAGATTGGATCTTAGGAGGAGGCTAAGTGATCGCAGGGTACAATGCAAGGAGAAATGTGCTTGAAAGAAAGACATATTTAGATGGAATGAGATAGAATGTGGAGGAAAGAGACAAGGTAAGTTTACCAAGTGAGACAGTGGCACCCCATCCTTTGGTGTTCATCAATTCCCTGCCAGTGTACTTGTGAGGAACCTTTCATTGCCATGTACTTGAAATGGGCAGCCTTCTCCTCCTTGCATTCTAAATGCCTCTCAGCTATGTGAAGTTTCGGTAAAAGTATATGTTGCGGTGACTGGGCTGAATTAAGGGCAGAGCCCCTGAACAGCCCTGATGCCATGGCTTTGTTATAAAGGTCTGTAAGATATTATCCCAGTGTCATGGATTATACAAATGTGCACAAATGGCAGTTTCCTCCTTTTGCTTCACACAATGTTAGAAATGAGTAAAATATGTTTCCCATTGCTTTTCCCCCATGCTTGGGGACTTGATGAACTCATTTTAAGTTTCCACATCTTTATAAAAATGTTTTGTTTTTTACTGAAACGTGGTTTTGATCAGGAACATAATTTCACGATTACGTGTGTGTTTCTGAAATAAGTATGTATATGGAACAAGTGCATAGAGGCAATCTCTCTGGGATAAACCCCAGGGTCTGGATTCTTCGGACCTCACCTCAGCCTAGCTAAAACTCAGTGGATATAATTCTGAGAGAACTGCTTTCTGCCTTCGCTGACCCGCTTCCTGCTCTCTCTATTGTTAATTGCTCAATTAGTACAATGACTTAACAGCTGCAGTCATTTTACTTGATCTCTGTACGTTTAGATTTCGAATTTATGGAACACCAAACTTCAGAAAAGCTGAACAGCAACGCTGTGTTTTTACATTTTTTAAAGGTGTGGCTCATTTGTTGAGACACAGTATCCAAATGCTAAGCTCTTACCCAGTCTTGCTTGGTAAAGCAGGTAGAAAGAGTCATAATTCCTAGAACAATGTCAGTCCAGGCTTGGATCAGAACAGCAATTTATATTTATATTTAAGAAACAGTAGAACTTTCATGAACATTATACATATATTGATTCTGAAGACAGAGGGGATAGACATTGTAGCCAAAGATTAGCTTGGTGGCTTCCAACAAAGTAGATGTGGCTCCTCACACAAAAATTCTGATGGGAAAGTAGTAGTGGTAAGATAGGCAAGGAATTTAATCAGTCTGGCAATAACAGAAAGACAGCAGAGATGAGTTCGACACCTCAACTCATCTTCAGAGAATTGGTGGGAGCGCCAGGTTTATATACAGGAATAGATGGGGCAGGATGCAAAGGGTAGGTCTAGGTAAGCAATCCTGGACCAATTATGGTCTGACTGCTCTTTGTCTCCGTTCTGTCTCTTCAAGTGACTCTGGATGAGTCCTTATCACTTGAAGAGACAACATGGTCCCCAGGATGATTTTTTTCTAGTAGTGGTATAGGGACAGCTCCAGCTTCCATGGTGATGCAATCATGCCCTTTTAGTAATAACTCCATAATAAAGTCAACTTGCCTGTAAAGCTTCACAGTTCCTGGAATTCAAAGTGGCTGTTTACTGGAGATCTGGAAGCCCCTTTTGGAGGAGGGGTTCAGAATAGGGCACTGACAGAGTCACCTGTGAAGTACCTTAGTTGTTCTTATTGTTATGCTTTCATACTTGAGGGAGACAAGGCTAGGTACATTTTGGGGCTTCATCTTTTTGCACCACCAGATTTTAGGCAGATAATCCTTCAGCCAGTTACAAGTCTGGTCCAATTAGGCAGGAATCTACTCCAGAATAGAGAGATATGAAATGAATGCAAAGATGCTAGGCTTTCACGCTGCTTTTAGCAGTCTTGTGACCCGATGGGAGTCCACGTTCTTTATCTAAGGCAGTTTGGATAATGCAAAGTATTACAAAGTGTCTTTTGTAATAGTCTTATATTTATATAACTCTGGACAAACTAATGAATGAGAACATTAGTTTGTCCAGAGTTATAAAGCTAATAAATCCAGGTCAAATTATAGACCCTCTGCTTGCACCAGAAGGATGCAGTGGGGAGGTACAGGGTTTGTAGACACCTGTCTGGTATTCTCCAGAGCTCACACATCACCTGCTACCATACACAAACTAAGTGCTATAATTTCTGCACATTTATGAAGCTTCAGCTGAGGGCAAACTAGCAAAGCTGACTGAACTTGGCCGTGGTCTTCTTCTAAAACTCACTCCTGTCAGTTGAGTGTTTTCCCTAACAGAGACCCTCAATAACGAGAGGCTGAACAATTTTTCAGTGTTGTTTTCCTTCTTAAAAAGTTCTTTCTTTTGAGACTATAATATAATTACATCATTTATCCCTTCCCTGTCCTCCCTCCTGACACTCCCATATACCCCTCCTTGCTCTTTTTCATGAAAGCAAAATTCACTATGAAATTAACTATTTTAAAGTGAGCGGATGATAAAGGGGCAGTGATGTTGTCAGGTGCCACACTATTGCAAAGTCCAACTTGTTCTGAAATACTCCCGTCAACTGGAAGTAAAACCTCAGAATTGTTACGGAGTTTCTTCTCATTCCCAGCTACCTCTAACCCCCAACAAACCCCTCTGCTCCTATCTTTGGATTTAACTAGTTTAGATCGTTTAATGCAAATAAAATTAAATAGAAAGTGAACTTTTATATGTGGCTTCTCTGTTCTTGCATAACTTCTCAAGCGTCATTCTTGTTCTAACACAGTAACAGCGTTCTGTCTTATATAGACACTGTAAGTTGTCTGTCTGTCCATCGGCTGAAGACTATATGGGCCGTTACCACCTTTGGCTACTGTGAATGTACTTAATTCAGTGTCTGTCTTCAGTGTCTGAGGAATTTGCTTTATCGTATGTTAATTTCCTGGTTAGGTTTTTGAGGGAATGCCAAAGTGTTTTCCATAGCAGCTGAATTAATGTATACCTACCCTAATAATGAGGAGTTCCAGGTTCTTCCAGTTCTGGTATCTGAGGCTTTCGATTGTTGCCTGTGATACCCACACTGTTTCAGGAGGTGCCATATCATTGAGACTTTGGTTTTATTTCCCTAGTGACTAATGATTTTCAACATGTTTTCATGTCTTACCAGGAACTTGTCTATCTTCCTTGGAGATGTATCTACTCACGTCCTTTGTATTTGTTGAATTAAAGCTGTCCCTTGTGTGTTGCTTTCTGGCTACTAAAGTTTTAGATACACGGATAGGTGATGTTTTATCGAATTCTGTAGATAATCTTTTCGTTTTCTCAGTACATTTTAACTTGATAAAGTCAATTTTATTTAGAACTTTTATTTATTGATGTGTTTTTTCTTTTTACTGAATTCATATGGTGGCATATTCATGAGACCATTACCTAACTCTAAAATCATGAGGATTTATCCCCATGTTTGCTTCTTACAAGAATTTTAGAGCTTTAGCTGTTGTATTTAGTGCACTGATTTATTTTGAGTTGAATTTTGAATAGTGTAGACAACAGTAGTAGTTCCTATTTACTTCAGTTTCTCTCTTTGTTTTTCTTCCCTAGGAACTCTTGAAAGAAAGGGGCTGCACACCTTTAATCTGACTTCTCTGACCAAGTCTGAAAATGTTTTGTCAGCCACACTGTATTTCTGTATTGGAGAATTAGTGAACATCAGCTCGAGCTGTCCGGTATCCCAAGGATGTTCCCATCATGCGCAGAGACAACACATGCAGATAGATCTCTCTGCGTGGATCCTCAAACCCAACCAAAGCCAGCTCTTGGGTCACCTGTCAGTAGATGTGCCCAAACCTTATCGAGACAGCATGACTTGGCTGTCGAAAGACATCACCCACCTCCTAAGAAAGGCCAAGCAGAACGAGGAGTTCCTCATAGGGTTTAACATTACTTCCAGAGCTCATGAGCAGCCCAAGCGCATGCTACTTTCCCCGGAGCCTTACATCTTAGTGTATGCCAACGATGCCGCCATTTCTGAGCCAGAAAGTGTGGTATCTAGCTTACAGAGACACAGAGATTTCCCCGAAGGAACTGTGCCCAAACTGGACAGCCACATCAGAGCTGCCCTCTCCGTTGAAAGGAGGAAGAAGCGTTCTACTGGAATCCTGTTGCCTCTCCAGAACAATGAGCTACCTGGGGCAGAGTATCAATACAAGGAGGATGGCGTGTGGGAGCAGAGAAAGCCTTATAAGACCCTTCAGACTCAGCCCGCTGAAAAGAGTAAGAACAAAAAGAAACAGAGAAAAGGACCTCATCAGAAAGGCCAGACACTGCAGTTTGATGAACAGACCCTGAAGAAGGCAAGACGAAAGCAATGGATCGAACCTCGAAATTGTGCCAGGAGGTACCTCAAAGTGGACTTTGCTGATATTGGCTGGAGTGAATGGATTATCTCCCCCAAGTCATTTGATGCTTATTATTGCTCTGGAGCCTGCCAGTTCCCCATGCCAAAGGTAGCCACTGTCATTTACTTTGTGCTCGCTTTGTTTTCGCATGGGTAGAGGAGCAGGCTGAGTGTGTTTTCATTTAAGAAACTCTATTTGGAACCTTATTTATAACATTCTAAAGTATAGCATAATGGGCAATGTGGTTATGCTTGGGTTTTCTTTGATGATTGTTAAAAGTAATATGAGGTATGAAGGCTATGAAAACCATATGTGGAAAATATGCATTTTTGTTTCTAAACATGGTGCATATCCAGCCATGTGGTCACTAATGAATATACACCTGTCCTCAGTGAGCAAGCCCCAGATGGCAAAAGCTGATCTCTGAGTGGTATTTAAGGGATGTATGAATATCGTGGAAGCAATAGAAGAAATAAAGGGTCTACTGCCCTGCTGTGGGTCATTTTTGGATAAACATTTTCTCATGAGGTGAAATGTCCCCATGCAGGTCAAGATTTGGGTTTGGCTAGGTCAACTGGCCTAACACCCAACAGATGTATGTTTCATTGCTAAACTGCGAGAGAGAGAGAGAGAGAGAGAGAGAGAGAGAGAGAGAGAGAGAGAGAGAGAGAGAGAGAAGAAAAGCAGAACGTGATGACAGTGACCTCCCCCAAGGCCCATCTTACCCTGCCGAAATTACCTTTGTTTATTCCAAAAGCATTAGAGACTGCATTTAATCATATAAGGTTGTTTTTGTAAGTCTTTCCAACTCCAATGTCTGTCTTTCCACGCAAGTCCAAATGGCAGGTCTCTCTGCACTGGAGTATAAATAGTACACTCTATAGTAATATTAGCCACACCCTCGGGATCAGGTTTGGCTTATTACTCCTCTTCCAGTCTCAGCTTACAACAGCTCCAATCTCTACACTTAAAGGTGACTAAAAGGCAGAGTTCAGAAGAGGAACCACAGTGGGCTTTTAGTAAAACCTGAGACCATTTTTGCTGTTCTCTAAAAATAGAGAAAAATGTTCCTTTTCTTCTTAGTCTGCAATTTCAGTTTATGGGTCTTTATATCGCTACTTTATGTTTTAATGCTGTGGTCACTGATTGACATATACAGAGAAAGGGCTGAAGACACAAAACCAGGTCAGGCTCAGGACCAGTGACCTATCCAAAATCCTGTTTTCCTTGTTAGTTATTTTGGAAAGATGAGTTTTGTACATTTCCTACGAAGTTGTCATTCCAGAGGAGGTTTGTAACTTTCTATTTTTAGAATACAACCTGAAGTCAGGGTTATGAATTCGGGGCTGTATCAAGAGCCTTATCTTACTTACTTCAAGATTCTTAAGAACCTTCAGTGCTCAGGCAAAATGTGCTCAGCTGGGGAGACATTCGGAATCCTGGGTGCAGCAAAGATGGCGAATGTTAAAAGCAGAGAGGTGTCCTATTTCAGGGTGTGGCTTGCATTGTGACCTTGAGATATGGGAATGTAATCCAAAACCGACTTTCATATCAGAGTGACGGACTTTAGGTAGGCCTTTAGGGTTTGTCCAAGCAACCTCTTTTATTCCCAGTTGTTGTAGTTTCTTCTGGGTAACTTGGAAAAAATTTTCTTCTCTTCCTTCATCATGCCAATGAATGTTCAGGCTCAAAACAACATCTGAACACAGATGCCCAATCCCTTCGCTTTTCATCCCCAAACTCCGGAGAGCTCAGGTTCCACCTTTCTACAGTTTCTCCCCACGTGGGACTCTAACTTCATTCTCTTTCTTTTCACTGTCTGTAAACCCAGTCTTTTCAGAAGGGCTTTTGGAGAAAACTGAAGAGAATCATAGTTTGAAAGCTCCCATGGGCTATGTTAATAACTACAGAGATAAATTTAGGGAGAAGCATCTGTATACTTCAACTGTTATACGCGGACATACTTGTTCACTGATGCTGCTGCTTCACAAACACTTTTTGGCAACAGCAGACTTGATAGTTTCTCTGGGCTTGGATTTTGGTTCCACCACTATGCAACAAGGGCCTTTTAATGAGTCAGTAAAAATTTCTACATGTTATTTTTTTGCTTTGAAACAGTGAAAGTAGAGGATAATAAAAATAACAGGACCTGCACAACAAACAGGGCGAGGAAATGAAATCACAGAGCAATGGACGTGGAGTTGTGGGTACTCCATAACCATTACTCTCCATGCCATTGAGGAGACTGAGTGGAACAGAAGAGGCATCTAAAAAAACACTGTGTAGGGAGAGCAAGCACGCAAAGGAAAGCCACCAGGCAAGACAGGTTTTGTAAATGTTTTCAGTCCTTTTTCAAACATCGCAAAACTGAAAATAGGATTCTCCCTCTGGGTTCAAAAGCCCTGAGCTCTTCCAAGGAGGTTCTTTCAGGGGGAGAACGGATGAGGAGAGGATCTGTGGCAGTAACTGGACTCATCATAATATTTGTTGAAACTTGGAAGGACATCAGAGCTCCAGGGACACATAGCAGGGATCCATGTAGAGGGCTTTTCTCCGAGGTTGCCATTCTCTTTTGCCAAGTCAAGAGCAGACGTTTAGCCTTGTGCAGACTGCTTGACTTTCAGCATGTGCTAGGGCTTCCCTTTAAGCTCTCGTGACTTTGTATCTTCCAGTCAGTGCTTTAACAAAGGAGGATGGGAAGTATGAGGTACAAGAAAGAGGTAGTTAATAGGCACTGCTGTTAGCACAGTGTCTGATGTGGCATCCAGAATGAGATATTTAAATAAAAATACAGTTTGACCAGCAGAGGAAAATGAAGGTCTCTCCTCAGATCAGCATAGCACATGTGGGCTGACTGAAGTGCCAAAGAACTTTCAGACTTCAGATATATATTTTGCCTCTGAGGAAAGTTCTCCCAGGCCAGACTCCTCTGTTGGGCCTCCTGTTTTTGGCCTCCTGGGTGAAAGCCCGGCCTATATGGCGGGGCCCTTCGTCTGCAAAAGTTGACAACCTGCTCTGTAATTCGGAACAGCTGTGTTCTGCCTTTCCCAAATTCCAGGCTTTGCCCTTTCACTGATTCCAATTAGATAGTTTCTGGGCCATCACACCCATGTGGGCTGGACTGGAAGAGCGTGGAGCAAAACCTCATGGCCCAGGTCAGGAATGAAGGTTCTTAGCGGCTGACATACTCTCCCTTCCAGTGCATCTGTAATCAAATGTAACCAGAGGACGTCATCCACGGCTTGGTGGGGCAAGCCTGGCCACTCGAGGTGTCATCCACAGACACAACAATTTGGGTTAGTTTTTTTTTCTTTTTTCTTTTTCTGATTTCTGGCTCTTGCAGCCAGCCTGTTCTCCCAGAGAGAGACTCTTGGAATGAAGCCATCTGATGAAAACTACCCAGATAGCCAGAGCCAAGTGCTGTGCCTCTGCCTCCCTCACCACCTCGGCAGCAATGGAAAACAGAAATTTCAAATGAAAATGATTGAGCCATTGTTCCTGACAGAGATCCAAGAACCCAACAAGGATTAGAGGAATGAAGTTATTTCTGCAAGGAATTGTGAAAAGGCTAGGAAGAGCAAAGATACAGAGTTAGGCAACAAATAATTGAAATACTTTGAACTGAGTCTTCCATATAAAGAGATTCGCATTTAATTGATTCAAAATGATAGAGTATTAAAGATGCCTCTAGATCTTCCCGTTCTAATCTCAGCCATGAAGACGAACACTATAAACTCGAAATCTCGACAAAACTCAGCAAAATGGCACCTGAATTGATGTGGAAGGTGGAGGCGGTCGTAGGAGAGTGATGGGCACAGGGCGGGGCACAGATTTGCACTTGTGATTGGCACCAGCCCCAAGCTCAGAAGAGAGGACTTGAGAAACATGATCCTAGCTTGAAAACAAGACTTCTTACTGGCACAAACTTCACACCAAGCAAATGACAGCATGGATTATTTGTGCATGATGTGACCGTTCCTGGTAACGGTAGCCCCAGCAGAGGATTCCATAGCTAGGCAAAGGGGATACTCCCTAGTCATCTGAGAAGCCCCTGATACAAACACCACCCCAGAATCAAGGGCTGGGGCCTGATTCCGGTGGGCCCACTGGAGACTACTCGTGTACTCAGTTTCTGAACGCATCAGTTCTGACTTGGATTTAAAAAAAAAAAAAGACAGGAATTTTCCTTAGGAAACACCCACGAATATTTTCCATATCTACACCAAGTCACTTGCACAGAATCTTTTATTTTTGTTGATAGGAGTCATTTCTCATAAGTGGATAAAACGGAGGGTGTATGATTTCCTCTAAGTATTTCAGCCTTTTAACAACATTGCTCCGACGTCTAGATGTACACTCTAGGAGCTGGGGGAGTCAAGGCATAGCTGGACTAATTGTTCAAGTACTCACCTAATTAAGGCTCTCCACACTACATGACATCTAGGCATCAAACATTAAACACAGAGAATAATATCAGAAAACCTGATTTTTCCTGCCTCCCAGGCTTTACAGCAAGCTGTTTGAAAGGCCGAGTCTTCCACATAGCTTTCAGTCAATGATAGAAAAAGTGGATTGTGGCAAGAGTTCCTTGTGAAGATCGTTAATGGCAATACTGCAGCCTGCAGTGGCTGTTCACTACCGTGTTACATTAATGGTAGCTCATGTAAACCTCACAGACTTGGGGAGGTCTTTTGCTTCTGTTTGTAAATATTAATTATATAGACCTCTGGGAATCATTGTGGCCTTTTGTATACACTTGCATGCTCTTTTGAGCCGTATATTTTTTCTAATAATTTTCATTCAGTAAACACATTTTAATAGAGAGCAAACACTATGTAAAGTACCAGTACAGGGACTTCTTAAAACTTAAGGTGAGACTACCCTGTTCTGTGATCAATTAGAGCTGATTACATTCAATTACCACTCAACTAATTAAAACTATTTTAAATATGCACTTCCAGTCAGTAGGAAGCAAGAGTAAAACAGTGCTGTATTTATTAACAGTAGATACTTTACATTTTTTTCACAAAAATTAAAGTGTGGAGTATGGATTCTTCTTGTTGAAATTAAAAGACGGAATGATTCAGCTAGCATTTCCCTTTCTCTGCCCGCACACTTTGTTTAACTTGTTTGAATTTCTCTGCTCGTATGTCAACTTTCTGCATTACCTCTCCGTTGGCCTGGGTGCATCCTTGACCTTCTAACTTGTCCCGATTGTCCACTCTGGTGTTGTTTATTGATTGAGAATTAGGGTCCCAATTCACGGATCTAAAAGTCTCTGAGGATCTAAAAGTCTCTGAGGCAGAAAGAAGTGAGAGTTTTAGTTGAAATGATATTGTCCATCTTTGAGGAATTATCCTCCTTTGTTTGGCTGTTGTTTCTTTGTTCATTGTTACTTTTGCTTTCGGTGTGGTTTCTGCTTTGTTTTGCTATAGAGTCTCCTGTAACCCTGAAGTGAGCTTCAATGACCCGTGTTATTGAGGCTGGCCTCGAACTCCTTCCCTTTCTGCCTTCAATAGTCAGGACTGCAAGTAAGCACCGCCACGCTCAGCTCTGTCAGTCTGCTTGCTTGTTGCATTTGCGTTTTTGAGGGGCAGCTGGGGACTCACACCTTACACATAGTAGGCAAATGTTCTGTTGAACCACAACTTGAGTTCTCAAATTTCTGTTTATAAATCTGTTTTTTTTTAAAAAAAAAAAAGTAATTTCATCTACCTAAGGAAAAAAGAATACTAGGAGAGATGATGTGTTGCCAGGCATTGTGGAATCCTGACCACTCAGAGCTTCAGACTGTGGCTCTTTGCAACACTTCTAGGTAGAGTTGAGCTGTATGTAGCAGCTTCCTACGTGAAATGCATTTTGTTTTCTCAGTGAAGAGATTTAACCAAAGTTTTCCTGATTGAACTCCTAACACCTGTGTGAAAACTTTAGACCCCATAGTTTATTCCCAGAGGACATGGCCCACCTTAGACCACCAAGCCACCCTTTTTAAGTTGCCCATGGAGCAACAGTGACCCCCAGTGGTCAATGGTATGATCTTGTCCACCCTAATCTGTAGCCTGAACTGAATAATTGTGTTATACGAATGGAATAGTAAGTAACCAAGCAGAGACTAACCCTTTGGGCAACTACAAAACAAATAAATAAATAAGTAGCCTTCTATCCCACTCTGTTTTGTTTTAATAATGGTGAATAAATTTCACTCTAGAGTTGATGATGATTATCTCTGTTGGTGTGTTTATTAGAGTTCTTCAAAGGTTCATAGGGGGTCAGGGACAATTTTTTTGTCATTGTAATTAAAAACATGGAGGATACATTAATTGGATGGTTCAGGGCTGAGTTGTTTCTAATTAAATGATTCCTGCTAACAGAACCAAGTTCGGAGTTTCAGTCTACTGTTTACCAGCTGTTTGACTTCAGACATGTCATTTAACTCTCTGAGTCTCTGCAAAAATGTAACCAATTTGTTGTGAAGATTAAAGGCACCACCTACACAACTCCTGGAGCGTAGCAGGCACTGTTTAGATGCTACATCCTTGGAGGTAGAGGAGTTTGGGCTGAGGATTCAATGATGTAGACTTTTTTTAGAACTGTTCAAACAAGTCCTTTTTCTTTTTTAAATGTAATGAGGTCTGGGGAAAAACAGTTTCACCTAACATGTTGCTCTTATTTCTCTTTCCAGTCTTTGAAGCCATCAAATCATGCGACCATTCAGAGTATAGTGAGAGCAGTGGGGGTCGTCTCTGGAATTCCCGAGCCTTGCTGTGTGCCCGAAAAGATGTCCTCGCTCAGCATCTTGTTCTTTGATGAAAACAAGAATGTAGTGCTGAAGGTCTACCCTAACATGACAGTGGACTCCTGTGCCTGCAGATAACCCGGCAGAGAAGGAAGTCAAAGGCTCCATACAGTCACTGGTTGGGTTTTTGGACCATTTCTTTCTTCTTTCCTTTCTTTTTCACTCTATTTGTTTTTGCACTGCCAATGCGTTTTGTCCCAAAACATGTTTTATTGCAGAAAAAGAATGATCAAATAGATGGAAAATTTCCACCAAGCAAAACTGAACTTTATTTTCTTCTGAATGTAACTAAAAGTAAGATTTTGGTAAATGCAGGCATCTATTTCTCTTTTTTTTTTAATCACATAAGAAAAGCTATTACTCAAACTGACTTTAGGAGTGTTACAGACCCTGTTGACTTACTTTTGCATTGGGATTTAAAACTAGGTGGGAAATAACAGCAATAACTTACCATTTGTCTCTACTCATCTAACGACTAAAAAGATGTAGATAGGAATCTTGAGGTTTTTTATTAGTTTTCTTGCCTTAGATTCATGAGCAACCCAGTCTGCTATACACCCAGCTGGCTTTGATGTTCACGTAAAGAATTTCTGAGATTTGTTTACCTTTGCTTTTTCTCCACAATCATGGTGTGTGTTGAGTTAGCATATGCTGAGGGCTAGTGTGTGTATACACGTGCCAGGTGCCTGTACTTTTGTTAAAACCTTTTTCCTTTTGTGGTTCTGAAGCTCCATCTTCATGGGATTCCTTTTCTTTTTCAATATCATATTCTGATGAGCACCATCCACTAGTGATTGCCATGATTCAAGAGCATATGCCAAGAGCAATGCTTGATCCAGCCATCTGAGGGGATGTTTTCATTCCACTGCGTTCCAGAAAAAGAGAATCAGGAATTCCATTTTTGAAAACCCAGATGTAGCTCTCCTGTACCTCCAAAGAAAAAAACCATTTTCATATGCTCTAAGCTAATTTCGGAAGTACTTCCTGAAGTTATCGGTTCTCTGGTTCTTTTGCTATTATCCTCTTCCTTTGTGTGCTGCTGTCCACAGACATTGAGGCTTAAACTCCGTCAGAAATGACCACGTGGATGACTATCATGTTCCCCACTTATTTCTAGGCTCTCCACCACAGAGTCAAGGTATCAGCCTTCATCATGGAACTTACAGTCACTTATATCAAAGTTTGCTAAAAGCTATCGACTAGGAAAGAGAGCCAGTCCAGACCACAGTGTGTTTCCATCTCCAATAGTCAAAAGTGCCTCCTTTTAGAATTGTGGTCCTTGAAAATCGCTTTATAGTCTTTCCCTCAGAAACTGGAAATGTATCTCAGTGGGTAAAAGTGCTTACTCCCCAAGTCATTCCTGGGGCCAACATGGTGGAAGGAGAGGAAGGGCTCCCACAAGTTATCTTCTAACCTGTGCACATGCGTGCGCGCGCGCGCGCACACACACACACACACACACACACACACACACACACAATGTTAACATTTAAAAGATCTTGTGACTGTTTTTACCTGAAGGACAGAGTAAATTCAGGTAGTGTGTGGCTGGCGGTTGTCTCTTAGATCAGTCTTACATGATGATTAGAAATAAGAAAGTCACTTCACAGTGTATATGAGATCAGAAGCCATGAGGCTTTATCCCATTTCTGCCTTTAGCTGTCTAGAGAGCTCAGCCGTTATTAAAGGCTGAGAGTTTGCTTTCTAAGATGAGCTGTCTCACACACAGTCTTTCATGGGTGACATTTTAATTAATAAAACTTTATTTAAATGGAATACATAAAAAGTGCCTATTCGCAATGTGTTAGGCACAAGTTTCCATACGGTGCCAATGTAAGATTTTGAGATCTGGGATTGATGGGAAAAGCATTACATTTTTAAAAGCTGTTTCCTAGATTAAACCTGCTTGGCCATCTCTATTTCCCTCTCTTTCCCTTCTCAACCTCACTCTTCCTCCTGTCTTTCCTTTCAAACACTGCTCTAGCCATTCTTCCAGACACACACACACACACACCACAAAAAGATACACAGAAAGACAGAGGCAAAGACAGATACACACGGGGAGAGACATTTGAAAATAAAATAATTATTTTTTATTAAACAAAAAGTCTACAAAATCCACAAAAATACCACTGGGTTAGTTTTATGTTGAGCATATTTACTCCTAGATGCAGAACCTGCCCTGCAGTGTGGTTAACATACCCAGCAACACTCCACTGGAGAATGCTAATTTTTCATCTGCAGGTGGGTATCAGTTTCAGAAAGCTTCTTGATTAGGGGTGGGAGCCTGTGTCTGCCTCCCCACTTAGAGCTAGGATCCCATCTGGCTTGAATCTGTGCATTCTTTTCCTGATAACTGTTTTCTGGAATTCCAGTTAAGGGATTACCCATATCCATGCAGTATTTCAAGAATTCTTCATTGTAACCTGTGTAAATAATATATAATTTACAGAATCTAATGCTGTAGAAGGAAACTGGATATTGAATGCCTTAGATCTCAGGATTGCAGTATTCCAGATTAAATTTTACACTCACCTAGCTATGTATTAACTGATGATCATTTATTCATTAATATAATGTTTTACTATTTCTGTATAAAAGTCTTATAACCCATTTAATATTTTATAGACAATTGTAAGTAATACTATCATCAGTCTGACTTATACAATGTTTTCTTTAACTACATTATCCAGTTAATCTTGAAGCTTTAAATTTTCTCTGTGCTACCAAGTAACAAATGTCTGAACATGTTGAATCAAGGTTGGGTTAGAGAATAGCTATGCATACCTGATCTATAAGGATGAGTGAGCAACTAAGTAAGAAATCTTGGGTAAGTCTGATTTCTCAGTATTTTAATTTAGCTTATAAGGGATAAAATGATCCCCCTTTTTCTAAAAACAAAATTATCCCTTCAACTTTTCACACTAATTTCTGTAAATGTTTAAGTTGAAAATCTAATGCCTGTACAGTCAGTGGCAATTTAAATATATATTATATGTATATGGAAAAAGTTTAAAGATGCTTTTAATTTATTTAATGACTGTTGCGTTTCTATATTGGTAATGATTTTCTTCCTTACAAGGTGAGAAAACATATTTTTTTTTTTACTATAGTTCCTAGATGGGACATGCCATTTGGTTCTTTAGTCAAGTCCATGTCAAGGATGTCTCCATGTAACTGTGAAGGGAACTTCACTACTGATGTATTAAGCTTTGCTGAACTTGTATCATTCTCCTCCAGTAACGAAGTACTTTCATTCTATATTACAAAAATAAAAACAGCTTAATTCAACGTTTTCCCATACTATTCTCTTTCCTGGGGACGATCCTGCTTCAGAAACATTTCTCACTGGGCCACATTTGGTACAAGGAAAGAAGCGGAAACGAAGTTAAATCTTTCAGAAGAATGAAAGCTTTCAATGAACAGAGTTCCCCCAACATCTAACCAACAGAACGTGACCTGCATCTTAGAGAACCACAGAAGCTCACGCAGGGAAATTTCTTGAGGCTTTGCAAGTGGGAACCCTTATCGCGATTCATTTAATGTTTTCTTCCTTCATTAGACCACAAATTCTACATTTTGTGATAGAGAGATGTAGGTTTTTTATTTTTCCCCCCCTAACTGTCTGGCTTCCTAGCTCAATGATAACTTTATTTCTGCAGCCAAGATTACCACATATTGTCCATGTTAGAATGTTAAGATCTAAATGTAATTAGTCTGATCTTTATGTAATTAGTCTGATCTTTGAGATGCTGTTTAAATTGCAAAATTCTCTTTATGAAAAAAAGGCCTGAGGGTATGGAATAAAATACACTCCCCTGCCCTTCCCACCCTTCAGTCTGAGCCTACTCCACTGTGGAGGGTGAAAGCCAGGCTAGCTGAGACTAGAGGCATTAACTGATCATCTTGAGCAAGTTCCCTGTTCTCGCACAGCCTTGTCTATCCTCCATATAAATGAGGTACTAAACTCCTGCCTCTTTACCAGCCATACATGTGATGGAAGATTGCCGACAAGATTATGCAAAAAACTTGAAAAATTGAACATCAAAGGGGGAAAAACAGCCCAATTTAAAAACAGGGCAAAGAATTCAACAGAGTTCTCAAAAGAGGAACTACAAATGGCTCTGAAATATTTTTTCAATATTATATTGAAGTTACACAATCAGATAAATACAAATTAAAACTACAGAATGAATAAGAATTTTTTAAAAGGGGGGGCAAAAAACAGCAGTGTGGAGTTGGAGAAAGAGGAGCCCTAATTCTCTGCTGGTGTGATTGCAAACTGGTGCAGTCACCATGAGAATCAGAGTGTAGGTTCCTCAAATGGCTAGAAACGGATATTCCACAGGATCTAGCTGTACCACTCCTGGGCATACATACACACAAGGGACTCCATATCCTTCAGGAATACTTGCTTATCCATATTCATTGCTGCTCTGTTCACAATAACCATAGTGGAAACAATCTAGATGCCAATCAGCTAATGAATGGAAAATCTTCACAATAAAATATTATTCATCTGTTTAAAAAAGTGAAAATTGAAGGCAAATGGATGGAGCTGCAAACAGTCATCCTGAGTAAAATAACTCAGATAGAGAAAGACAAATATCTTGTTTTCTTTCTATGTGGATGAATCATTGGACAGGTGTGTTTTTATGTGAAAAACCATAGATGTAAGAACACTAGCAAAGAAATATGGGAGAAAAGAGAGAATACATTGATAAAAAGGGAGAAGGTGTAATATTAGAACAGGGAAGAGCAAATGAGATGAGGAATGGGAGGAGGTCAGGGTAGAAGAGAGAATATGGGAAAGGGATCCTTTAAAAAAAAGTCATATAAAAGCCTACTATTTTAAAAGCATCCTAAGTTATAAATGCACAATAAAAAGAGTTTAAATAGAGTTACACAATAACAGGAGTATGATACCCCCACCAGAAACCACCGGCTAGCAAGTACAAAGCCCCGTAACAGAAATGGATTACCACTTTTGGCAACAAGGCCCCTCCCCGCCCCCTGGGGACTGACAAATGTCCCTAAATTACGCTGTCATTGCTCTTGGTTGCCCTCCAGGACTTGATGGTAAGACCCTGAAGACACTGAACCCTGGAGAAATCAAGCCGGTGCTATCCTGGATGGTTTACCCTTAGTGACTAGCGTTCCCAGTGCTGGAAGTTGCTATGCACTCATCTAGAGAAAAAAGTACTCATCAGTCCTACATGGGACATCTGTATCAACCCTTTCCCTCAGGGATCACCACAGAAGAGGAACCCGTAGTGCTGCATGACTACAGTGAAACGTTTCAGGACACAACAGGGCAACTGTGACATAAACTCACAGTAGTGATAGCGAGCTCACCTGTGCAAGCTAGAGCTAGACCAAACCCCAGCGTGGACCGGTGGTGAAGTAAACATAAATCGCCATCCCTAGCTGGGGAGCTAGTGGCACTTGACAGCCTCTGGAAGAGGCGGAGCTAGTTCTCTTTAAAGGTATGACTCCTGATTGGTTGAGCATGCATTGGTGACTCCTGATTGGTTGAGCATGCATCAGTGACTCAAGAGGGGCCAGGCCCACCAGACTCTCCCCGGGGCTGAACAATATGGTGAGTGTTGTGACTCAGCCCTCCCACCTGGGCCATGGGGGGGGCAGTGTCTCCATGGTGCTTATCAAGGTAAGCAGTTGTCTTACCTTAGGTCGGAGCCCTGACACAATTGTCTGGGTTACAGTCCAGCTAGAGGTAATTTTTCTATTCCTTCCCACTCTAGTTCAGCAAAACTAGGCCTAACACTCCCTCTGACATCCTATCTTACCGTGTGATCTCTCACACAGCGTTCCTGCTGTGATGTCATCCTCTAAGGTGTATATTTGGCTTGTGCTTACACTACGAGCCAAACACACTTTGTTTTGTTTTTTGTTTTTTGAGACAGGGTTTTTGATGTATCTCTAGCTGTGCTGGAACTCTCTCTGTAGTCAGGCTATCCTTGGACTCACGAAGATCCACCTGCCACTGTCTCCCAAGTGCTGGGATTAAAGATGTGCGCCACTTTCGCTCAGCCATAACTCTTGTCTTTATATATTACCTGAGGTAACAGAAATGAATTAAAACACCCACTAAAATGCTTCCATACAGGAAATTCTGAGCATCGCTACATCTCATTGAGCTTGGCTAGTCCAACAGACTGAGGACACGTTATCATAGCCCCAAGGAATGTGTTCTGATGGTGCAGTGGGCAGTTTCCATCTCCTAAGCAGTGGTGACATTGCTCCTTCTCCCTTGAGCTGTGAGCAGAGGCAGAAATGAACAAGAAGCACCTTTGGCCCCAGTCTACTCTAGTGGATGAGCCATGTGGTAGAAGAGACTCTTCTGACAGACTCTGAGATATGTACTGTGTCTAACCACTCTGAACTCAGCACGCTCATTGATTATGACCCTAAAATGAACAATTATTATGTACTGTAATAATTGTGTATCAGTTTTCAATCCCTCTCCCTCTCCATCCCTACTTTTTCCGTGTATATCTGTAAATCTCCTCCCCTGTTTACTATGCCTATTTTCTCTACAATCAACAGAGAAAGAGAATTCTACTTCAAGAGGCAATTGGTAGCTTTGGGTAGTTACTATACAGAAGAGAATGTGACACATTCTATGTTGCCCCACACTTGAGTATCGTCAGGTTTAATTAATGATGGTTTGGTATTTATTTAGTGCTCATTTTCTTCTAAAGCATGGAAGCACTTCCTTGTTGGCAATGATATCTCCAATCCCAGACAAAGT
Organism: Microtus pennsylvanicus; assembly: GCF_037038515.1. Taxonomy (NCBI): domain Eukaryota; kingdom Metazoa; phylum Chordata; class Mammalia; order Rodentia; family Cricetidae; genus Microtus; species Microtus pennsylvanicus. Next base: position 9,423,731 of record NC_134590.1, on the reverse strand, counting down.
TCAACTACAGTATAACAGATGTTTTTCCCTCACAGAAACACACACACTCATGCATGCACACACACACACACACACACACACGCACTCACATACACATACAAACACACAAGGCAGGGAGGGAGAGAAATGGAAGATGGTCGATAGAGAAGTTCAGAGGAGGAGAAGAAAGGGGAGAAAAGGAGAAAGAGAGAAGCACCATTAAAGCAGAGATAGGATTACCATTGTGGTCCAACCCTCTGCCAGAAATATCAGTTTGGCTATGTTGTCCTGTTTATGGATGTCTCCCATGACCGTGAGCACTGACACATGAGCACATGAACATTCACGGAGTTCGTAAACGAGCTAAGCTTTTGTAATTTCATTAGACAATCTTATTGTTACAGGTGGGAGAAGTTAATGACACAGAGCCACATGTGTGCAATTGTGACAGTCATGTAGACTGAGGATGTGTGGGCACTGGACCACATGCTGTTGTCACAATTGTGTGTAGGAAAACTTTGAACCTTTGCAGTCTTTATGTTGATGCGGAGGTAAATGGTGAGCCTAGGAAGAGCTTACTGAGTTCGTCTACATCCAGACATAAGGCAGCCCTCTGAGCTGTGCTCTACACATTGGCTAGATGCTCACCTTCTAGCATACTGAAGTGATGTGTGTTACACAGGCAGGCTGCAGGCTGGGTCAAGAGCTCCTTGAAGTTGCTGTTTCCCCTAATGTCACCTCTAAGGTCAGTCTCCTAATTATTTCAGCAGAATTTGAGAGGATTCTTTGTTAAGTCTATTCCACTCCAGTAGAATTCAGCCGGAGATCTAAAAGGGGATGAAGAATTTATTATCACATGAGACATATTTGTCAGGTAGCAGAAAGGTGTCTATTTTGAACAACCTATTAGACACACCTGTAAGATTATTTTCTGCTAGAGAGCAAAGGAAAATAATTTAAAAATAAGTATATAAGTGATTTAATTGAAATTAATCTTTCGATATAATATCTTAGAGAAAATTGACCTTTGCTATTATTCTTCCTTCTGTAAATGTATGGAATAAAAAGTCATGGATAAGACTCCATTACCACAGCAGCATTAAATACTCCGTGGCAGAGGTGGGTAGTGGAGCAAACCATTCATCTCGTGAGCAGGAGGCAGAAGCCACAAACAGAACAGAACAAGGTCCCTTTGAAGACTAGCCCTCAATGAACTAAGAATTTACCATTAAACAAGTTCTAAGCCTCTCACCACCTTCCCATGACAGCACTCTCGGGACTGACCCGTTAGTACATATATCTTTGAGGTCCCCTCATCACTCATGCAAACCACAGCATCACTGAAGATTCACTTATGGAGAGGAACTTCCGGTGTACTGAGCTTATGGGAAAATGACAGAGCTGCACCCCAAATGTTCATAATCAGGTTAAAATAAATGCTTTTGGCTGCAAAGTTTCTTACTCAAAGAAAGAAAATAATGGGAATATCTGCTTTGAACCACTGAGTATTTGAAGAGGGTTACCATGATAGCCACTGGATACAAGAGATTGGGAGTGCGATTCATTCAGCAGTGGCTGAAAGGGAAGGATGCAAAGAAGTGGGCCAACTGGTTTTAAGGCACAACCTAAAATTAGCTCTGATGTAGGCTTTAGATGCCAGGCACCTGGTGATGTCAACCAAAACAACTCACAATAGATAAAACATTTGGTGAGTGTGTCCTGAAGGCTGACTGTATCATGACCATTCGATTCTAAGATCGAATAAAATTAAAGTTTTGGCTCTTCCGTTCAGCCGCATTCGAGTCCTTCCCAGCCTCATGTTACTAACAGCTTCCTTTATTGCTTTGCATAGGCATATCTCCATTACCAGTGAGTCTGACCTAAAGGATAAGCAGGAAGTAGCCTCCCTTTGGCTGTAGGAAAGAAGGGTTCTTGTCTAATCATAGGCTCTAAAATGATTAAGTTCTTTGGTAGATTAAAGATCAAACGACAGTTACAAAAAGATAAACTATACTTTTTTGAGATCGTGTGTTTATCACTCTGATGGATAAGCTGTCTCAAATCATTTCTCCTGCTTCTGGGTCCAGTTTCTACTCAATTTCAGTGCTTAATATAGATGTTAACTTACATAGAAAGCTGTGCGACTCCTTCTAACATTATATGACCAAGAAGATCCCAACAAGGCTTTCTCTGATTCTAACAACTTCATAGATGGCATTGGATCTTCCAGAAGTCACTCGTAATCAGTCATGTCTACTTGGGCAAGAAGATGCTCTTGTTCACCTTAGGAAAGTTCAGCATCTTTGTAGGTTGTAGGTGTGGCTTCTTTTACCTGCAATCTCAAGACTAGGGAGGATGAGGCAGGAAGAGTGCTGTGAGTTCAAGGCCAGCCTGGTCCACAATCAAGCCACTAGTGTGGTCTGTGTCAAAACAAAAACAAGTACAACAACCACAAAAGAAAGTGCATAACTTAATTGTAGTGGCCAGAGTCTGCACCCTTAGCACTCTAGAGGTAGAGGCAGACAGTTCTAGGTCATACTTCATTCTACAGAGAGTGTGAGGCCACCCTTGGCTGCATGAGATGCTTCCTTTAAAACGACATGTGCAGATAAAGATAATTCAGTAAACAATATTAAATCACTTTGCTCTGGTGTTCATCAGCAGTCATTTCAATCCAGTTTTGATACTATCTCATCTTAATCAGCTGTCCAGGCAAACTACCTGACAAATCAAAGGTGTGAGGCACAATCATGTAAAATGTTGTACGAGAAAATCATATTACATGTGTAAAATATTACATAAAGCACAATTTTCGTATACATTTCAAAAAACTGAGAAATCTCCAAATTTTCATCAACTCTACTTCTTTGGAGATATCAAAACATGTAATAAACACTTAGAAATAACTTGGTCAGAAAGGTAGCTATTTCCAAAGCTGAAATAGAACATCGTGGTTCTAAACTAAACAAAGACAGTTCTTTTTAGACTCCCCAGCTGGTTCTCCATGCGAGGTTGAATGTTTGCCCAGAAAACCACAGACTTACAAGGAAAGTCTTCAGCTTCAGTTACCAGAGAGAGTTGCTTTGTGCATTCTGAGGACGTGTGCTCCTCTATCATTTTAAAAACAAACAAACAAAAAAACAAAAATCAAACAACACTCCCCCATTATTTTAAGCTGTTCAAGCTACAAAAATCCAAGACAACTGACGGGAATTGCTAGTGTCTCCTATTCTCCTATACTTAGAACGAAGTTCACAGGGCTCATAAACCATGGGATAGGTCTGAGTTGTTTTTCACAGTGTGTAGAATGCAATAGGATTTCTTTATCAGTTATTCCCTCTAAAGTTTTGGGTGAAATTTTAGTCACAGAAATAAGGTGTTTGGAATGGAATTCTTGAGCACTGAATACAACCTGATAGATCTATAAGATGTCCAAGTTGAGAAGAGCTCTTTCGGTGTGTGGGAAGGCTGTGGAAGTCACAGGAAGACGCTGCTGCAGCTCCTTTTGCCCTTTGTCATTCTGATTGGTCAGCTGATTGGTCTTTCCTTAACCTCCTAGTGGGCTTGGATGATTCCTGGTTTTCTGTTTTCTGATTGTATTGTCTTCCCTGTTCTCCCCTGTTTGTCTATTGCTCCCGTGAAGTGTATTCCTTCCTGTCTTGTGGTTTAAACCATCCTTCTTCTTCCTTTATGTATAGAATTCTCGTACGCATTTTCTGAGGTGCTGGCTGTTATCATGAATTGCCTTAACTGTGCATGTCTTGAAATATTATAATTTCTCCATCTATTCTAATAGATAACTTTGTTGGATATTGTATCCCAGCCTCCAGCTGCCATCTTTGGAAGCCCCTCTCCTGTGCCCATTGCACGTTGACCCCTCCCCGAGAAGGGTCAAAGTTGTCCACCAAACCTTGACACTTCCCAGGAAAGGTAAAGCGCACTCCCACAGGCTATTTAATCTGCTCCCCAGAAAATAAACACGTAGTTTTTTCTCTTCCTCTCTGGTGGTCGCGTTGGCGGCTTTCCATTTCTGCTCAGGGCCACCTGGATATCTTTTAATTTGGTCTGATTTGGTTTGATTGGGATTATTGCACCAACAGAAAGGCTTGGTTAGGAAATATTCCTAACATCTTGGAGGTCCCATTAGGGGCTGTTTTTCCTCTGGGCCCATGTGTTGTTGGACTTATCCCCTTCTCCCGGTTCTCTCTGCCAGACTAAAAGCGATTTCCAGGATAGAACGGATTCCTCTTGGTAAGTCCCCCCCCCTTTTTTTGCCCTATCCTACTAGGGTTTTGGGGTACACATTTGTATTTACTTTTGTCGATTTTGGGGCTTTCACAGAAGCCGCAGTCTGCCCCGAAAGCCTGATCCAAGCACCTGAGCCAGGCTTGGCTGAGGTGAATTTTGATTGACCAGGGACGCCTGCCATTCAATTTTCACAGCCCCGTTTTGGCCCAAGGGTTATTTCGGTGGGTGCACTGTGATAGACTTGAGCCACACAATTGGACATAGACTTTTAAAATGGGCGCTTGCAATTTGAAGCCAGATCTGTTATCGCCCCTGGGCTGCCTCTTACAAAATATTTATAAATTGGGACTCTCAGATACAATCCCAAACTAATTTCTCTATGTACTAAGATTTGGCATCAAATACGACATTGACAATGGGACACGACGGCCACCAGAGGGAACCCTTGAGTTTACTGTCCTCAGACACCTAGAAAATTTTTGTCACCTGGAGACAAATGGACAGAACTCTTGTAAGGTTTTGGGGCACTGCGCTCTTGCCCCTCCCTCCATAGCCATGTCTTGCAATAATGGTTTTAGTCGCTAGGCTCACAGCGTCTCCAGAATCCCAGCCATCTGGGAATTGGGATCCCAATAGCTTGGCCTAGACCATGCAACCAGAGGCACTGGCCCTTCCCCTACTCTCTCTGGAACCCTCACTATCCAACCTCTCCCGCGGAGCAACATTCTCCACATTCCTCTCCTGACCCACCCTCACCTGCTCCCTTCCTAGGTCAACTTTCTCCTTACCTACTTTCCTCCCCTCCCCCACACTGCATCTTCCTACCCTTGGACCCCATCTACACACTGGGCTTACCCCTCCCAGTCCTCCCCCATCTCTTCCCACACCAAATCTCTCCATTACCCCACGCTTCTATGCCCTCTAGGGGAAGTAGCTGGAGCCAATGGCATTCTTAAAGTCCATGTTCTCTTTCTCTTCCAGATCTTCCTCAGATAGAAAAGCAGCTGGGTTAAAGAGTTTTGCTATCTGTCCCAGGGCCATGATCTCTCCTGGCATGACTTCTATGTTATCCAGGCTTCTACTCTCACTCCTGAAGAGCGAGGTAGAATTCAGGCAGCAGCTAGACAATATGCAGACCAGACTCATCATGTAGACAGTAGGGTCCCTGCGAGGGAAGCCACAGAACCACACTGGGATTACCAGTCTGGCCAAAGCAGCCAACAGAAGCAGGTTCACTGCCTCCTTCAGGGGATGGAAATGGTCTCAGAAAAAGTAGTTAATTTTGACAGACGAAGACCCAGCCATTTTTTTAAAAAGATCATGGACCAACATGCCAGGCTGGACCCAATCTCCCCAGCAGGAACCATGGTCCTAAATACCCATTTTATTTCTCAGTCAATACCAGATATTAGAAAAAAGTTTAAAACGCTGAGGGTGGTCCTCAAACCCCTATACAGGAATTGGTGAAAATGGCCTTTAAAGTTTTTAAATGGCCAAGAAGAAACAGCTGAGTCCTCCTGATAGACAAGGCTGTAACAGGTAGTTAAGCTCTAAGCCCAAGCCTTTCCAGCTGCCCTAGGCAAAGGAAGTCAACCATGAGACTCCATCCACTGGAGCTCAGCCTAAGTCAGCCTCGCTGGCAGGCTTCTGCAAATATGGTCTAATGTGCTGGCTTTGTGGGAGCCTAGCCAGTTTGGATGTTCACCTTCCTAGATATGGACGGACAGGGGAGGACCTAGGACTTACCACAGGGCAGGGAACCCTGACTGCTCTTTGGACTGGAGAGGGAGGAGGAGAGGAGTGGGGGATGGGGGAAAAGGGTGGGAGGAGGGGGAGACGGGTGGGAGGAGGGGGAGGGAAATGGGAGGCTGAGAGGAGGCGGAAACTTGTTTTTTTTCCTTTTCTCAATAAAAAAAAATCCTTTCAAAAAATATTTTTAAAAAATGAAAAAAAATAACCATTTGGCATAATATTGCCCTGAACCCCCACTAGCTATGAGGCCATGCCCTATCTGCCAGCAACCTGGACACTGGAAATCACAGTAGAACTCTCAGCTCCTTCTCTATCTAGCACTATGTCTCCCTGCATATTGTCATCTTACACCATGATGATAGTAGACTGAACCTCTGAACTCTAAGTGAGCCCCTATTTTTCTTTTGAGAATGAGATCCCTTTGAACAACTTTACTTAAATTTCTTGACTTTCCTGATTTGTTTGCATCGATGTAGGGGCTCCAGATATTAGTGTTCCCTGTGCAATATAAGGAACAACCCAATTGGTTATTTATATACATTGTTTCTGGGATATTTGTTGTTAATCTCTCCCAAAAATTATAGCAAACACTTTATCTATGTTCATTTTCTGCCTATAATGAAGAAATTTCATCATTAGTAAAAGGTACTACAAATTCTATTGGGTCCATTCCTGTTAATTGACAAAGTCTTAATTTTCATTTCAGAATTAATTCAGAAACTTTTTCTACATAGGTCTTTAATGTTTTACTCTGTTTGTGTTACAAAAATGTAAATTCTAAAATATTATCTTCTCTGTGCACAAGAATTCCTGCAGGAGAATGAGTGTAAGGTAGAGTGACTAGGATGCAGTCCAGCTCTGGATCCAAGTGGGTGTCCTGTAATTTTTTTTATACCAGAGTGAATTTTCTCTTAGCCTCAGATGATAGTTTTTTTGTACTATTTAAGTCCTTATCACCTTGTAAGGTTTGAAATAAATAAATACTTAATTATTGATTATGGGCCATAGTCAGTTAATATCTCCCAGAAATTTTTGAAAATCATTAAGAGTTTGTAAATAATCTTACCTGGTTTGAATTTTTTGAAAACCTATTTTATATCCTAGATAATTAAGAAAATCTCCTTTTTGTATTTTTTTTTTCAGGAGCAATTTATAGTCCCCAGAAAGGCAATATTTTCTTTACTTCTTCGTTTTTTTCTATGGCATCTGCATTTGAATCAGCTAGTAAGATATTTATATGATGACAAATTATGGATTGAGGAAACTGTTTCCAATGTCTGTTGTACAAAATATTGACATAGAGTAGGGTTGTTTATTTTCCCTTGTGGGACAAATTTTCATTGATAACTTTTAGTGGGCTGGAAGTTATTATACATAGGCACCATGAAGGCAAATTTTTCTCTATCTTGTTCTTGTAAAGATATAGTAAAAAAAAAGCAGTCTTTTAAATCAATTACTATAATAGACCATCCTTTAGGTGATAGAGAAGGAAGGGGAGTCCAGGTTATAAAGAACCTATCAGCCGAATTACTTTATTTATGGCTCTCAAATCTGTTAACATTCTCCAATATCCAGATTTCTTTTTAATGACAAATATAGGAAAATTCCAAGGACTGGTTGATTCTTCAATATGTTGAGCATTCAGCTGCTACTAAACCATCTGTTTTAATGTCTGATTTTTCTGATGTTGAAGGCCATTGTTCCACCCAGAAAGGTTTAATGTTAACCATTTTAAAGGTAGGGCTGTTGGTACCTTGAAAAGATTACCAGCTGTTGTATCCTGTTTATGTACAATCTGAATAGTCTGTGATTATTCTTTATAATACTTCTTAATATTTTTGTCAGAAACATATGTTAGTTTATGGTTTGTTTCTGAGATTGGAGGAATGTTAATCTGGGTATTCCATTGCTGTAACAAATTACTTCCCCATAAATTCATTGCTTTGTTTACCACACATGGCTTTAATTTTTCTCTTTCCTTCTGGTCCCATACATTTGACCCATCTTGTACTTTTTTAACCTGAGAAAAAATTCCAATCCCTAGAAGCTGAACATTTACCTCCTGAAGAGGCACATTTAGATGCCAAGATTTTGGTACAATTATTGTTACATCTATACCTGTGTCTACCAAACTGGTAATTTCAATGCCATTTATCTGTATTTTTAACTTTGGTCTTTGATCATATATAGAACTTTGTCAAAATATTTGCTTTATGATTTCTCCTGAAAACTTATTTTTTTCAACTTGTAAAGTTCTTCTGTCATCCATGGCAATGTGGTTTTCATGGCAGGAATTGTCTTTTAATTGCTCTGTGGAAGAGTTTTCCCAATGCTGACAGGGAATGATTGAACCGAATTTGACACAGGGGGATGTGAGAGGCCCACCAAAGCATTTCCCAATGGGAAAGGGTTACCTTGCCTGTCTCTTGTTGATCTGCATTCATTAGTCCAACTCTGGCCTTTGCCACCTTTGCCACACCTTCTGCATACTCCAGAAGGCTGGGGCTTTCTGTTTGGAATATCTCCAGAAAAGAAAATATTGTTTCTAGAATGCCTTGCCTACAATCCCTTTTTAGATGAACTTGTTTATCACAATTATAACATATGGCATTTTGATTTTTCTTAAAGTTTTTTCTATCTATCTATCTATCTATCTATCTATATATATATATATATATATATATATCTATCTATCGCCTAGTTTTCTTAAACTATCTTGCCAGTTGCTGGTACCAATGCTCTACGGATTGGGTTTTGCAAAGGTATTTGATGTAGTGATGATGTTCTACCAGCAGGTGGAACAGGTGTGACATCAGGCAGGAGAGGAGCTGTTACTGGGAGATCCAGGTGTAAGAGAAGTCAGCAGCTGGGGCTCAGCATGCCAGGAGAGAATATGCCGCAGCCTAAAAGTTGACCATAGGATGGCAATGGGGAGGAGTGGCCAGGCAGCCACACTAGCTTTTGCTCTGGCCCTTGTGAGTGCCAGGCCAAGTTGGCCTGGGAGGGGTGGCAGGCTGCTGCTGTGCTAAGTGGAAAGTGAGGACTAGGGTGGCTATGTTATGGCAGATCACATTGTTTTGGTGTTGTTTAATAACGCCAGGGCAGGAACTAGATATTGCTATTTCTCTTACCATTTATCAAAAAATAAAACTCGTAGATAAATATTAAAGATAAAAAGCTGAGACAATCAAAAGCAACTGTGAAGCATACTGCCACTACCGGCTTCCTTGTGTGAAAAGGCCAGAGCAACCTTCTGGGCCTGCCTCCTCTCCAGAGGGCCTTCTTTCTTTCCTCCTGAGTCTAACAAAGACTCTATGATCCATTCCAGATAGTTGAATGTGAACCCAGCCTCTAGAACAAAATGTTCTGTTCATTTGAACAATCGGACCACAATGTAAGCAAAATCCCGTAGCAGTGATATAGAAACTTCCTCTCTGTGTATAACGTGATTATGAGTGAGATGTAGGGTACCATACTGTAAGTTTTATTACTTATATTCCTCCTAATGTTATGGAATTGAGACCCAAAGGAAGTGAATTTACTAAATTCATATGGCAAACTAAATCTTATTTCCTGATTGTTTCCTTCACAATTCTTTCATTATTACTACTTCTTGATCCTGCAAGTGTTTATTGAGCTTTGTGCTGTGCAGGTTCTGAAGAATGCAGATATAAACACAAAGGAGATGCTCCTGGTACCTTCCCTAAAATGGCTCATAGTCCAGTCTATTCAACATGTGACTCAAGAGGCAAATAGAGTCTATAAAAGACCAAAAAAGCGAGTGTCTTCCCACCTTCCTCAGAAAGTCCCAGGACATTGTGTAGGAAACAGCAATCAGCAACCTCTTCTTGATATCTAGACAGTAGAGATGATCGTTACTGTCTTAGGTGACTATTTGTCTCCATGGTTTTCTGACAGTTGAGAATAATAGTTTGGGGACATCTGGACCATGAATTCTAGACACTGTGGATGTAAATGCCATTCCATGTAGGAATACCATTACACAAATAATATTGATGTGGTCTGACAGATATTTACTCAGAGAATCGTCAGCGCCTCCCAATCCATCGCTTCTGAGCAAACCGTCCAGATTCAGTACTACTGACCTTAAAGCACCAGCCATTGGGAACATATTTCAATAGAATGCATTATGTTAATAATCTTCTAACCATCATGACCATCTTAGCTTTCCCAGGGCTTGTTCCAGATTCCATTTGTGCCTTGGCATAGCTAAAGCAATACGCTTTCACTCTCAGAAGTGATCTCATTTGTTTAATAATTTATATAGCCAGCCAACTTGTGATTAATAGAGGCTAATTCCTGCTTTGCTTTCGTACAGAGAATGGCTTCCTTTTCATTTCTGAACCACTTGCTGTGTGCTAGGCATTCACTTAAGACATCCTTTCCTTCACAAGCATTAAATGTAAAAATATTGAGCTGTCCTGTAGATAAGAAAATACGAGTTCATTTATTTCTTAGGTAAAATGATGTGTTACCATAATAGTGATGGTGCCACTAAGATTTGAGAGCAATTCTGCTCCACTACAGTAATAGACAGAGTAACTTTGGCCACAGTATTGAAACTAGAGAAGCCTATTCTCCAAGAAGCTGAGAGTTTGGTATAATGTTGGGCTGGGAGAATGTAATCTGCCTTAGTTAGGGTTTCTATTGCTGTAAAGGAACTCCATGACTATGTAACACTTATAAAGGAAAACATTTTATTGGGGTGGTAGCTTATACGTTCAGAGGTTTAGTCCATTATCATCAAGGTGGGGAGCACGGTTGCTGGGAGTATGGTGGTGTGTAGGCAGACATGGTCCGGTAGAATTCTACATCTTGATCCAAAGGCAACAGAAAGTGAACTGAGACACTGGGTGATATCTTGAGAGTATATGAGACCTCAAAGCCCACCTCCATAGTGACACATGTACTCCAACAAGACCACACTACTTCAAAAAAGCCACACCTCTTACTCTTTGGGGGCCATTTTCTTTCAAACTACCATGTAATCAGAAAGACGACACAAGTGTGGAGACAGGAGGTCCATGGATTCATTGGCCAGCTCCACCCTCACCTTGTGTGGGGGCAAACCTTGGCCATTTTCTCAGCTCTTACACTTGAATCTGAGCAGCACTAGGCCCTATGGAGGCTGTAAGTACATGTTCAGAATGGAGACAGCGGTATGCATTTCCACCATGAGAGATGTGTTGGTATGCCCCCTCTGAGTGAGGCTTTGTATTCTTGCATGTTGCCTTTTTACCTCCTAAAGTATGGAGCCTCACTATAGAGTCTAGAGGATCTTAAGAGATAATTTTTCACTAGTAAACTAGATCTTTTATGGTCTGAAAATATTGAACCCCTTTTTTACTCCCTTTATTTACCTCAGCATTACGATAACGTGAAGTGGGAAATTACTTACACATGTGAGTTAGGAAGTGTCATAGAAAATGTAGTTAGGAGATTTCCATGGGAATTCTACCAATCACTTAGGCTTTCTCACCCTCAATAAAAATTGCTTAATTGATTTATATGCTAATAAAAGCGATTTGTCATAACTGTGTGGGACTATATACAACAGAGGAAGGTAAAATTGAAAGCAAAAATGTCTGTAATCTTAGTCCTGCCAGAAGTGTTCCCATGCGAATTCGTGTGAGTATACAGGCTATTCTCTGAATAGAACTATCATATATTGTAATATTCTTTTGTAAGCTATTTCCACACCAAGATTAACATTCTTTATGGTAATGTTATAAATATAGACCATATGAATTTTCTTCCAGTGTGATGCTCCATGCTTGTATTCAATTATTTAGCCACTCCAACATGACAGCACACTTAGGATTGGTTGGGTTTTGCTACTTTGTCCTGCTATCACACCAAATGCTACCATGGAGATTAGTACACAAACTATCTATATAATCACTCATCTCATTCTTTCTTTTTTCCAGATTAAAATTTTTGTTTGTATTTCTTCGAGAATTTTATAAGCAAATGCACCATATTTACATAATTTTGGTCCCTCCCCTGTGCCCTTCAACCTCTTCCCTCATTCTTTCCCACTCCTTCTCAAACTCATGCCTCTACCTCTATAATTATAAATGTTACATACATATTTATACATACAACCTATTGGATTCAATTACTGCTTTCCATGTGTACAAATGTTTGGGGCTGATGGCTTTGGATTGTATAGCCTATCAGAAAACTTGTCCCTGGGGAAACCACTCCTCCCTCCTTCCGCATCCATCGCCTTCCTGCAGCTCCTCATCTAGAGGTGGGACCTTGTGAGAATTTCCTCATCCATATTAGCATGTATTAGCATGTATTAGCATGTCACCTGATGTGGTCATTGTTCAGTCCACCAAGCTGTTGTGGTTTCCTGAGTGCAGCATCCCTGTCAGGTCCAAAAGATGCTATCTTAGGTCAGGTATTAGTTTATTTCTTTTAATCAAATTCGAAAAATGTTTTCTTTCTCATTCTGATCCATATCATTAAGCCTTCTTCTGAGCACGTCCTCCCTTCATCCATACGGTATAATTGCTAGTGAGCATTGATCTTTTTAAACTTTGCTGCTTTAACTAGAATTTTAATTTTGTTGTTGTCAACAGCAACTCGATTTAGATAAGTGAATAGTTAGTTGCTGAAATTAATTTACTTAATCATTAGTTGCTTTGATTTATTTAACTTCTAGTAAACTGAAATGCATTATATTATTATTATTAGATATTATTTATTATCTTTGGTTCTTTTATTGTCAGTAAGGAATTGGTATTTTTTTGTTTTCATACATAAGAATTGTTTATTCACTAAAACTATGAGATGTTCAACAGTTGCTCATGTTACAACTATTTTTCCTAAGTGGACAGATACTTTTTATAGACAGTGGATCGTCTTTTATTGAGTATATTTGTATACCTACATATGTGTGTACACACAGAGACAATGTATAAACACAGACAGAGATATGAATAGACAGGTCACAGCTACAGATCAGTATGTGTGATATCTCCTCATCCTACCACCTAGAATTATTTCATCTCTAGTGTTCTAGCTACAACTCTTTTGCAGCCTTCTGCCTATGAAATTTAGCAGAATTTAATGTATTTTAGACATCTGCATTAAACTTTTATATCTTCCCTAGAATTGGAAACCCTTGATGCCCCACACCACACCCAGAACAGCACTTGGTGGTCATCAGTTGAAAGAGAGGACGAAGGCTTTGTGCTTTTCCTTCTCAGTTCAGAGAGCAGGGACCTGTCCCACACAGCGGCCACTGACCTGCCTGTGGTTAAATAGTAGGTGTTTCTCCTGACATTCGCCTGCACTCATTTCATTATTCTTCCTGGATTCAAAGAATAACAAAGTCCTCTCGCAACAACTGTCCCTATGGGAAAGGCTTAAGAGGGCAACACCAGTCCAGCCCATCAGGTACTCGGCCACATCCTTGCTCACAAAAGAGAAGCATGAGAGATTCTGTCGTTTTATTTTACCACTCTCAGACCCTACAATAACAGCAGTAGCCGCCTCTTAATAACCATCCAGTCTATTAACTTCCATTTAAAGTCTGAATCCAAGCAGCCAGACCTTAGCTTCTTACTCCCACCACTAGAGGGCGACCAGTTACTAGCCTGGAGAGACAATACCACAGGCTTATTGTATCCTAGCTTTTGCATGAAGCCTTGGTGCTCTGGTTCAGTTGAATGCGACCCTATACTTGGAGACATAGAGGTCAGGAAACCGTTTAGTCCTGGCATTATAAGTTTGTTTCTCAGTGTCGCTCTTCATCGTGAGATAATTATTCTACGGTGAAGGTCTTCAGTTGAATTTTGAAGTTAGACTTGGATGCTAACAAAATGCATTCTTCCCTGTTTATCTTTTGAGTTGATTGTTCTCAGAATAAAATGAAACTCACGCGCCCAATCTAATCATAACTGAACTGAGACAGAAAGTAGAACAGAGAGAACAAGGAACATCACTTCCAACTCTGGGCGGTCACTTGTATAAAACTGAATTGCCTAGGCTCCATCCGGAGACATATAGGTCACGTTACCCTATTTCTAACTTTTAATTGAAGGAAATATTATTTTTACAGATTTATATTATACCAATATTATATTTTCTACTAGTATGTCTGAAAAGTACGTGAGCCAAAGAACTTATTTCATAACAAATGTTACAGGGCTCCCTGATTTCATGTTTACATGGATTACTTTGAGAATGATTAAGAAATTAAAGATAGGCTTGGCAAGGGAACCAATCATTTAACACATTAATAGCACAATACTTTGTGGGTGACCTGAGAAATAGAGTCAGTTACAAGCTTGAATTCCTGTGCGATATTTTAAAGAATGTAACAGTTCTGACAACATTTATAAGTTTCTTTGGCAGGTTCCACATGGAAAAGTCATATAGTATCATTGTCTTTTCCTTCCTGTCAATTCCCTGGCAGGCACTATAGTGCTCAACAGCAATGTATGAGGATAAGTCAGGTCTTGGAGATTAGAATGAAGGAATATTGAATAATGTTCTTGGTCTCATATAAAAACTAAATTGCTATTCCCTAATTTTTTTGCAAGCTGGGTGTTTTTAGATTATTTACATTCTGTTTGTGCATAAAGATGGAAATTTGCATCTATGTTCAACTTGGTCTAATGTACACTGTAAGCTACCATGCTTCGTTGAACATTTAAAGATTAGTGTTAAATCACATGACTGATGTTTAAAGAAATGGTCAAAGTTTTTTTGGGGGGGGATTATATAAATCATGTCCAAACCATATTTTGTATTATGTGGTTCTCTTATAAGCAAACACAATCTGTTTATTTGAAAATGTTTAGAAGATATAGACAGCCCAAATCTAATTTGATGTATAGTTATCATAGCTGTAAAGCAACGTTACAGAAAAGTAACTGGACTGGAGGATCAGAAGATGGGCATTCAGAGAAGCTTTATTAACAGTGAGTGCAGGTTTTTAACTCTTCGGTTTCAGTTACCTCATGAGTAATTCAAGCACTCCTTTATCCAAAACAAAAGTCAAATGCCCTTGGCATGCCAAGGATTGTTCTAGATATAGAGGAGAGAACACTTTGTTGAAGCTACATTTTATAAAAGGGAAACAGAAAGCAAGTAAAGCAAATACAAAGGCTCTTCTATTAGAGAACCGTAAAACATGTAAGAGGCACAGAGGTGGAGTAGCAGGACACTTAGGATTCTAAACAGAATCATCCAGATTAAAAAAAAAACGTGATGTGACGTCAGAGTTGGAACCTAAGGAGGCAAATGTGTATAGGAAAAAAAAAACACCTAAATTCCTGGCAGATTGTTTTAATTGACTCTTTAACAAGTTCAAGGAAAACCAAGAAAGCCAACACTAAAACAGGGGCAGTGAGTGAGACAGGACAGAAGGCCATTATGTCAGGGAAGGACAGAGATGGAGGGCTGGCTCCTGCTACAGTTTATGAATGGTTCTTCTTTTCTAAGTGTTCTAAGTGACGTCAGAAACCACTGCAGAGTTGTACGGAGCTGTGTCCTGGCTCCTCTTTCACAGGTGTGCATGGTCTGTTATAGTAATAGCAGTCAGAAAGGAATCATGAGTGTCAAGTTGGCTAGGGGGCAATTTTAATAATCCAGAGAAAAACTAAGAGCGGCTTAAACAACAAGGCAACACAACAAATCAACTTACGTCTCTAATCAATTTCTTTGAGGTACTAATAATTGAACCTTGAGTTTCATGCCAGATGGACCAATCTCCCTAACTCTAATTAAATAATGCTTTGAAGGGGAATGATAGCCCTTGTATCTTGCTTATGGGAGAGTCAAGACCTTACAGCCATTTTCTGTGTCCCATCCTAACTACTCCAACATGTATATGGCGACAATTTTGGGCCCCTTCACTTTCTGTGGTTTTGGATTCCTTGCCTGTGTTTGTGAACTGAGCTGTAAACACTCTAGGGGAAACTACAAAGTTTCTTAGCAAGCCTCAAAAAAAAATGGGGATGTGCTAGAATTGGGGATTGTGTCACAAACACAATGTGTACATGTGTGTGAAAGGGTTCGTGGAAGGAGGAAAGCCAGGTCTCCCATGACATTTGCCAGTGTGTCCACAGGGAGTGGAGTCAGAGAGGAAGGGCAATCTCCTGCAAGTACTCTGCTATAGGGCTGGGATGCGACTGGGATTGGAAACAGAGGTCAGGACAGAAGACTGACTATGTAACCATGATTTTAGTATTATGTATAATTAGAAGCTTCGTTGAATGTGCTTGTTAGCTACACATCTGTTCTTGCTTGATCATACCAAGGGTTTTCTGACTATAAGCTCATGTCGTCTACACAGGGAAACAATTTCACTCCTTCTTCAATTTGGATGAGTTCTGTATTTCTTCCTGCCCGATAGCTCTGGCTAAGGCTCCCACTGCTATTGGAATCAGAGGTGGAACGAATAAGCATTTTCACCTTGTCCCTGGCCTTAGAGAAAAACCCTTCAGGCTTTACCACTAAGTATGATGAGCTGCAAGCCTGTCATATGTAGCTTTATTGAGGCCAATTCCAACTATAGTTATTGCTTTGTCTTCTTTTGTTTATAGTGAAGGGGTCACATGCTGTAAAGCCTTTCTGCATTTATTGAGATAATCATGTGGTTTTTATCCTTCATTCTATTGACATGGTGAGTCATATTAATTGATTTACATATATTGAATCTGGATTTGGTTTGCTGAATTTGCTGTGGATTTTTAAATCTGTACTCATCAAGGATATTGGCCTCCAGTTGTCTTGTCTTGTGTGGTTGGCTTTGGTATTATGGTAATATTAGACTCATGACATGATTTTGGAAATATTCTTTCTCTTTATCATAAGTTTTTTTGGACAATCCCAATGAAGATTCACCCTAAGTATTTTTTAAACACCTGGCAGAATCACCAGAAAACGAATTGATTCTTGGCTTTCCTTATTGAAAGGCTTTTATTATTAATTCCGTCTCCCTGTACTAGTTTGCTTTCTGCTGATGTGATAAAACACTGACCAAACACAACTTGGAGAGGAAAGGGCTTGTTTTATCTCATCAAACATACCCTACATTGGAAGGAAGCCAAGACAGAATCTCAAGGCAGAAACCTAGAGAAGAATCTCCATTACTGGCTTGTTTCCTCTGACCTACTCAGCTATCTTTCCTACACAGCCCAGACGGACCTGCCCAGGGATTCTACTACCCACAAAAAGGTAGGACCTCCTGCATTAATTAACAACCAATCAAATGCCCTGATGACATGTCCACTGGCCAATCTGATTGAGTCTGTTTCTTTCATTTCTGTGTTTAAATATTTGAATCTTGGAACTTAATAGAAAAGAAAAGAAAAACAAATCAAAAACAGAAACCCAATTAAAAAGTGGACAAAAAGAATTGAACAGATGATTTCTTTCAAAGAAGATTAAGAAATGGGTATGGGTAAATAAAAAGATGTTCCCATTTCCTGGTTACAAAGGGGCATGCTGATCAGACCACAGTGAGGTATCTCCTAAGATGAGTTAGAAAGTTAGAATGATAGCTACTAATAAAAGGGAACAAAATGGCAAGGCTTAGTGAGAATAACTTTCAACTTTCTTTTCCAAGAACTATACAATGACTGTTTTTACACTATATTTAAAATTCCACCTAATATAAAAAGTATACTGAAGCAAGGCCAACTTAACAAGATTCAAGACAAAATAATAGAAATCTGAGGGGGAAAAATTGGAACCTATAAACCATCTGTGGGATTCAATCTCAACTGCTGTGTGAATTGTTGGGTTTCAGTGTAAGAAATTTTTATTATGATAGAACTTAAAGCTAGTGCTGTCATTTGTATATGGAGTTCCCTCCCTTCTGTTTTGCGCCAATGAACACTTAAAAGGTAGCAGACATTGAATTTGCCATGCAGAGGATTAGATGAGTTTAGGACACTCCCACTCTTGTGGGTTTGGACACTTGGCCCTTCGCTGGTGAACCAGTTCATTAAGTTGACAGGACCCTTAGAAGGTGGAGCCTTGCTGGAGAAAGTCTGTCGCTAGGGGTGGACTTTACAGCTTGGCCCTATTTTCTGTTCTTTATTGCTTGCTTCCTGTCTGAAGATGCGCTGTATTCAGCCAGACTTCTGCTTTTGCTACTTTTATGTAAAGCTGCTAAACCCTTTCTCCTGTCAGAAAGGCCTCCCGGCCTGAGGATTGGTCCCATAAATTCAATGTCAGAGCAGGGCATGTTTACCCCAAACCGAGGAACTATAGACATCCCTGTCTCTGTTCAAACTGAAGGCGGCAGATCCCTCAAAGACCCATAAACCCCCCAGCCCTCAAGGAGAGGCCAAGCTTTGCAGAGGATTTTTGTATGTGCCTTGCTGTGTCCGTATTTCCTCGCCCAAGCAAAAGCCTTTCTTTACTGGTTGACTCTGCTTACTTCTGTCTGCTATGTCTGAGATAACCCACCTTCTCTTATCACGACCCCCATCCCTGCAGACACCGCTGAACGAGAATTCCTGGACAGAGGCTGTGTCTGCAAACACTGATGATAACTACAGTACTGTGGAGAGATTCGAAAGGTGCAGCTCTAAAGGTTAATTACTTCATCCTGGGCTAGTTTGAGCAGGCCCCTACAGCAGACATTCCTTATGCACCTCTGTGTCAGAACCAACATCCAGTGACTATTAAATTAAAAACATTTTGAAACCTATTAACTTAGAGGACTACTAAATACCACCAACTCCAAAGATTAGAATGTCATCAGATAACCCCTTTGGCCGACAGGGAAGTTTTCCCTATATTACTGTAACCTCGGCTATGACATACCCACCAATGTATTTCAAAGTCACCTTGATTTATAATAGTGGAACTGCTTCTGTGTTGTAACATAGAATTTGGTGTAATCTAAATCTGTATTCCTGGGCTGTGGTGACTCAAACTGTTCCCAAGAATAAGCTATCTCTTACTCCCTTTAAGATGAGATCTTGTATTTTTTTTTCATTGACATATCTGTTCTGCTCAAGATTTTTCCTGCCTTTTAATTTTTTTTTTTAACTAGCGGGGAAAACAAACTCAGTCAAGATCCCCAGATGGTAACACTTCTTATCACAGTAATATAAAAGTAACCGATAAAGAAACTGGTGCCAGGAAAGTGGCGTTGATACGTGATGAACTCGATCATCTTGGGCTTTGGATGATGTGGAAGACTTTGGGTCTTTGGCTAGAAAAGCCATTAAATGTTATGGGTGGAGCTTGAAAGGGCGTTTTTGTGGGAACCTGCAAGACTACAGCACAAGAAGTGGAAGCCATCTCCAGGGATTTTATAGCAAGGATGTCTACCTGCAATGTGGCAAGAGGCCACCTATGTGATAATGTAGCAGAGAACCTGCATCCTGGCCCTGCTCTTGGAATTTGCATGAAGTTGCATTTTTAAAGAAACAGGAGCTTCTCTGGTGAAGAAAATTTCAAGCCCTCATAACATTGAGTCTGCGGCATGGTTATCAACTGAGTTCTCACCTCCTATGTGGATCTGCAGGGAAGCAGCAACAGGTGAAGGGGGAGGGGCCACAAATATGCGATTCGGAGAGGAGAGAAACACTAGGGAGCTTAAGGCTGCAGCTAAGTCATGTGCTGAAAGAGAGGCTGCAATTGTTAGACTGTCACGGTTAAAGAGAAGGTCCCCGCTCTGCACTGTAGGAAAGGTGCCTTGAGGGTAAGACTGATCCCAGCCAAGGCTCCCACTTGTGAAGGAGGAGAGCCTGATGCCTTCCCTGCTCCTAGAAGGTAGAACCCCAAAGAGTCCTTTTATTTGCATCACTACACAGAGGCTGATTCAACTGTGCTCCCAGGGTCAAGTTCTGTCCCAAATGACTATCAGAATCGGGCAGGGTCCTCTGTGTCGCACTGCCTTTGAAGATATGAGAGATACAAGATGAGGTTCTTCCTCTATGGTTTCAGAGATCTGAGGAAGCCAGCCAACATGTGACAGGGTTGGTGTCCCTGTGAGGAGGCGGAGAGGGCATTCCATGAAGCTGGGAAGGGAAAGCATGGGTTGGGACAGGAACCACAAATGGCAGACCAGCAGGACATCTGCGGAGAAGGGTTACTCCCAGGGGGTGGAACTGGTCCCAGAGAGAAAGATTAGCTGCAGACAGCTGAGCTGGAGGTGCAGAGTCATCTAAGCCCCCTTGAAATTGAAGCCCCAGATACCAGACATGGAGCAACAGGATTTGGTGTTTTCCCTGTTCAGTTTCAGTCTTCCTTTGGTCCGATCTTTCCTTGCCACACCCTCATTCCTCTGTTTTGGAGTGGGGATGCATATTGTATGCCATATTGCACTGGAGTTCTATAGTTTGGTTGTGGATTATACGAGGAAGTCACAGTAAGAGACTTTGGGCCTTTGAACAGAGATGGTCATGAGCCTATGGTAGTCAGAGTTTCTAGAACGAAGAAGCCTTAGAGATTAATGAAAATCACTTTAATAATAGTGTGCATCTGGCTATGGTTAATACCCAAAGAGGAGTCAGTCATGAATAAAAGCTTTTCTAACTTTATAGTGAAGTACTATTAATAAAAACTCAGAGAAAGAAACTGGGGTCTAACCTGAAGATCAGAAAAGCAAAGCAACCAGCCATTGGCTCTTACCTGGACCTCAGTCCAAAATGGCAATCTTGCCTCCAGGAATCTCAGAATGAGACTGAGCCTGAGAGCTGTCTCCTCCCATTTTATAATCTTCTCTAGGGCTGGCATTAAAGGGGTGCACCGCCCAGTTTCTATGGCAATTAGTGTTACCACTGCCTGGTCTACAAGGCTGACCAGTTGGGGCTGTTTGACTCTCTGATCTTCAGGCAAGCTTTATTTAATAAAATACAATTGAAACGCCACTACACCATAGATTTTAGGATTATGTATTACACATTGTTAATTCCACCCGTCAAGGATAAGATTGCTACTACAAATTAAAGTCAAATTTGAAGCAAGCTTTAATTAAATACTGTCCAGGTTGATGCACTCTCTGGCCAGGTCCATCTGTGGTTTTCCAGAAAATGGCCTCAAATCACATTTTGCAGGGGCTTAAGAGGGCAAAATCCATAAGTGTCACATTTCCTATGAAGTCTAATCAGGGGCAAGCATACATCCTGCCTGTTTACCTACTACCTACACCCAATCAGGGGCAAGGGTACATCCTGACAAAATCAGGTGCAGATAGGTCAAACAAACTCATTTAGAGTAGTGAAAACATGTGGCTTGTTATCTACCATAAACAATAGCCTCCAGATGTCCTTGGATAAGGAGTTTGCAGATCAGAGGCATTTATGTTTCATGGATTTCATAGGCATAGTAATTGAAACTTAAAGTGTAAGTTTGGCTCTCACAGCCCCCCACCCACCTTGAGTTGTATTCTGAGTCAAATCCTTGACTCTGTGACAGGTAACTATTTACACTGGGATCTAATAAACATCAGCTTAATGATACCCGGAAAGGAATTGACATTTAGTTAAGGCATCAATAATGTAAGAGCCAACAGCAATAAGCAGAAACAGAACGTCAAAAGGCCCTGTGATGGCTAACACAGAAAGAATCTGGAGATGAGAATGGGGAACAGTTCTTTACTTCATTTCTGGTCCCCTTTATTTGCAATATTTTTTGAGTACAGCCAGATTATTGCTAATGATTTCTCTTAAAGCTAAACAATGACTTCTCTGTCTTAAATTGAGCAGGTTGAGTGCCCTATCATACTATAGAACTATTTCAACTAATGATAGATCTGGGTCTCCTTGTTTTCAAAAGGTACCCGGTACATCAATAGGCACTACAGGTAGTTATTTTGTTCCCTATTTCAGGGACTATCCTTTTGATAGAAAATTCCAGCTCATTTGGGGACAAGGGGTAACGTACTCTCTTCTGTAACTATTTTCTGATGAAAGCACATTGTTGCCAGGGCCCAGGAGAGCTGGAATACTAATAAAGGCAAGAACAGAATTCAGGCATTGGGGCATTTATCAGAAGCATCTGGTTCACTGACCCAGCTGAAGGGACATTGGCCGGACAGCTTCCAGCAAGCCCAGGGCTCAAAATCATTTGTAGCAGGTTGTAGTCAGCATCTGATGTGTGTGGATGGTAACAGCCAGCCCCATGAAAATCTGCTGAGAGATATATATAGACTAGGGACAGAAACTAAAATTTAGTAACTTCAAAGAAAATCTTACATTTGAAACTTTCAGGACCATTACTCTGGGAGTTGGGGGAGGGGAAAAGTCCCATGACCAGGTTGGAGGCAGGGGAGAGAGAAAGAGAAGAGAGAGAGAGAGAGAGAGAGAGAGAGAGAGAGAGAGAGAGAGAGAGAGAGAGAGAAACATTTCACTCTCCGACTTTCAGGAATAGAAAGATAGGCAGATGGGAAAACTTAGGCTATACTTCTCTGGAGTCCTTTACACCTGTAAGAGGTGGATCCAAGTCGTATGGCTCCCTAGATTCTCTGAAGTTTACACGATCTTTTATTTTTTTTTTTTTTTTTTTTTTTTTTTTTTTTTTGATTTTTTTAAATTTATTTTTTAAATTTCAGTTTACATTCAACCATAGTTCTCTGTTGCACCCCTCCTCCCACCCCTCACCTCTCCCCAGCATTCCTCCCAACGGGTAAGGGCTCCCAATGGGAGTCAACAGAGTCTGCTATATTGAGTTGGGGCAAGACCAAGCCCCTTCCCTCTGCATTAGGGCTGAGCAAGGCATCCCACCATAGAGAATGTGTAGTAACCTGGAAACAACCTAGATGCCCTTCAACGGAAGAATGGATGAAGAAAGTATGGAATATATACATATTAGAGTATTACTCGGCAGTAAAAAACAAGGACTTCTTGAATTTTGCATACAAATGGATGGAAATAGAAAACACTATCCTGAGTGAGGTAAGCCAGACCCAAAAAGAGGAACATGGGATGTACTCACTCATATTTGGTTTCTAGCCATAACTAAAGGACATTGGGCTTATAATGCATGTTCCTAGAGAAGCTAAGTACACGATCTTTTAGTTTACAAAAAGACTTAAAAGTTTTAGATATTTTACAAATCTGAACTGAAATCCACTAGAGTCTCCTGTTGCGGGAGGTCCTTCCGCTCCTCCAGCCAATAGCCTCTGAAATACCAGCCCATTGGGGCGTGGTCTCTCTCTCTCTTTAAAAAAGCGAAGTCTTCCCTCCCCTCTCTCTCTTACTTCCTGCTCCGCTTCCGGCAACTAGACTCCTTCCTGATTGCGCAGAGGGCTGTTGTCTGGGATGGTGATCTCTAAGGTTTTTTTCCCTTTAAATAAATACCATCTTATTAATCATAATTCCAAATTGCTGTGGGATTGTTTGTGACTTACGCTGACAGTCTCCCTTATCTAGACCCAGCCTTATTTGGAAGTTTCCTTTATGTCCTTTGTCAGTTGAGCCACCTTGAGACACAGTGACAGAGAAAAGAAAGCAACATAGACCAGCCAAAAATTTACATTTGGTTATGTGAATATTCTGTACCTCAAGGCTTATAAGTTGACTCATAACCAACCTCTAGAGAAATTTTTTCTTGTTTTGTTTTTTCCTTATGATGTGGAAACAGAAAAGGGGAGGTGATGTGGGATTCCCCTCTGTATGTTGTAAATACCATTGATTAATAAAGAAACTGTCTTGGGCCTGTCATAGAATAGAGAAAGGTAGGTGGGGAAAACTAAACTGAATGCTGGGAGAAAGAAGGGCGAAGTTGGAGAGATACCATGTAGCCCTGCCAGAGACAGATGTCAGGACTTAAGCCGGTAAGCCACAGTCACATGGCAATACACAGGTTAATAGAAATGGGTTAAATTAATATGTAAGAGTTAGCCAATAAGAAG
Source organism: Microtus pennsylvanicus (assembly GCF_037038515.1). Classification (NCBI taxonomy): domain Eukaryota; kingdom Metazoa; phylum Chordata; class Mammalia; order Rodentia; family Cricetidae; genus Microtus; species Microtus pennsylvanicus. The sequence continues at coordinate 9,399,895 of NC_134590.1, read as the reverse complement.
ATAGAGCTAATGGGCCAAGCTGTGTTTTAAACAATATAGTATCTGTGTCATTATTTCAGTTCTGGGTGGCTGGGACAAACAAGCAACTTCCTTCCTACACCCTTAGTTTTGTTCTATAGATCTAAATCTTAGATATTTCTAGGAACTTTTTAATATTTTTATTTTCTTTCCTAAGTGTAACTGTGAACCAAAAACATCTACAACACAAGATTCAAGAGTCAGAGAACTAGAATAACTGCCTGGAGATTGTGCCTCTAGATATAACAAAGACGCTACACCCATGAAATCTTGACAATATGGTTGCCTAAACTAAACCTGCTAAATGACATCTCCAGCAGATATGTGAATGTGGATGAGGAAATCTCACAAGGTCCTACTTCCAGATGAAGAGGTACAGACAACCAACAGCTGCTTAGAGAGGGAGAATCAGTCTTCTCCAGCAACGAGCCTCCTGATAGGTTTTCCAATCCCAAGTGGTCACTGCTACATGCATGTACATGAGAGTTACATTAAGTGGATTCAGTAGGTCCTGTGCGCGTGCGCGCACACACACACACACAGAAGGCATGAGAAAAGTTGGAGTAAGGAGAGAGAAGGGTAGAAATGATGTAAATACAGAACATGTCCTGTACAAATGTGGTGGGCCAGATTCACACATACCTTGAGATGAACGCAGTCCACTGGCTACAGGTTGGATACACCTCTTAGAGTCTGCCTGTGCCTGCATTGTCCCCCATCTCCTAACTCAAATCTCTGTCACAGTTACCCTTTGATCAATTTCACCATTCAATGAGGGTCAGGGTAGATGACTTGTTTACTTGTTTCAAAGGCTTTCAGACCTGAAAGAACACACTCAAGGTCTGTACCCAGGGGCTCCATCCACACCTGAGTAGGATTAGTTGACAACATCCAGGATGCTGGGACTGAGCCTGTTGATATTTTTTTAATTTATTTATTTATTAAAGATTTCTGTCTCTTCCCCGCCACCACCTCCCATTTCCCTCCCCCTCCCCCAATTAAGTCCCCTCACTAGCCCGAAAAGCAATCAGGGTTCCCTGTCCTGTGGGAAGTCCAAGGAACCCCCACCTCCATCCAGGTCTAGTAAGTTGAGCATCCAAACTGCCTAGGCTCCCACAAAGCCAGTGCATGCAGTAGGATCAGAAACCCCCTGTTGATATTTTTATAGAGGCTCCTGGGAGGGAACGAATTTGTTTTGCATATGGGAGTAATGCGATAAGCAGCCAAAAGGGGACTGTGGCACTTTTAAGACTTGCTGCATAAGATTTGAAACCTTCTTCATTAAAAAGTCACATATGTAGAAGTTCATACATTGTACCCTTCCTTCATGTCTGGGTGGGCTTACGTTTCTATCACTAGAACACAGCAGACATACATAATGTTAAATCACTTCCAGAGTAACTCATGGAGCACCGCTATTTCTGCCTTGTTGGCTAGAACCCTCTTTCTAAGATTCCAGTGCTGCTCTTGAGGTATCTGGCTAGTTTAGGGATACCATTGTGGAAAGATGCCAAACAGCTGAGACAGCAAGTATAGGCTAAGTGGTACAGTTTTAGTTGCTGAACAGTTCAGCTCAGGCACCAGATGTGTTGGTGAGGAAGGTCCCTGGTCATTCTAGCTCCCAGCACTGGTGTTGTGGAGCAGACAGACAGATCTCCTTGGCCACCTGTCTAAGTTCCTGGCCCACAGGATCTGCGAATGACAAGATGATGTGAGTGTTCTAAGATTAAGGATAGTTTATTAGACGTGTACAACAACGGGTACCAGCCCAGACAAAAAACATTACAACTAAATTGGGAATGAAATATACACGTTTAAGGCCAATATGAGGCTTTGGAAACAGTCAACAGTTGGTGTTCGATATAACTGTAGAATCTTTTGTGAATGAAGCAATGGCTGTAAATTATCCTAGCATGATATCTGGCAATAAAGAACAGGATGGATTATTACGTCAAAAGAACACACACATTTCTGAGTGATTATTCTTTGTGACCAGCTAGTATCAATATTTAGGTTCAGTGTTTCAAAACTTTAAATGTATATTTTGAAATTACAGAGGAACAAGAGTGGATTTATTAATAAGGTCATGAAAGTCTGGGTCTCATCTCTTTCTTTTCTACAAACTTCATTTTTTTCATTCTCCAAGACATTTTAATACTTAGGTAAAAATTAATAAACTACAAAGATGAAAATTTGACCCCATAAGGAAAAATCTGATACATGAAAAATTAGTATTATGTTCTAGAAAAGAGGAGTTAAAAATGATTTAATGATTAAAATATAATGGGATTTTCCATACTTCCATGTGTGTGTGTGTGTGTGTTCATGCACACATGTGTGCAAATACAAGCACATGTGCATGTATCTTTAATTCATGAATTTCAAAATGTAGGTCAGTTCAGTAGAGCACTTCCTTTTGGGGATGATCAATGCTTCTTATAAACTGAAGTTTGATCAACCATCCTCACTGCAGAGACTTGATTTAACTTAACAGTTCTGCATACAGACACCACTGACACATGGTTCAGAACTAAGTGGTCAATAAGGCCGCTTTAATTTCAACAGAGACAGTAGCAGTAGTTCCCCTTGACGCATCAAGGATCACTTCCCAGACACCAGGTAAGGATCTGTCTGTAAACATCACTGCACCTTTGTGCTACAAGTAAGACGCGAGAACCCGAAGGCAAATCATCTTGTCAAGGTCACTGAGCTAAAAATCAAGCTGAGATTAAAAGATAATTCAGTCTTACATATCTTCATCTTTATAAAGGAAACACAGTAAAAAAAATCATATGTGAGAATTACATATGATATGACCACTCACAGGAAAAATTAACCTCTAGGTTCGGTTTTAAGTCTATACATGTGGTATTATTCTCTTCAATTAGAATAATGGAACAATTTTGAGAATACTATTGTTATTTTAACTGTACAGTCCTAATGTCCATTCAGTATATCCATTTTATACCTGTATATGTTGGTAATAATAAAATATATACATGGAAAAACATATAGTACATTACAAACCAAATGCAAATAAAATATTTTTAGACTTTAGAAATTCTTAAAGCATGTTATATTAATCCTATTAAAAATGGCTTTTTTATATACAATACATAATCTTTAAAAATCTACTCCGAGAAACAAAACTCTTTGGTTCAGCAAAAGGACTCTAAATATGTAAATATAATTTATTAAGGATGCACTTTCTTATTCTGGGCCTCGCTTATCTGGCTTAAATCTTCAGGAAATAAGTTGCCGACTTTCTATAAAGAATGAAAAAATACGTGTGGAGTTGGTGAAGTTTGCTTTTCACATAGAATATTATCATATGAAAATACAATCAGAAGTTTGAACGATACAGGAATTAGGAATGATGCAGAATGTTGTTTCTACCCTGCCGGATTAAAAAGATAGAGCGAAATTTGCCACCATTTTGGAAGGAAGAGAGGAAGCAGTTGTGCTCAACACCCACCAACACTCACTGGTGAAATCCTCAGGGACGGGTGACCAGGGCACAGAACCTCTCCTATTCACTCTTTGGAAGACTGCCAAGTCACAGCAGAAAGAGAGCAGATTCTAAGAGCTCCCTTGACTTCCGAAATCCTATCACATCCCCAGTAGCTTGTGCTGTAATTATATACATGACTCAAATGCTTTAAACAAAGCCACTAATGCCTCAGTGATTACAACAAATACCAGCATCTGCCAACCGGCTTCTCAATAAAGAGTAAAGGTGGTCCTTCTGTTCTTTGTGTTTATTAATAGCAGTAATAACGGACTAAATAGTATATCTCAGACTTTGAAAGGATCAGCAACTTTACCTACCAGAGTTCATTGTGCTTAGTCTTTTGTGGGAAGGAAATGTCCTTCGTATTTTGTTCCACCAGGTTTTCTATTTTGCTAGTGGAAATACTTTTTAATATAAGGTAAAACATTTCCAAAGGCCCAATATTTAGCCATACTTTCTAAATGATTTTTAATGAAGATACTGAAAAATCTCTGAGGTATCACAGCTGGCCAAAGGAAAAAGAAAGTTTTTGTTTACTTTTCTAAGTCATTAAAAATAATGTAATTATCTGATTTGATTAACTGACTTCCTTAAGTAACTGGTATTTCTGACTAGTATTCAAATGTTTTCTTTTCCCTGGATGGAATCAAAAAAACAATTTAGTGTATTTTTAGGTTAAAAGAAGATGAAATTCATGATTTCTGGAAACCACCACTTGAAGATGTCACAATATATCCTTGGTGTCTGTTCAGCCCTGGAAAGATTCTTCTAAAGTTGTTCATATTCTTCCTTCTATCTGGATGACTTAGGTGCTCAAGAAGAAAATATTAATATTTTCTTAGGATTCGAGGCAAGAGAGTATGAGTTGTAGGGAGTAACAGATCTCAGAGAAAACTATGCTATGCCAGCAAAAATAGATCTGATCAAGTAAAAGGGAGGGGACAGTCTTTGACAGCGGAGACAAATACAGAATGGGATACAGGGGTAATTCACAGCATCTAAAGGAGATGTTCTCATTCAGAACCACATCTAGCCACTCTGCTTCCGGGATCCATCAGGATCTTCTCCCTGATGATCTTCCAAGAGACCTTCCTGATGCTCTCACGAGAGGAATACTCAGCACGATGTCATTGATCCTTACATGCCTGCCGTCACTTTTCTTCTGTCAGAAGTCTTTATCCCAGCCTGACATCTCATCCGGAGGCACCCCCCTTTCAGGAGGATACTTGTCAAAGTAGCTGTGATCTATGGGACCACTGAGCTAATGGAGAAAGGACAGAGCAAAGGTGAGGATCGGGGTGAGCAGGCATGCCAGTACGTCATAGTCTCAACCTCATAAGACCATCCCATTAGATGATTAGATAAAGCGAATGATTTGGTTCTTGGTTACATTCCTCGGGAGCTACCAAACCTGAGGAAGTATTTTCCAAAGGAAAGGTGAAACAAGAACTATCTACCTTCTTTTTTCAAGTTAAGAAACAGTTTCAAAACAAATTTAAAAATATCAAAATTTATCAGAATTCCTCTTTCATTTAAGTTTCTTACCAATATTGAATTTGAATAGTTCATTCAACCCTAATAACTAATAAACTATGCAGAATAGCAAACAAATGGACAATTCAAAATCTTAGTAATGCTGAAATGTCACTAAGAGAATAAAATGACTCTGGTATTAAATTATTTTGTAACCAAGTGGTTTGAAATTCTTTACTTAAAACAAACTGCAAAGCACCTAATTAAATAAGATGAGGAACAATTAATGACATTATTGTGATTTATTATGGTGTGTTGGGAGTTTGGGGGCCATTCGTGGGTCATGCTGGGCAGCATAGGCTAAGAGAAAGTGGAACATCACGTGACTTGGGAGCAGTGTGTCAAGAACTAATAGTCAACATTCTACCAAATTTATGTGAGTGTTGTCCGAAAGAATTGTGGAAGCTGTGTCTCCCTTTGCTCACCCAGACATCGATAGCTCAAAGTTTGCACAAGAGCTATTCTGTAGTAGAGAATGAAATTCTATTCTGACATATTCATGTAAAAAATGTGATATCGCCTAATTTCTTAGACTACACTTACTGTAATTTAAATACCAGATATCTATTGATCATTTAAAACGTACACACCAATATTATTCTTCCTGTTCCTTATCCTTATTCTTCCTGTTCCATTCTGTTCCCCCTTCTAAATCTTTCTCAAAGGCAAATAATTTTATGACTGACCATTGCTCTTAATCATTCTTTATATGCCTTACATTTTAGTTTATTTTTCCTGTTTGTGTAATAATGCAAGCATTTCTTTCATATATAGATATAAATACATTTTTAGTAGCACGTGTTGTTAGATGACAAATACATCCCAATTCTTAGGGTAATTAATAATAAAGTGCATTTCATCTGGGCACCTGAGCAACTCTGATGACTTTGAGATTTAGGAGACACTGCCATATATTTAATTCCCAAAAGGCGACCTCAGTGCTCATCAAATAGGCAATACTATTATTTTTATTTGTGTGTATTCATAGAGCATATATGTGTTCATTATACATGGATAGGGGTACCGCACATCACACATATGTGTACATGCCTGCGGAATCCACCTCATTGCTTTCTACCTTATGTTTGGAGACAGTATCTCTCCCTGAACCTGGAGCTCATCAGTTTGGTAAGAAAAGCACTGGTGAGTTTCAAGAACCCTGCGGCCTCTGTCTCCCCAGTCTTAGGATTACAGGCACACACTACAACGCACAGCTTTTTATGTGTGGGATCTTCATGCTGCGTGCAAGCACTTGATAAACTGAGCCTTTTCTCCAGCCCCAGCAATACAATTTAAGTCCCTATATCATAATTACTAGGACAGCCTCACCTATTAAGTAATATTTCAAAGAGGCACCTAAAATCTTTTGTGTACATGCTATCTCGCTCTTCCTCTCCTTCTCCCTCTTTCAAAAATCTGTTTTGAAAACTAGTTCCTAGAAACTAATCGAGGGAATGTCACAGCAAACTCCATACCTCTCTTCGCAAAGGTGATGGAAGGTTCCGTGCTTTCAGGCCCTCCCAATTAAAACCATTTAACCACCTAAAATGAGAAAAATATGGAGGGTATTACTTACATAATAAATAACTGGCATTATGTAATAAATGGATGGCATTACATAATAAATGAATAGCATGTCAGAGCATATTTATCAATCCATTTTTTCACTACCTACCTCGAAAAGTGATGCTGCAAGCAGTCGAAAGTTAAAGGAGAAGGAACTGTTCTGACCCGTTTTGTGTTAAACTCTTGCCTACTAAGCACTCACACGGCCCAGAAATCATCCTAGATATTTTCTTGTCACACTTAGATTCATAACTTATAGTCCATCACCTCTCCAGACTTTCAGAACTTTATTCCTCTCTTTATGATGCCCTCATTTCTTTTTATTATTTTTATTTTTAGATTTATTTATTTTATTTTATGTGTACAAGTTCTCAAAGAATTAATAAAAACATGATTGAGAAATAAAAAGTCAACCTTAGAAACAAAAATGACAGAAGATGTTGAAGAAACAGTGAAATGCCAGCTCGTATTTGGGTGCTGTGTTAGAGTTTAGGGTGTATTGAGTTTAGGAGGGATAGAAAGACATTACAAAAGGATGAGGAAACAACACTATCTGGGTCACCCAGAGAACGACCACAGGGCAGAGTGGAGCAATGGCGGTGACTGAGGCAGCAGTTGGGAGTCTGTCCCTGTTCTCCATTTGTCACACCAGAAGTCAAACGTTCCCTCCTTCCACAGCCTCACCTCACTTCACAGTTCCGTTCTAGTCCTTGACTGGATTTCCCAGCGCAAGCCTAATTTAGCAAAGGATTGGGATCTAGTGTGTTCCACTTTAGATGCCATTTTGATAGAAGCTCCTACAACTAGTTAAAAAGCAGGAGGCAGACAAGAGTGTTAGCCAATGTCTGCCTATCCTCTGTCCCTGTGTGAAGCCATAGGTTTTCCCTCACTACACACCTTGGCACTGAGTGGGGGTCCCTCTTCAGACATTGCTGGGTACACATTTCTGCAGGATCTTCTATTGCCACCAATGCTTTTTCTCCAAGGAACCCCAGAAACATTAATGCTAACCATCACTGTGATTCTACTGAAGAAAGCATCCCTGCATTTCTCAGCGTCCTTGCTGCAATTTGACTAATGATGACAGTTACTTAGCGTGAGTGACCTTTCCTTTGATCCTGGCCTTTGAGATTGGCTGCATTTTATGCAATGAAAGTACCAGGACACACACATACGTGAATAACATTCAGCGAAGAAACGCTGACACCAAGAGCAGAGAAACTTTTGTTTTCAGGAGATTTGTGGACGCTATTCTCAGAAGTAATGGTAATGTATTTGATATCTTCTCCTTTCAGGAAATGTATACTTATATGCACCCAGGTTCACTAGCCTTCCTTTAAAATAGGTGCTAGCAATCCCAGAGAACCTAGACAACAATGAGGACCCTAAGACAGACATATATGGATCTAATCTACATGGGTAGCAGAAAAAGACAAAATCTCCTGAGTAAATTGGAGCATGGGGACCTTGGGAGAAGGTTGAAGGGGAGGGGAAAGGTAGGGAGAGGAGCAGAGAAAAATATATAGCTCAATAAAAACAATTTTTAAAAATACTTATCAACAAAAAATAGGCATTAAGAGAAAAGACTGAAGCCTCATTTCTAGGTTAGCTAATAAACAAAGGAGCAAAGATGATTTAATAAAGAATGCACAAATTGTGCACGTTCATATAATAGGTGTTATGCTTAGGCACACGTAGTTTTTTGTAGAAAGCTGGCATGAAAATTTTCTTTTAAAAATTAATTTTGGTCAGAGGAGTAGAAAAATCTATATAAACGTTAAAATATTTTCAAAAGATTTACTTTTTATAATTTTTAATAATATATTTATGTATGTGTGCCCTTGCACATGTATGTGTGTATGTGTGTGTGTGCACCCACTTCAATGCAGACGCCCAATGAGGAGGGAAGAAAAGGGTGTCAGGTCCCCTGGGACAGAACTCAAGAAAGCCGTCGGCTGCTGACACAGTTGCAGGGAACTGAACGCATGTCCTCTGCAAGAACAGTATTCGTTCTTAACCACAGAGCCATCCCTCCAGCCCCTTAAGGAATGCTGCTGTTGTTGATTCTTAAGAATATGCTGGTTATTAAGAAAGCTATTGTCTTGGGAGATTTGTATGAAGTTTAAAGACCCCATTTATCTAGAGAGAAACACATAGGCTTCCCCACCCACACCCTGAAGTTGTCGCCTAGCTTGATAGCTTAGAAAAGGAGCCAGGAAGAGGAGAGCAGAATGAAATTCTGCCTTTCAGTGCAGAGAGCAGCATGCAATCCGTTGTCTCTTGCCAACTTTCCCTTGCTTTCTGACCCTGAAGCTGTCAGTGGCAGGATTCTGCCTATTCCAGAGAAGGAACAAATCATCTCTCACGGAGGAAGAAAAGTCAAATAACAGCATGCATTTGCATGCACATCCTGCCACAGTCTGGCTGCTGCATTGGAAAGAGCCTCAGGTAAATAAGAAGAAAAACACAAGACAGAACCTCTCGGCAATTAGACTCTGTTTTCCAGCCACCCCAAAGCTAAGTATGAGGACTCCTTAATGAGAAAGAGGGGGACAAGATAATAAGAATCACTTTAATTGGTGGGACACTTGTCAGTACAGGTTTATATGTCATCTTCTAATGAGAAAAGAAACTGTGGCAAAGTATGAGGTGCAAAGGAGAAGATAAATTGGATTTTAAGATAAATCGAAAGCTTTGCAGTTGAAGGCAATCCAGAGGATGATACAGAATAAAGTATTACAAGCACTTTAATGTCTGTGAAGTTGCAGAAGAGTCTGTCTTGTGTCTGTCTGCCTGTCTCCCTCCTTCCCTCTCTTCTTTTCGTTCTAATTCACCCTATAAGGGAGCTTGATTGCACAATGGCGAACACACGGCTTGATTGTCGGGGAGGGGGTCATGAATTCATACAGCAGGACATGCTGTTTAGGATTTATTTATTTATTTATTCATTCATTCATTCATTTCGCAGCTGCTGTTAAGAAAAACCAATAGCAGCCACATGCCTCCTTTTGTACCCATACTGCTAATGTTCTCCTATTTCATCCGTGAGAAACATCAGTGAAGGGCAGTAGGTGCAGCTTAGTAGTGCATGTATTTATCATGCTTGGAACTCTAGATTTTATCCTGATTCTCAGCACGCATGCACACAGAAACACCACCCGCCCATCTGAGAGGAATAAAACATTATAGGTGTTTTTAGTTTTCAAAGTGGACATATCAGTCAATTCAAAGGCTTGCAATAAGAAAATTTTCATATTTCTATGTGGGATCATCAAAGTATAGTTCAGGTGATATTTTCTGTCTTGCAAAGTGGAAATAAAAATGAAAACATCTGAAAATTCCAGGTCTTGCCAAGGATTGTTTAAAAGCCATAAATCTTAAAGGTTCAATGTGCCACATATGAATATTTAATCAAATCAGAGAGGATGCCAAGGAAGTTATTGGGGGTCTAACAGCCATTAAAGGGGAATGCCAGATGACCCATGAGTCTATAGAAACCAATGTACATCAACAGAAAAGTAAATGGAGGTTTCAGACCTCACAGAAACATTCAAAGGACATTATATTTTAAATGAATATATAGTATTATTTAAAACTAAAATAGAATACAAGTGACATACAATAAGTCACGAACTGATAAAAACTAAATGTAATTTGAAAATATATTAAATAAAAAGGTTTAACAACTAAACTTCCGAACATCATAAGTAACAAAGTCAATGACTCTCCCGGTCTTAGGGGCTGTGAACCACAGCACAGTTTGACTTCTTACTCATCTCTTTACTCTTCAATTGCTGCAGAAAGGATCTTAATACATCAGGATATGCTTTCTGTGAGGAGCTATTTAGACATTAGCAGGCTTTAAAGATGCTGGCGCTGGGCCCCTTCCTCACAGTGCACAGCTTGTAAGGCCGAAGACTGGAACTGCAGGACTTCATTTATTTTTAAATGAGCAGAGTCATTTCTCTGGCCCTGGAGATGTGACCTCCTGAACTGCCCAGAAAGCCATCAGTACTATCTCCAACAGGATCCAGAATCCCCAAACCTTAGAAGACTACAGTCTAGTAGGAGCCTTGACAAATCATTGCCCCTCCTAATGCAAGTGAACTTATCAATTTGGACAGGAAAACACCCTTGGGAAAGCTGTCTGCTCATGGACTTCAGGAATAATGATAAATCCTAACTACACATACAGGCTGGAGCGACGGTCCTGCTCACCTTGGGTACTCTCGCCATGGCACGAGAGCACTCAGCTCTGCAATGATCCCTTTGGCCGCCACATACTCTTATCCATGGAAGCCACACTTTATTCTGTCATAAAATTCCCCCTATCTTTGCTACTACACTTGCCTCTTGTGAATTATTCTAATGGGGCTGTAAGGATTGAAGACCGAGGTGACGCCAGAGCAAGATCCTGCATAGTCCCTCCCAAAGGCTTTGCTTTCACGGAACCACAGCGAAAAGACTCATTAGTTGGTGTCGAACAGCGAGTCAAAGTGTACTGTTCTCTTCTACATCTCTTGTAGAATTATATCCCACCTTACTTACAAATTCATTGCCGAAAACATTATTTAATCCCTCTATGGAAGCTAGGTTAGCAATAATAAAAATAACAGTGGATAAAAACTGTTTCTATGACTGAAAGATGCGATTTTACAGCTTTTAAAATAACTTTGCTCCTTCTTGGCATGAATGTCCGACATTAGAGAAATCACATTGAAATGATTTGGGCAACTACAGCTAGCAAACTACAAAGAAACACTGAACACCGAAACACCCAAAAGTTGAAAGCATGTAAAATGAAGACAATGGTCTCCTAAGAGAACCTGTCATGATCTCCTCATGTACTGGTGACTCATATGTCAGGCTGATACCAGATAGGCTCCTCAGGGAGAGGGAACCTGAAGTGAGAAAATGGTCCCAGCAGATTGGCCTGTGGGCCAGTCTGTAAGCATCCTCTGTGGCCTCTGCATCAGTTCTTGCCTTGACTTCCTGAATGATGGTCTACAAGCTGTCAGATGAAATAAACTCTTCCCTCTCCAAGTTGCTTGTGGCCATGGTATTTATCACAGCAATGGAAACCTTAAGGCACCTGGTTATTCTATATATTTCTATTTTTATCTTGGCAACAAAGAAAATCGGTACCTGTGCTTCTTAATATCGTTGATCCCATTCTTCAGATTCCCCAGCCTTTCTGTTGGATTTTGCCTGGAATAATTTATGAAAGAAGTTTATAACAGTAATATTTGAGTGGTTTTAGATAATTGAGTAACATTTGTTTTTAAATTCATAAAACTTTCATGAGATCCTACTATGTGGGTCAGCCACTTGAGTACAGGGAGAGAACAAAGTCACGACCCTCTCACCGAGGAGCAATAGCTGAGTGTTGATGTATCTACCAGTTATTTATATGAGCTTTGCATAGATGCTGAATAAATGCTATCTTTCCAACTTGGCTAAGAGAACTGGAAAATACTTTAGAGTTTCACTTACATGGAACCTGTAATTCAGTAGTGTGCAGGAATCCCAAACTAGGTTTAATGACTTTACTAACTTTAGATGTTTTTAAAAAATCATCAAAGATAGAGCAGGGGATATTGTAGAACAATGCAGTTTAAGCACGGCAAAGCAAAACAAAAACTCTGGAAGTCTCCAATGTTTTTCTGAAAAATGATGCTTTTTGGTAGTAAGTAGAAGGCTGCAATAATTTAAAAGAAGACTGGAGAAATACTATTTTTTAAAAGACTATTAGGGGGCTGGAGAGATAAGCCAGTGGGTAAGAACACTCATTGACTGTTCTTCAGAGGACTCAAGTTTGGGTCCTAGCCCCCACATGACAGCTCACAATCTGTAACTCCAGCCCCAGGAGACACAATGCCCTCTTCTGACCTCTGGGGCCACCTCTGCGTGGTGTACAGACACACATGCAGGTAAAATACCCATACACATAAAAATAAATCTTTTCTTGAAACCTATTTTAAAAGGAAGAAAGAAAGAAGGAAGGAAGGAAAGAAAGAAAGAAAGAAAGAAAGAAAGAAAGAAAGAAAGAAAGAAAGAAAGAAAGAAAGGAAGGGTGAGGAAGGAAGGAAGGAAGGAAGGAAGGAAGGAAGGAAGGAAGGAAGGAAGGAAGGAAGGAAGGAAGGAGCTGAAGAGGTAGTTCAGTGGTTAAGGAAATTTGCTGTTCTCCCACAGGACCTGGGTTGGGTCCCCAGCACCCACATAATAGCTCACAACTGGAGTCTGTAACTCCAGTTCCAGATTTGATGACATCTTCTAGGGTACCAGGTATGTACTTGTGCACAGATATATACTTAGTCAACACACACACAAAACTTTCAAAAATAATTTTTTAACTTAAAAACTTCCAGTAAGCAATGGTGGCACAAATCTTTAATCCTAGCATATGGGAGACAGAGGCAGGTAGATCTCTGTGAGTTCGAGGCCAGCCTGGTCTACAGAACAAGTTCCAGGACAGGCTCCAAAGTTACACAAAGAAACTCTGCCCCAACACCCACCCCATCCTCCTTGTCCCCCCCCAAAAAAACCCCACAAAAACCAATTTCCTTCTGTTATAACAGCAACATAAAAAGTTCAAGTTGCAAACACAGAAACCTAACTGTGAAGCATCTATGCACAGCGGGTGAAAGCCTTCACACTTCCTCCAACACCAAGCATTGCTAATGGTCATTCTCACCTGCAAAGCCTCCGGATCAAATCCTCAGGCCTCCTTGTTATCTTCCTGGGAAAATCCATTTTTTCTATTCCTTTGAGAATCAAATTGTAGGTCATCATTTGGTCTATTCCAGAAAAGGGTGGGCTGGGGAAGATGCAAAATAGAACACACTTCAATGAATGTCTGAGAGAACTTCGCTTCTCTTTTCCTACTTCTCCTCCTCCTCCTTCCTGTCTTTCAAACCCCCTCTTCCCTTGTTAGTTACTTGACAACAGATTTGGTTATATTCTGGAAAAAAACTTTCACCAACTTCATATCACTTAAATGATCCACACAGGTAAATTGTCAGGCAGTGATAATCACTAGAAAGAAAAAAAAAAGCCGAGGAGACAGAGAGGGAGAGTAGCTGTAATTTTCTCTGAGTAGGAAAAGCCTCTTCTTTGAGCTGACAGAAAAGTAGGCGGCTGACTGGACAGAGGGAGTGGATGGGCTACACACTTGTTTGTGGGCACCGACTTCCGAGACAGGAAGTGCGAAGGAATGTGTCGGGAGTGGGCAGCTGTGGGCAGTGTAGGTGACAGAGTGATTAAGCTGTGAGGGGAAGCGAGATTATTGCAGCATCATATGCATCTAGTGAGCTACAGTAAGGATCTGGGGACCGATTCTGAGTCAGCAGTTGAACTCATAGCAACCACAGTCATCTGTTTTTAATACAAGAGATAAAGTACAGATGGGGGTGCTGAGCCTGGCAGCCTGGGAAGCAGTGTAGAAGGTGGTGAAATAGACATGACTCTATCTAAACCGTGAAATGTGCTACTTATGCCCCTTTGTCAGGTTGATCCCATCATCTCGAAGGGATGGCAGCTGGGAGCTTACGCAGCTGATGAGGTTCAGGTTGGGCCATGAAGGACTAGGTTTGGTGGTCTTCTGAGACAAAGTACTGGCTGTCCATCTTCTTCCTAGTGAGGATCTCATAAGAAATCAGAGGTCGGCTACTAGAAGAATCCTTACTAGACCTCATCTCTTTCCTAAGGCTTCCAGACTTCCAGATTGCAAGAAATAGATGATGTTCTTAAAAAAAAAAAGTCACCCAACTTACAGTATTTTGTTATAGAGCCTGCGCTAAGGCTGATGCTAAAGTTAACAGGATTTTCTAATGTAGTGGATGCAGCGCAGAAGAAAGAAAAGGGAATCGAGGACCATGTTTGGCTGGAGAGTCCACAGAATGGAACTATTGTCACTAAGAGAGGCAGGCAAACGAGAGGATAAAGGTGAGTGCTGTCATTTGGATCTGGGCTACTCAGAGGCCTGATCCCCAAGCTGTCTCGCAAGGGGAGAGCAATGGAACTTTTGAGAGTGAGACATACTGCAAGAAAGTTAGGTTACTAGGGAGATGACCCTGACTGTGATGCTGGGGTGCTCACCTCCTCTTTTGCATGTTCTGGCCACTGCACAGTGAACAGAACTGTTTGCTACATGTTCCTGTTATAGTGCACCATGTTCAAAATCTACAGGGTCAATCAATGAGTCAGAATGGAACTAGGAACCAGAACGAATCTTGTCTTACTCATAAATGATCTCAGGTATTTTATTTCGCCACAGCAGTGGAAAGCCAAGTGACTCAGCAGGTGGTACAGCTAGTTACAGGGAAAAGAATCAGGATATGATGCAGAACCACATGGCACCGCCGGGCAGGCAGTTGGATTTATGAGCCTAGCATTGAGGAAAGTCACTAAGGAATTATGGCTTGGGTCATCTCATAAGGTTTATGGCCATAGGGCTTGAGGATATTACCCTATGAGTGTTGGATGGAAAAGGGGCCACGGTCTGACTGGCCCAACATTAATCTATCAGGAAAATGAAAAGAATCTGGAATGGAGACAATGAAGGAGCAATCAGTGTTGGCTAAAAAAGGAGGAAGAGGCCCTGGAAACCACCTAGGTGAGTATTTCAAGGAATGCTGAGTAAAATCTGGTTGAGCTGAAGTTAGGCAGCATTTTGATTCATATGTCATTTTGATTCCTAAAACACTTTCTTGTCTGGTTTAGATGATCTAACTGTTGTATTGTATCTCAATTATGTTTGCGCCCTCTGGAAAGCAATAGTATTCATCCGTGACAAGATACAATAAAATAAAAACAAAACCTTGAAGCAAAGGCAGTGCATCAAGTTTTCAATAGCCTGTGCTCCATGTGTGAAGACAATGAAGGAGGAAGCAGAGGCACTGCTGGGACATCTTCAGTACACACAGATATATACGCATGACATCTTCAGTACACACAGATCTATACACATGACATCTTCAGTACACACAGATCTACACGCATGACATCTTCAGTACACACAGATATATACGCATGACATCTTCAGTACACACAGATATATACAGATGATATCTTCAGCACACACAGATCTACATGCATGACATCTTCAGTACACACAGATCTATACACATGACATCTTCAGTACACACAGATCTACACACATGACATCTTCAGTACACACAGATACATACACATGACATCTTCAGTACACACAGATCTACACACATGACATCTTCAGTACACATAGATATATACACATGACATCTTCAGCACACACAGATATATACACATGACATCTTCAGCACACACAGATATATACAGATGATATCTTCAGTACACACAGATATATACACATGACATCTTCAGTACACACAGATATATACACATGACATCTTCAGTACACACAGATACATACACATGACATCTTCAGTACACACAGATCTATACGCATGACATCTTCAGTACACACAGATACATACACATGACATCTTCAATACACACAGATATATAAGCCCACATTCATATTTGCTACTGGGTTACTTTGTTTCTTTTTTTTTTTGTTTTCTCATTTTTCCTTATATTTTAAACACTAGATTGGGCAACTAAAAATAAACTTTTCTTCTGCCCTACCCTGAAAATGTTTGGCCAGATAGCTTTATGATGGTTCAAGGCCACCTTAGCAATTCCAGGCTGTTGTGCTTTCTCCTCCTCCTTTATTTCCTCAATTCATCTTGCTATTCTACCTGACACATATCCCAGGTGACGAAGACCGATGTGTGTATTTTTCTGTAACTCCAAGAACCACTATGTCACAACCTCTCTCCTAGTAATTTCTATGTCGAGGGAAAAAAATATTGGAAAGAGCCCAGGGTTAGCCACACCTTAACACACTTGTCCTCCACGACGACCTGGAAATTTTCTATTCTTCAACCCACATCTTAAATGATGATTATTTGAACATGGTTATAGATAATGAATAGTGATTCCGATAAAATACGGATTTTTATTTCCTCAGTGTATGTGGACAAAGATGTGGACGGACCATGCTGCAGGTAATTTAACAGAGTTAGCTAATTAAATGGCAGTATTTGAGATGTTTAAGAAGATCCTAGCACAGTGGTTGAGTACTTCTTTATAGCAAGCAAAGCCCTGTTTAGACTTTTACTGTTGGAAAAAGAAGAAAGTTCAAGAAGATTCCATGAAATTGTGTTTTTTCACGTGCATGCTGATATTTATATCCCTCCCCCCACTAACAAACCCATTTCAGTATTGCTTAGAAAATTCAAATCTCTTAGAAACTAACGTTGAGCACAACTGGCTATAAAGGTCCAAAAGCATACATGTGTCAAGGAAGGCAAGTCACAGAGAGAGCCAGAAGATCCGGGATCAAATTACTGATCTCAGGCAGATAGCTTTGTGGCCTAGTTGTCTAACCTGTATAATTTAAACAATAAAATAATAAAAATATTAATTATAAAATAATAATAAAATTCCTACCTTATCTAATCCACACAAGTGTATGAAAACTAAACTAGATTATATGTAGATGTGCTTTGCAAACAGTGAAGTATTTTACACATGTGGAGTATGCTGTGTTGCCTTTGAATGAGTGTGTATGTGTGTTCATGTGTATTTGTGGGTGAACACACACGCTATACTGTCTTCAATATTAAGAACCACAGCAGATTCATTAATCTTATCCTTTCATCTCTTTGGAAATGGCAGTCCACTCGCTGAAACACACGCTGTGTCTTGACTCTGTTCATTAGCACCTTAGAAAGGAGTTGGCAGGGCATTTAAAATTCAAATTCACCACTGTAGCTTTCTTTTAACATTTCTGGTTAATGACATCTGGGGAGATGGAAGAATCTGGTTAAATTTAGTTTGATTGATCGATGAATTTTACTGAACTAGGAAAACAGCTTCATTTATTTAAATTAAATTAAAGAAAACTTTCACCAAGTCCACAGCTTTTGTTGCTTCTATTCCTGGATTATAAAACCTTCACATACTGAATGTGTTATCTGTAACAATGAAACTTGCCATTTTAGGTAAATTATAACAATTCTATACTCCTTTGCTTTAGCTTTCTGAATCTTCTATCTATATTTTAAACTTCCTATTCAAGCCCTATGCTTGAAGTATGGAGGAAAAGGAGAAATCTTTAAAAAGATATTTTCAGATTGTTAAATTTTGTATTTTTATCATTAATGAACTGTTTTGTACTGCTCTGAAGACAAGGCTGGGCAACACTGAACTGAGCGCTCTCACTTACTTGCCCGTTAGGAGCTCATATACTAGAATTCCCAGGGACCAGAAGTCCACGCTGAAGTCGTGTCCTTTGTTGAGAATGACCTCAGGGGCCACATACTCTGGAGTCCCACAGAATGTCCACGTTTTCTGCCCAGAGCCAATCTTCTTGGCGAATCCAAAGTCAACCTGAGACAGGATGTCAAATAAAACTGAAGATGTTATAAACTCTATACTGCTCTTAAATTATTGCAAACTCTATGAGAGTTTTCATCCAATCCACACTTCCTTTAACACACACACACACACACACACACACACACACACACACACCATCTCAGATACTCCTTTGTATGCCATGTGCCAATCAAGCTGTTAAGAGAAAGTTTCTTCATGCATACCTCATTACCCTTGAAGACAACTGAAATTCATTCTTCTCCTCCCAGCAAACATGTCTAAAGTATATTTTAATTCGCTGGTTTGCCTAATGGGTTGAATAGAGAAGGGGGAAATGACAGAGACATGTGCCTTTAAGACTGCACCATGGACTAAAATAATAGCAAAGTGAAGAGTTTGGGAAAGAGTCTATTGCTAGGAAGGGAGGCTAAAACCTCTGCCTAGTCCTAAAATAAAGACAAACTGTTCACAGTGTGTACCTCCTGTTGATTTCAGCAGCGAAAGCAAAGTCAACAGCATCCTTCCCAAGTCTGCCCTGAGCTCCCAACACTTCTGGTCCCCACTAGCAAGGTGGGTGGTAGATAGTACAGGCTTTAACTTGCTTAAATGTAGGGTCAGCACGCACTCTGACGTAGATTTTGTTCTGGGATTATCACACTGAGTTTGATAATGAGAAGCTGAGTGCTGGGAAGTTTATGCATGTGCGGCTAACCTGGCATTTTAAGATACACAGCAGGGAAGGAGACAGTGGAGGGAAGAGTAACATCCAGCACATCTGAAAGACAGGAGGGTGTGGGCACCATCTACCAGGAGGTGACACCTGGGTTGTCCCTGACTGTGGGTTAGGAATTCTCTCCCTTGGTAAGGGGTCAGCGGTCCCCCCCCCCCCACACTTTTGCAATGCATCTCTCTCTTCTCCAAGCTTTTACCCAATGAATTCTGAAGACCAGACAAGAAAGGAGGTCAGAGCTTCAGCAGCCCCTTGCTGAATGGCGCAGTGTGTGTAACTGAAACCCAGCCCTGCAGAACAACAGCGAACTTCTTCGCACAGGGGAGGTGAGCATGTACCCATTCATCTCTAGTGTGTACTGATTTCATTTTAACTTTCTTCTACCTCCCTCAAGTAAAAGGAATAGACATTCTTTCTGGGCTCACCGTGCCCATTTTAATGGCTTCATTGCATGTGGATAATTTCAATAACATGGCAATAATCTATGCTTTAAAATGGAGAAAGTCAACATCAGGATCAGCTCACATTTTGAAAAGCTGGGGCCAGAAACTTAAACACCCAACTCCTTTGTTTGTTCAAATGTTGTTCACATTTAACACTTTTGTTTTTCCCTTAAGAAGTAAATCTCTTTAAACTCCACACCCCTCCCTTTTCTGAGACTTTTCATACTTATCACAGAGTAACAAAGATTTCTTTTCTTTTTTTTTATTAATTACATTTTTCATTTATTTTACATACTGACCACAGTTTACCCTCCCTCCTTTCCTACAATTTTCTCCCCCCACCTCCCATATACTCCCCTCCCCAGATACTACTCCTCCACATCCTTCAGTTCAGAAAAGGGCTGGCCTCCCACAGACATCAACAAAGCAAGGCCCATCAAGTTGAGGCAGGACAGTTTCTTTATTGAAAAGGGGAATTCAAGCAACCCCAAAGTGGGCTTTTCCTGTATGCCTTCAACTACACAGCATGACTCACAAACATTAAATCTGAGAGATGGCTGGGAATATTATAAAATTAAACTCTGTAACCAGCTGAGATGACAATATCTACATATTCCTCAGAGAAAGAAACAATAACGAAAGCCCTTGCTAATTTTATAAAGACTGAAGTTTAAGAGGTGAGGAAACAGCACTTATAACTGCAATTGCATATATGCATATACAGAAACATTGCATTTTGTTGGTTTATAACAGCCTCTAGTCTGTTCTTTAATTGTATTTAATTTCCCTTTTAAGAATTACTAGAAGTTTATTTGATATTTAGGAGAGCTATTTTAATTTTTTAAAATAATATGTTTTAATTTGAATTGCTGGTAAGCTCTTGCAATATTTGCGTATTGGCTCAATGAGGTAGTAACAATTATATTAGCATTTGAAGATTTACAAGATTGTAGCATTTTCTTCCTCTACTTGGACCATACCAACTTTGATCTAATACATTTGGCATTCAGAGCTACCCAAAGTTGTGTCACTAATGTAGAAGATGCCAGACCTATGTCAAGTTCTGTGCATTTTATATCAGAAGCAAATTCCCCAAACCCATCTCAGCACCATGGCTACACCAAGGAGCCTTTCCCCTTCTCTAGGCAGCAGAAAGGTAACCTCCTTTTTCCTTTATTCGATGACAGTGAACATCATCCTAGAGCAAGTTCCAGGATGCACGCAAACCTCTAGCTCTCAAGGAGCTTCTATCAAAAAGGAGAGAAACATAATGAGCATGGAAACGTGTCATCAAAATGATACAATGTCACCAGATAAGACATGTTGTGGGGAAGCCTACAGAAGATTTAGGTGCAGATGGCAAGACAAATTGCACTTGAAATAACCAGGAGAACATACTTCAGTAAGGCAGCATTTGAACAGATTTGAGCAGAAATCTGAATGAAATAAGAGAGAGTTCTGTAAGCATCTAAGAGGGTCCTGCCAGGAGGAAGACACAGCACAAAGGCCTAAGACACAAACACTGGTGTTCAGTTCAAGGCCTGTCAAGATTAATGAGACTGAGCCACGGTACATTGAAGGGGGATTCCCCTCTGTATGCTGTGAATGCCATTGGTTAATAAAGCAGCTTCTTTGGGCCTATTGCAGTGCAGCATAGGGCAAGGTGGGAATTCTAAGCAGATAAGAGGAGGAGAGAGTAGACAGAGTCAAGGAGAAGCCGTGGAGCCTCCACGAGAGACAGATGCCAGATGGATGGAACTTAACCGGTAGGCTACAATGACGTAGTGATACACAGATTAATAGATGGGTTAATTTAAGATATAAGAGTTAGCCAGGAATGTGCCTAAGCTAACAGGCCAAGCAGTGTTTTAATAATACAATTTCTGTGTGATTATTTCAGGTCTGGGCAGCTGGGAACCAAACAAGCAGCTTCCAACTACAGTACGTGGAGGTAAGGAAGATATGCATGAAGATCTGCCATGGGTTGGCAAAGCACAAAAAGAAAGAGTATGATAATTCACATCCTCGAGGGATCTTGGAGAGAAGAAAGCAGATGTCCTCTCCCTTTGTTTTCAAATTCTGTTTGAAACACCAGGCTTTGCGATCTCTAGAAAAACTATACACAGATTTTTTTTTAACAGTCTGCATTAAATTTCCACTACTAAGGATGGCCTACATTGAGCCAAGAGTTTTCAAACATACTTCTAATGGCTGAAATAAACTAGAAGGATTTGAGATACTTCCAAACCTAGAGCTGTGGGTGCATCATTCAGAAACAGAAAAATCAGCATGTGACTTCTTAAAGCTGTGTCCAGCAACAATGATCTTTTTCTTCCTCAGAAGTTTCTCTCTGGGGGTACATTACACAGGCATTGGTTCATTCACGTAAGAACTGGGCACTAAGTGACCAGTCTCAATAGGGCAGGTAACTCATGGAGACATAATGCTCCATAAAAGTATTTATCTGGCATTTTTAGGGCACCTTCTTTACCTCAGGCTAGACAAGGGAGCATGGAACCTCTGTTTTTCTGCCAACTCCCACAGTGGACTAACATTCTTCTCTAGTGGACAGCAATAGTGCTTTTCTCTGAGTGGCAGGGGGAGAGGCAGAAGTAGAGGCAGTGGAGAAACCTATTTACAAAACAGCCCATTCTCAACAGGGTGAAGTGATTCACTAAAACTCTCAGAACACTGAGCTGGGCAAGGTAACGGGAAGACTATCATTCATATAGGAAATCTAGGGAAATCCTTCAAGGCTCATCTCACAGTACATTTCCTCAAAGCCTTCCCTGAAACACAGAACCTGTCTCTGCCCTTCCATGTTCCTCACCACCACCTAGTTTGCCTTTGGTAGCAGATTCTCACTGGATCACTACACCTAGCTCAGATATTCATTGTGTAGACTATAAAGCGTGATGGGTGTTCAACTTGTGCTTGTTGCCGGAAAGTAAAAGGTGATTAACTATTAAAGTCTATTTAAATAAGATAAATTGTGGTTAGAAAAGCCACCATACACACTTGCATGATATAAAGGCCCCATTCAGCATTCAAAGACAAGTGTCTTGCAACAGGTAAATTGCAGCAGAAGATACTTAAAGGAGAAGCAGCTGTATGTGGTAGGCATAATTAATGGGAAAGCTCAACTCTCACCTAGTTAGTTAGCATGTAATGCTGTATCTGTAGAAAATGGTTGAGGCCAGTGATCATTTTCGTATTTTACATTAGGAAATTCTTGACACATGAAAAACGTGGCACAAATGCATGGGAAGCAGAAGGCCCTGGTGCCCCAGCAGCTCCGTCACTGGAAGAGAACTGGGATGGAAGCCCCATCCTCTGTGTTCTTGCCCATGGCCTCTTGAGCACCCACACTCTTAAGCACGCACTTATCAGTTTTCCCATTCATTTCTAGCCTCACCACACACCCACTCTCCCAAATACGATACACCTTCTAGCTTTTAATTGCTAAATAAATCTTATCATACCAATTTTGGGCTGCATATTTCTCACTCAAAGCCATGATGGTGAGTTTACTGAACAATGTGTACTTATGTTTGTTGCTGCATGGTAACACCATTTAATTAACAACTTTACTATCTATGAGCATAAACTCACTATAGCTCCAACTTTCCCTTCCTCTGCTGGTGAGTAGCTGAGCTATACTTAGCTCACATAACTGAGGAGACAATCTCATTTTACCTGGGTATCCTTATTTGGCCTCATAAATGCCTTGGCTGTTCCGAGCACTTGGGTATTCTAACATATTCCTAGCATCAGCTTGGCAAGCGTCATTAACAGCTCTGGTGGAAATTTCATTAGAAGCATATCAGGACTGTAGATCAGCTTATAGAGGACAATTTCGGCAAGGATGAAGAGTCTTCCTGTTTATAAACATGATGTGTCTGTCTGAGTCAGGATAAGTAATGACAGATACTACAAAAATACATTCAGGAAGAAACTAAAGTTTTAATTGTACATTAATTGTTACTCACAAGATGTGTTTCCCTGGGATATATGTGGATCTTAAAGCAGTGATTCAGGGGCACAGACTTCAAAGTTGATGGCTCTGCTAATTCTGTGTTTGTTGACAAGCCAGGAAGGGCACTGAGACCCACATCACAATCACTTATGAGCCAGATTTGTGAGTGGATGAATCGCTTTGTAGTTCATGAGCTACAATGATATCACTTGGTCACAATGACCCAGAAAGAGGGCTAAGAAGAGCTGTCTAGCTCTGCCCAGAAGAGGGAATGAGTCATAGCATCTATTCATTATGATCTTTTAATATCTTTCTATAATACTTTACAAGTTTTTCAGTAAAGCTGCTAAATATTTTCATTACCCATGGCCCTAGATACATTATATTTTCACACTTTGTCAGTGGCATTTGTATCCCTATTTGCTCAGTTTCTGATTATCTTAAAATACAATATGTATCAAGACTTTTATATCCTGTAACCATACTGGAAATTCTTCATTTAATTGTAAAGTCTGATTTCATAAAAGTTTGTTTTTTATACAATAAATCATCCCATCTGATAAGTTCTGCTCTTACTTTTCAATGTATCTTTTAAATAAACTTACATCTTACTGCATTAGGGAGAGCACACAGTAAAATAATGAATAGATGCAAGCACAGCAATAATCTTAAAATTTTTTTAACTTTTTTACGTGACACATTTTGATTATATCCTTTCTACTCTCCCAAATCTTCCCAGGTCCTCCCACCTCCCTATTCGCTCAACTTCATTCCCTCTGTCTTTGGCACTGGCTCTATCTCTGTCTCTCTCTGCCTCTATCTCTCTCTCCAAAGCAAAAATCAAAACAAAGAAAAAAGAAAGCAAAAAAGATTTTCAAAAATATCAAAGCAAAATTAAAAGCACACACAAATCAACATGGGGTCTCTTTTGAGGTGGCCAAGTACTCCTGGCATGGGCCATGGAGTGCGCCTGAGAGACCCGGTGGTACTCCACTGGAGAAAACCAATTTCTTCTTTCTCAGAAAGTGTCAGTTGCAAAGGACTTTGTCTTCACTTCCCCTTCTCAGAGCTTGAATTTTGTATGGTTTGAGCCTGTGCAGGTCTTGTGTATGTTGCCACAATCTCTGTGAGCTTACAAGTTATAAGTTTTTAAGATTTCTAAGACAATACTGTAAATGCTTTGTCAATTATACACACACACACACGTTTGTACTAAGTTATATTAGGTACCTTTTACTAGAATTTTTTTTTTAGTTTTCTAAGAGATCTTTTTAAACATATATGAATGGAGAATTCTATTAATGTAGTGTGTTTTGCTGGAGCTTTTGAGTTCATTATAAAATTGCTTCTATTTTAATTTGCTGACTATGGTTTTTAGTATGTATATTTTAAGCCTTTATTTTCTTGTATATCAGTCAGTGAGACTCAAATGGATGCTACAGAGTTTACTCATATATTTCCTGTTCACTTCATGCTCTGCCTCTCTCAAGCTCAACAACATACCACAGCAGAACGTTTTTCTGCAACTGATGAACCTATATTGACACACCATCCTCCCCAAATGTCTCTACTTTACACTAGGATTCGTAATTGATGTATAATAGACTTGGAAAAATATATAATTCCATGCTTCTATCATTCTATAGAGTACGGTGTAATTTTGCTGTCCTCACACCAGCCATACTCAAGCCTCTCCTGTATCCTGCACCTTAACAACTACTGTTTTCACTATGTCCAGTAGTTTTTTCTTTTACAAAATGTCTTGCAACATTTCTAGAATGGTTTTAGTTTGCTTACCAACAGCATTTGAAGTTTCCACCACACCCTTTCAGGGGTTGAGGACTCACTTGTTTTGGCGCGGAATGAGTTTCCATTACCTGCATTTACCACAGTTTATCCACAGCCCAGCTCCGTGGTAAACCCATAAATGCACTGAACTGAACGATACCTTGGTTGCTCCCAAGATTCGGCAATTATGGTAAAGCTATAAACATTTATGTTCAGGTCTTTAAGTGATCATAGTTCCCAGCTCTTTACAGTAAGCACAAAGAACATAATTGCACAGTTGGTCAACGTATGCTTACTTCGTTAACGTGCCATTTGCGTTATCCCAGTACTGAATGGAAGTTTCCGACAACCCACATTCTTCAGGACTTGGTATTGTCCATGTTCCAAACTTTAACCACTCTAACTTGCATGTGGTGGTCCAGTGCTGTTTTAGTGTTTAAATCCCTTCCCCATCAATCTATGATTTTGTGTTTCTCATGTTTCTTTCCTATCCATAAATTTTCTATGGTAAGCCATCACAGATGCCATTAGTGTATCTTTAATCAAGTTGCTAATCATTTTGCTTTAAAATTTTTGCACATTTCTTTACAATGGTCCTTATCAGGTATGTCTCTTAAAAATATTTTTCTTTGGCCTGTCTTTAACAGATCAGTTCCTTTTAATATCAGTGAAGACTAGCTTATCAATTATCTCTCCCATATGTACCTAAAAAGTCATCACCATTCTGGAGGTCATCCATGTGTTCCCCAGCATCACTTTCCAAGACTCTGATGAGTTGTTATCTTATTTATGTCTGGGATCAGTTTTGACCTAGTTTTATGCAGGGTATATGTTCTCTGTGTGGGTTACTGTGGGGTGGGTTATAGATGTAATTACTCCAGTGTCAGATTTTATTTTTTTGTTTGTTGGTTGATTTTTGAGATTATCTTGGCCAGACAGATCACCTTTGATCATTTATTAAATATGAACTTCTTTGTGTCTTATTTCTTCCAGCATAGCATTTGGAACATTATGTCTTTCAGAGAATCTGCCCATTTCATTTAAGCTACTGATCCTGTGGGCGACATACAGAGTTACCTTATCACCATCTCAGAATCCACAGAGAAGGTAGTAATATCTTCTCCTACATTTGTAATACTAATAATCTGTGAGCCTTCTCTCTTTTCTTACTATTACAACTTGAGATTTATCAATTTTATTGATCATTTCAAAGCATTAGTTTTTTAATTGATTAATTTTCTCTATGAATTTTCTGTTTTCAATCATAATGTCTTATACACTGATAATCTTTAATTATCTTCCAGTCATTTTGAATGTAATGTTTTGCTTCTCCTTCTGTTTTCTGTTTGGTATCCCTCAGTCAGGAATATATAGATGGTTGATTTTGGATCCTTCTCCTTTTATGATAAGGGTGTTCAATGTTTTATGATTCTCTATAAACTCTGCTTTGGGGAACATTAAACAAATTATAATTCATTGGGTTTTTACTTTTATTTGAATCAAAATATTTAAAAGTTATTACGAGACCTTTTTATTGACCCATTGTGATGGTCAGTGTTGTCACCTTGACCTGCAAAGGCTGGAGGGTCTTCTGCTTCTGCAGAGTGACACAAGGAAAGTTTCTGCAAGTGCACTTCAACGGATCCAGGCATCACTGCAAGTGGGTACTCAAATCTGGAGGTGCTGTCTACGTAGTTCTAGCTTTAGGGTCAAGAAAGATGTACAAGTAAAGGTGTTGTGGAATCTCCCTCTGTGGATACAGAGTGCCACTGAGGACAGATGTGTGGCTGAGGAAATACTGCTTGAAGGCCTTGAGCAGCCATTCTATAAAACTGTGTAGGTGAAGCCTAGATTGCATTAGAGACCCTAAGATGTTGGAAATGCCAGAACCATGGGATACTTGCCAAGAGAAGCTGCTAACAAAGAGTAGAACCAGTCATCTAAGCTCTCTGATGTGAGATCAAAATATCACACAACATTTCCCCATTTTTGTCTAAGTAAAAGGGAAGGTCTAGCATAGTAAAATCATATACAATAAGTATAATAACGATATACACATACATACAGGTAAAGATTACATTGACAATGTTCAGTCCATTTGCATTTGGCAAAGTCAGAGAAAATACTCCATTATCTATCCTATCATTTTGAGTTCAATATTTTGTACATAATTCACTTTCTATCCTAACTTGCATTACGAACCCCAAACTATTTTTTATGTATCTCAAACATATATATTTTACATATCTTTTGTGAGTTTCTTTTCTGAATTTGGTAACAAGGAAAACATAACTATCTAGTCTTCAACTCCATCAGAGACCTGAGAAGACTATAAATATAACATGAGTAAACAACAAGTATAGAACAAATAACTTCCAAAACTAAGAAACGACAGGAACATCTGGCTGCCTGGACAGTCACCCAAGGTTCCTCTGTAATGTTGGGGCATCTATCTTTGCCCTACAAGTTTAGAATATCTGATAGACTTTTTTGTGAAGCAGAAATTTTGAAGGGCTTATCTTCGCAAAAATTCAGCAGTCATTTTCTTTTATGTCCTGTTTGTTCAATTTAGACATGATGCGGTCAGCAGGTGAGGCAAGGGCAGTTTCTTGCCCAGTGACTAAGTTTTGCCTCAAAAAGAAGTAAACTCCACATGGAGTTTATTTGATGCTCATCATTTGATGGAGGAGGGTCATCTTTCTATCTGTTGTTTCATTGGTTAAGTAATAAAGAAACTGCTTGGCCTCTGATAGGACAGAAAAGTAGGTAGGCGGAGTAAACAGAACAGAATGCTGGGAGAAAGAAGCTGAGTCAGGTCAGTCGCCATGGTTCTCCCACTCCAGACAGACGCAGGTTAAGATCTTCCCTGGTAAGCCACCTCATGGGCTACACAGATTATTAGAAATGGGTTAGATCAATATGTAAGAGCTAGCCAATAAGAGGCTGGAACTAATGGGCCAAGCAGTGTTTAAAAGAATACAGTTTCCGTGTAATTATTTCGGGTAAAGCTAGCTGGGTGGTGGGATGCAGCCCAGCCCACCAATCCTATTACAACAATCATTCTCTCTGAAGTAGACTGGTGTTGCCAGGAGCAGGAATATCTCATTATTATAAAAACTTATATTAATAAAGGATCTTAAATGCCATATTCTACAGATCTCTTAAGTATCTATCTAAAATATATCTCTGTTCAACTTTGAAAACATATCTAACATGACTACAAGTATGATTGTAATAGGTGACAACTACTAATCTGTATTTTATTTATCTTATCTATTTATCTTCATTATCTTACGTAATTTGTAATAATAACTTCTAAGGACTAAAAATTTACATTACATTGCTAAATGAGCTTCACAGGTACAATACCTTAAACAAGAGTAGAAATACATGTATAGTATGTCCTAACAAATATAACCTTAGATTTGTATTGATATACAAAGATATCTTAAGAGCAGAAACATATATACAGCATAGCAAAAATAACCTCAAATTTATATCAACATCTGAAAATCCATATCAATGTAAAATATTTAAAGTTAGTAGTTACCTTTTATGGTTTAGAAATAGATTCAACAATCTACCCTAATAGATTCAAAAATTTATCCTTTTATTCTATCATTTCTATATCCCCTTTTTTTTCTTTTCAGAATGATATCCCTGAATCTAATGTCATTTATTAAACTTTTTCCTGTCCATTTTCAATAATTACTTATAACTAATTCCTCTAAACAATGAAAAATATTCATAACTTACTAAATGACAAAAACCAGCCACCCCACCTCTTGGGAATGAGGGCACTGAAAAAACTCTGCATGGAGTTTATTTTTTTAGGGCAAAAGCTAGCCATGTGGGTAAAGAAACTGCTTTTGCCTCATTTGTTTACAGGATACTCTAAGCTAGACTAGCAGAACACAAAAAAGGTGACTTCCAAACTTCGCTATGATAAGATAGGATAGTCCTTTAAAATTTCCTGCTTCTCAGAAATGTCTATCAGATATACTAGACTCAAAGGGCAAAGGTGAATGTTACCACATTAAAGAAGAACCTAGGGTGGCTTGTCCAGGCAGGCAACATTAAACCTTTCTGGTGTCTGTGATGGAGTTGGAAACTAGATAGTCATAGTTAAAGTTTTCCTTAGTTTTGATAAAAGGTAAATTAGCTAAAAGAAAAAAAACCTTTAGACTCACAAAGATATTTTCTTTAAGTTTGCCAAATACAAATGAACTGGATATTGTAATTGCAATTCTTACCTAATAACTGTTTGGTTGTCTATAATTTCACTACGTTAAAGTTAAAAACCTTAATTTTAATTAGACAGAAAGGGGGAAATGTGAAATATTCCTTTACACGTGTGAATATATGTAACTCTGATTGGTTTAATAAAGAAGTTGACTGGCCAATAGTTGGACAGGGTAAGGTTAGGGGGAGAGCCAAACAGAGAATGCTGGGAAGAAGAAGGGCAGAGTCAGAGGAATAGTGAGCAGATATAGAGAGAAGCAAAATGGACATGCCGTACTGAGAAAGGTACAAAGTCCAGGAGCAAAGCATAAATATATCAGTTAATTGAAAATGTAATAGCTAGTTCATAAAAAAAGGCTTAGTTATTGGCCAAGATTTATAATTAATATTAAGCCTCTGTTTGGTTACTTGGAAACATCTTATTGGACAGAAACTTCCCCCTACACAGTGAGTTTTTTTTTTTTAACTTTAAAGAGCACAAATACATTTTAATACTGGTTTATTCATTCGTTGGAACCAGACAAAGGTTCTTAGCACTATTGTTTCATAAGTTTTCCTTGGCTTAGAAAGTGAAGCAAGATTTAAGGAATTATGGCATGGTCAGGGAAAAGACATGTGTGAGAATATTCATAATCCTTTGTTTCTTCAATCTGTACCTAGTATGTTTTCTGGTGAAGACTGGACCCAGGTAGAATCTGACTTGGAACAAATGAATGAAACAAACAAAACAAAACCAAAATGAAAGACCATTTCACTTGTGGCTGAAAAGGAAGAACAGAATGAGGTCTTCATTCCTCACCACAGACATACTGTCTGTAATTACCAGCAGTGGACACACTCTTATGAATCTCTAAAAGACACAGCCATATCTAAGTTTTTCTATAACTTAGGTATTTTTCCTCAGAATATCTGTTTTATTTTCATAATGAAAACTTCTTACTTCATTAGGTGTCTAACTTTTCATGAACATTTCAGGGAATGAAGGAGAAATGCATACACATATATGTACATACATGCATTCATACATACATATATGAGGTTAAGATCACCTTTACAAGGACGTTGTGATTCCTGCCATGCTGCCAGCGGGTACCCTCAACCTTTCAACCATCCCAGGAGCCCTCAGTCAAAGCAGTTCTATGTGGCTTCCTGCCAACAGTCCAAACCCTAAATTTTTCTCTGCTGAAGCTTGCTTAATGACCCAGTGTCTGCTAAAATTTTGCTCGTGTGCTTTCTATACCTTTTAGGAACAACATCCATAAGCCTACTAGATAAAGTTTATTGACTGTGTTGTGTTCTAATGCTTTAGCAATCTCTGGTCCAAATGTTCTATCAATTTCTGAGTGGTGTATTAAAATGTTTGTTCCTCCTAATTCCACCAGTCTGCTGTTTACCTTTGAAGCATCTTATTAGGAATTTTTTAAAAGGCTTTTTCTATGACCTTGATGAACTGTGCACCTTCTTATCATATGTCTTCATATTTAG
The DNA here is from genome assembly GCF_037038515.1 of Microtus pennsylvanicus. Taxonomy (NCBI): domain Eukaryota; kingdom Metazoa; phylum Chordata; class Mammalia; order Rodentia; family Cricetidae; genus Microtus; species Microtus pennsylvanicus. The sequence continues at coordinate 9,369,179 of NC_134590.1, read as the reverse complement.
GAATACTTCCTCTCTGATAGCAACATGGTGACACCTACTTTAGAACTGATTCAATATTTCCCAGATGTATTTTTTCATTCCTAATTTCAACTTCTTGCACCTCATATTTTAAGCTGTTCTGCTGTAAACACCATATAGCTAGTTTTTATCTTATAATTTTATTTAACAATACATTTTTTAATCTAGAGAGTTAATTTCATTTACATACCTTGGACTTCTCTCTAATTTCTTAGTTTATACTCTTTCCCCACCCCCTGGCTTTCCTAATTCTTGCTGCTTTTCTGTGAAGATGACATTTTATCCTCCTATTTTAATTCAGTCCCTGCTACTTTGAGTGTATACGCTGCTGCTGTGGGGTTAGTTAGCATGTTCTCATTTAAATGTGATGCGTTACTGTGATGACTGAGTCACACCATAATTTTTAATGAGTTGACAGATTTACCACTGTCCTGTGACTACCATTTCTTGTTGCTTTGCACTCCTGGGTGGGGACAGGTGTTCATTTCTTCACCTTCTGCAATCGTGTCCTTTTTGTGTAGGAAACAGCTCTCATCTTTGTCAGAATGTCATTGCACCCTTCCTGAGGGATGGTTTCTCTGGGCTTATAATTAAAGTTTGCCAGTTATTCTTACTCAACATTTTTTAGCATGACAGTCTACTGCATTCTGACTTTTTTTTTTGATTTTCGAGACAGGGTTTCTCTGTAGCCTTTGGTTCCTGTCCTGGAACTAGCTCTGTAGACCAGGCTGGCCTCAAACTCACAGAGATCCGCCTGCCTCTGCCTCCCGAGTGCTGGGATTAAAGGCGTGCGCCACCACCGCCCAGCTCATTCTGACTCCTTTTGCTGATGGTAAGATACCAACTGAAAGTCCCTTCCTCTCCGATATTTCTTCCCTTTCTATCTTTCCGTTTACACCTACCTGCTTTTTCTTGTTTAAGGTTTTCTTTGTTTCTTATCCCCCTACTACAAAAGCTAACATCCAAGGAGCTCTGATGATTAGCTCACCCTGGAATTTGAAGGCCCTCCCTCCTGCAGAACACCGGAGCTGGCTCTGCATGATCAATAGAATACAGTAAAGTGCTGACCCGTGGGATAGGGCTTCCAAGGCAAGCAGCTTGTCCAAAGTTACCTGGATGATACACTCTGATGGAAGCCGTGTGTCACATCTTAGAGACATTCAACCAGTCCCATGAAGAGGTTCATATGGAGAATTATGGCCTCCAAGAGACAGCTAATATCAGCTTGTGAGCCATGATAGATTGGATCCTCTACCCTTATCCAGTCTGCAACTCTTCAAGTGACCATTGCCTCAGCCAACTTCTAGCTGAAGTTTCGCAAGCAATACTGAATCATGTCATGGTTAATATTGATTGTCAACCTGATAAGACCTAGGAAACTAGGTTACCTAGGAGACAGGCCTCTGGCCATGCCTGTCAGGGATGGTTTAGATTGGGTTAGCCTCTGAGCATGTCTGTGAGACAGTCTCTTGATTAGGTTAACTGATATGGGGAAACCTCTCCTAACTGCTGGACATTATCAAGGAGCTAGGAGGCTGATCAAGAGCAGTCACTGTTCTTTGCTTCCTAACTGTGGATGTACCGTGACCAGATGCTTCAACCTCCCACTTCCGGGACTTCCCACCATGTCATATGGTTCCCTCTGTGAGTCAAAATTAATTATTCTCCCTCCCATTGCTTTTGTCAGATGTTTGTTTCAGCAAAAATGAAAGTGACGAATACCCTAACCAATCCATTTCTAAAGACCCAACTCAGAAAGCCTGTGAGGTCACAAATAATTATCATTATTTTAAATTTGTTTTAGATTGACATGCAAAAATTAGGTCAAACAAGTACAAGCAGTCCGACTGTGGATCTGTTGATGTTTCTCTACCTCATAATCAGTTCATATGTGTGTGATATTAGGTTATTCGTGCATGTGATCTATGTGTATGACTGTGTGGTTGGGAAAGTTTTAGCTATTATTTCTTTAAAATTTAAAACTGAATACACTTATTTATTATCTCTCTCTCTGTATGTATGTGTGTATGTGTGTACACACACGTGTGCAACTATGGACATGGGTATCACAGTATGCATGTGAGTGTCAGAGGGTAACCTGCAGGAGTCAGTTCTTCCCTCCCACTATGTGAGTCCTGGGGATCAAACTCAGGTGTGCCACCAGGCTTGGCACCAGCAGCCTTTTGCACAGTCATTAGTTGTTTTTTTTAATATTTCTTTGAACTCCACTCTCTATATTATTTTTGTATTGGACACTAATCATTTTTCTCACTGTATTCACCAAATTCCTTCATTTTCATTCTTTTGGTTTCAATGTTTAAGTCTCTGTTACATTCTCTGTAATTAGTCAATTTTCTTTAAGTCTCTGATTTCTCTTTTTGTGATAATTTTCTACTCTGCATTCCAAATACACTATCCTAACAGACCCATAATTCACAGGTAATAAAGCACACTGCTCTTTGGTGTGCAGTTCACTGAATCTGATGCTGATTAAACCCCTACGAGAGCAGCCACCCCCATAGGAAACACACACTCTCACTATACAGGGAAATTCCTATGGGTTTCTTTCCCTACAAACGTAGAGATAACCATTACTGTGTTTTTGCCATCTATCCTAGAACTTTGATCACTGTGATTGTGGATAAGGTACTTGTTCAACACAGGTGTTACCTGTGGTAACTCATCATTCCTTTGTATGACGGAGAAACATTTACTGCTGGGTGTGTGATTGAATCTACTTATGTGCAGTTAAAGATGGATATTTGGGCTATTTCTACTTTGAGAACTATTAGAAACTAAGCTGTTTTGAGCAACCATACATAATATTTTCCACAACATGGTTTCAACTATCTTAAGTAAATGCCAAGTGTGATTATTTCCTTACTAAGTTGTCTTTTGCCCTGGAAGAAACTGGCCAGTCATACTTCAGAGTGGATTACCATTCTCTGTTGGTGAGAGAATGTCCTCACCAACACTTGCATTTTTTTTAATATATTAATTGTAGTGACTATGAAATGGCATTTCCTTGTGGCTTTACATTGAATTTTCTTGAAGACTGAATAGAGCCAAGTGATCCTTCCCACGTCTGTGTTAATGAAATAGGGTTTCAAGGTTTTGGCTATTTAAAAAATAGTTTCTCTTTCTTGTTATTAAGGACTTGTGGGAGTTTTTGTATATTCTAGACACAAGCTCACTGTTACACAAATAAAGCGAAAATATTTCTCCTGGTTTATGGCATGCCTATGTGCTTTCTTGGCAGTATATTCCAATAATCAGTATTTTATGACATTTATGAAGTCTAATGAATCCTTTTCTCCTTTAATATTAATACTAATTGCTTTCTAAAGAATCTGTACCCATCCAAAGCCATAAGAGTACAACACTTCTTTCTTGTTGCATACAGCATGAGGTGGATAGTCTCCAGGTGTTCCCTCGGGATTTTTATAAAGGACAACCTATTCTCTCACTCATGTGATGTCTATCTGTGACCTTTTGTCTATGAGGCCATATGTCTGTCCTTAAACAAATGTCACATCACTGTCCACTGTAGCTTTGTACTAAGGCTTGATACCAGGAAGTGTAATGTTTTGTTTGTTGCTCTTCTTTTACAAAGTGGTTATTGGCAGGGGTGGTGGTGGTGCACACCTTTAATCCCATCACTTGGGAAGCAGAGGCAGGTGGATCTCTATGAGTTTCAGGCTAGCCTGGTTACAAGAGCTAATTCCAGGACAGGCTCTAAAGCTACAGAGAAACTCTAAAAACAACAAAACAAAAACAAACAAAACCAAAAAACAAAGTAATTATTAATTCTTACCAGTCTACATTTGCATGTAACTTCCATTTCTAAAACTTGTCTTCTCAGATTTTGATTGTACTGACATTATTAATTTGGAAAATATAGATAACATCAGACAATTTTGCTTTATACACCACTACTGTCTACAAATCATGAACACAGTATATAGTACCATTTAATTATTTGTATTAATATTCTACAATTTTCACTGAAGAGCTATTACACGTCTTTATACAATTTATTTTATTATTTATTCACAATGATACTGTTCCAGTATAATATTTTACAATTTTGATGTCATAAGTACTATTTCATTTATGAGTTTTTATCATTACCATTTAAAAAAAGAGAATTTTATTTATTAATTTTGTGCCAACAATGCCTAACTCTACTGTTCTAAGTACTTCTTTGATGGTTCTTAAGACTTCTCTAAATAATTTTAAATAAATAAAATAATAATAAATAATAAATAAAAATTCATGCTGTATTCAAATAAAAAGAGGTGACATATCTGATTTTCTGATATGGGGCCTTTTGTTGCCCTTTCTCAGTTTATTTCACTTACTGAAATCTATTACAATGTTCCTATCCCAAGATCAGATCCTCTCTTCTTGTTCTCCATCTAATGAAAGAATGCCCAGTGTCACTGACTGGGTATGATATTAACTACATGTTTAACCCTAACTCCTCATATACTGAGGCATGTTCCCAACAAACACCTAGGCAGCAGTTTTTAAATGTGGATCTCACGTAGCAGGATACCCTCTATCAAGGCTTGGATGTTTATTTTCAATGTCTTTTAATGCATTCACACTTTATACCTAAATCAGCTGCATCAGGATGGTCCAATGCGAGCTACTCCACCATTAGTTAAAAACTTCCATTGTACATTTACTTAATTATTATAGTCTTATTTTCTCAGCAGGCACTTCATTTGTTAGGTCTTTCTGCAAACTTCTTAGATCTCTTTTTGCAAGTTCACTTCAGCATCTACTTCTGTTATTTGTTCTTCTGGCAACCAGTGCCATAGCAGTGAGTACGGCTTTTTCTCACACATTTATTATTGATATATTTCTAGCATGAGCTTGTCTTTCCTGGAACTTCACCTCCAGAAGTTCTTTGTGTCCTGAGCTGACAGCATATTATTTTAAAAAGAATACACAGTGATGCTTAGGAACATGGGCATAGTTCCAGCATGGATCCGTTTTCATTTAAATCTTTGCATGGACTTTTCCATTAAGAGCAGCTCGTGGCCAGGAATTCTTAGAGCTGCCTTTTTCCATCCACTACCATGAGCGAATGATGAGAGAAGCAAATCTGCTTGCATGTACTGTCTTCGTAAGTCTGGTGTTTGTGTAAACTGTGTGGTGCCTGCTGCTCTATAGAGCTCTCTAGCTCACTTTCCCATAGTGCCCAGAGTGAGGTCGCCCATTCCTCAATGACACAGCTACTAAATCAGTCATTTAGACTTGCTGTTGCACACAAGTCAACAGCTTTGGTCTTGGTGCCGAAGACACAACCTGGGCTCTGACCACGCAAGGCAACTGTTGTACATCTTAAGACCTTCGGTGTTTGATCACTGAGCTATCTTCTTCCCCGACCCACAGAAACTACTGTCTTGTCTAATGTATGTATCCATCCATCCCTAACACTCTTTTTCATGTCTCATATGGTATTTTTGAATTTTATGTCGCAATAGCAATTCAGGATATCTAGTTTTAAATGCAATTGGTAATTGAAAACTCAACATTGAGTTTTTGAATAACTAAAATCACTGTTTATTTTTTTGGCTTTGAAGATAAATGAGAAGGCTAGACAATGGCATCAAACAGGGCAGTCACTGCCATCTAGTCCTATAAATAGTCAATACACTACCTGAGGTTTGAGAGAAAACAACTACGGAAGGTTGAGAGATAAATTTAATAAACCGTCTGCAGCCCTTGTGAGTTTTTCTTTCTTCTGGAATATCCCAGAGGGTTTTCCCCGAAGATCTGTGGGAGGCGCTGTCAATGCAGGAACTGTGAGGGAGTGCAGTGATTGAAGCCTCGTGTTCGTACCTCCCCAGTTCTGAAAGCTGTCTTTCATGGATAAATAAAGCTTGAATGGATCAAAATGTTTCTTGGAAGCGAGCCAGGCTGCACATGAAAGGGCTCTTATTTTACTTCAGAGGAAAAGATCTCTTAAAATTTGAACATAACAAACTTAGTCACTTGGGCTAAATTTCACAATTATACTAACTAAACCTATCTTGTACACTATTGAATAGATTCACTGTGAAAGTTTGAGCATAGCATCTGCCTATGACATCTGAGCAGTAAATAGTGGTATTTTCCTACATCAAAGGGTGACAATGTGCTTATGAGTGTTGAGTTCAGCTATAGCCTGATGCCTTTAAGGAGCTATGGAAACGGACCTCGGGAAGCTGTCTCCTGAGCTCCAAAGTGCCTTAATTTTCTCTCAGTTTGACCATCAAGTTCTATTAATTTCTCACTGAAAGAAATTTATGTAGTATCCTCTTATGCTCTCATTGATATGCAATGGATTCCTATTGGGAATTAATGGACCTCAGACACAGACAGCAAGGAAAGCTGATCCTCACTGAGCCTGTAGTCTCAGAGATTCGGAACCCTCGCTGCCTATTAGAACAACTAGGAAGATGTCAAAACAGCCACCAATGGTCACATGGTTCCTTCTCTCCCTATTTGGAAGGCGGATACCTTGAGACAGAAACCATACTAACTTCTTTGTTCTTCACAAGGCAGTTCTTATATGCAGCACCAAAAGAAACACAGTTAAAATGATTAAACAATACTAACAAATTCTAAAGGCATTTTATGGTGTGAATCTTCAGTAAGAGTTGTAGATATGGTCAGAAACACTGGTTCAGAAAAGAATATATACATAGTCACTGGAGACATGGCCCAGAGGTTAAGAGCACTGGCTGATACTGCAGAAGGCGTGCGTCAGTTCCTGCCACCTACATGGAGGCTCACACCTGTCACCGCAGTACCGGGTGTTCAATGCCCTCTTCTGGCTCTGCAGGCACAAGGTGTGAACACAGTCCACATACACACATGCAAGCAATCCATTCATACTCCATTCATACACATAAAAATAAACACTTAAATAGGCTACACGCATGATAGGGCTCACAGTATTAAGCATGACGTATTCAAGGGCTGTATCCCCTGTAGTGAAAACAGCAGCTGCCCCCAAACTGAAAAGAGATTGCAACGATAGCACAATTTTGTGGTAGAAATATTCCACATGACACTATGAGTAAGGAAACTTGCCTTACCAACTTAAGGTAGCCGTCGGCATCCAGGATTAAGTTTTCTGGCTTCAGATCTCTGTAGATAATGCCTAGTCCATGTAGGTAATCAAAGGCTTCTGTCACACAGGCGACACAGAATTTGGAAGTCGGTTCATCAAAGCTGCCTCTGCAATGACATTGCTTTCTTCTTAATGCTCTTTGGTACTCTTCTAAGCACATCTAGATTGTATTATAAAGATTACCTGATGTGTGTGTGTGTGTGTGTGTGTGTGTGTGTGTGTGTGTGTGTGTGTGTGCGTGTGTGTCCTGGTGCATATGTGGAAATCAGGTGCCAATGCTTGACTTACCCCTTATTTGATTAAGGCCTTGGTTTTGTTGTTGTATATCACGCTAGCCAGTCACCAAGCTTCCAGGAATTATGTACTATGTAACAGGAGTCATTGAAGTCACAAATGCCTGTCACCATGATCAACTTTACATGGTTATGGGGACTCAAATTTAGGCCTGATTTATGTGTGGTAGCAGTTTAACTCCTGAGTCATCTCCCTAGGCTATGTCAATGGACTTTTTATATCATTAACATTCAAATTTAATTTACATGAAAATGGCTATAAACAGATCATAAAGAAATTGATGGGAACATTTTATAAAACTATAATAATTACACTAAAAAATCCCTACATTTATGCACTTCTTTCTGGTAATCACATATGAACCCTGAAAACAGGGAGGAAGACTTATAACACCTGTGGCGTATTGTGGAGATAGGCAGCTATTTTGATGAAAAGATTGACCAAGACTTACATAATTTATCATTTGACTAAAAATGGTTCAAGTGGTCACTTTCATTCTTGTCTACACAGCATAAACGAGTAACCCCAAGAGAAAGCCAGTCATAACTTCCCTGCTGGGCTCTCATTAATCTTTTATTAGAGTTATTTCATATAAGGATGGTTTCTGGTTTTATACATTGATTAATTTTTTTAATGTGGTAGTGATTCCTCATGTTTTATAACCCGAGGTGTGACTTTGGAAAGAAAACTCAGTTTGATTCCTGAAAACTATTTTCTCCACTCTCCATATCCTCAGGTAAGTTATTCAAGTTCCCACAAGCTGGAGCGCCATGCCTCAATGACGGGTTTGTAACCAGGGTTGTCCTAAAGTGCCTACCAGGTGGCAGGAACTATCTGTTTTTAGGATACAGATTTCTCAGCAGATTGACCCGCTGAATCAAAGATGCACTCTGCTAATGCTTCTGAGGGAATCCCGAAGGTCTCCTTCATTTTCCTGCTTCTTCCCACTGGAATCCAACAACATGCTCTTAACACAACATTCATTTACTTCATGTCTAGCTCAGTAGGTCTCAGCCACAAGTGCACTGAGAAGCCCTTAAACAAATGATCTGCTGGACCCCACCCCAGTAAAATGAACACAAGTGTATTAGCACACAACAACGCAGCCAGGCTTGAGAGCCACTGTGTCAGAGAAGAATGTGCAAAGGTCGGCCTGTCAGTAACTCCTGTGCTCTAACGCACCACGCCCTCCCATTCCTCATCAGGTACCCTCTTCTCCTTCCTGCTGCTCCTGGCCCACAGCTTTCCAGCTTTGTCTGCCCTGTCCAGTCTTCGTCATTTTAGAGTGCCCCTGCTTTACCATTTCCTTACAGATACACAGCTTCTCTGGAATTATTCAGCTTTTGTATTGGTGGAATATTTTAATATCAGCCATTTTCTTCAGATAAACTCTAAACTTGTTTTTCTAAGGTTTATACTTGTATAGCCGTTTACATAGAACATTCGATACTGTCTAGGGAACTTGCAAGCTTTCACCATTGTTCCTTCTACACAGAAGCTGTTTAGTAGCCACCTGTGATTATGACGATATCAACACCATTCCTTTAATAAAAGCCAACCTTTGTGGACATCTGACCCTCCTTTGTTTGGAGGAGGACACAGTCGCTCCCCCATCACACCCCTTTTTTAGTATTCTAAATCTGAGTTTACACACAGGGTCTACCTCCTACCATCCATGTGACCTCAGACAGCTCACACATGCCTGAAACCTTTAGTCCATATACTTGGAAGTTAGTATGTTTTGGAAGTTTCCCCATGATGGTTCTGTAGCGTTAGCTAACAGAACGCACCGATTCCTACTGTGATATATCTAGTGACAATGTCTTCCTATAACTGCACCCTAGACTACGTCCTCCTAGGCCAGCCCAGATGTGAGCTGATAAGAGCTACTGTTCACACATCTCTTTTCATTACCTGTCCCTTAGAATACTCCACAGCTCTCCACCCAAGCAGGCCTCCAGAAGCATGTACACATATTTATTGTCCTTGAAAGTACGATATAATCTGTGGAGATGAAAACATAAGATCAGAATTGGAGGTCCTAACCGCTTTCATTTGCTTAAGTTACTCCAGAAACATCTGGAAAAACGATTCCCATTTCCACACCGATATCCAACAGCCACACGCAGGGTAGGGGCGACATGCCCTCTTAGATCATTCATTCCTCTTGCCCTGAATCTCTGGCTTTATCCTGTACGTAGAACAGACTGACCATCCTCACCCCCATTTCATTGCCAAAGTGTTATCATTCTTGAAAGTACCAAGGCCACCTTCATCATAAAGCAACTCCTTATCCCACCATCAAATAGGGCCTCCCTTCTTCCCCAAAGCCACAGAGCTGAGAATGTATCACTTTAATATGTCCATTGCACAACAGGTCATTATATTCATGTTGTATGTCCCCTAACTGTTTAGCCAGTATTGGAAACAGACTCAGGGACAGAGACTTCTAAGTAGTTAGGCTGGTGGGAAGTGACGTGGCAAGGACACCTAGAGGTGGGGAGCGGCTTGGGAGAGGGGGTTTCCTGTAGGATCTAGTGTCAGCAAAGGCCCACCTCTAAGGAGATCTGCTGCCCTTGGGTGACCCTGGAAAGTAGATGCTGAGTCAAATGATCTGAGAATTGAGAACAATGCCCGGGAAGGACAGAGCTATTGTACTTCACAGGCCTCCGTACTCAAACCTGTGGTAAGAGAGCCTCAGACCTGGAGGAGTGTGCCTGGGTACTGCACCACATTTAACGCTTAGGTGAACACATTTTCTGGGGCTTAGAGTTCAAAAAGAATCCATTTTGGGGGGTGGAAAGGTGGATCAGCAACTACAGCATCCACTGCTCTCATGAGAGACCTGGGTTCAGCTTCCACAGGACAGCTCACAGCGATCTAGAATGTCAGCTCCAGGGCCTCTGTCACTCTCTTTTTGGCATTCATGGCTACCCCATCTGTACATGGTACACATCCATACATGCAGGCAAACACTCATACACACAAAATAAATATGCGTTAGGAAGAGTAAGGGAAAGGTAGAGGAGAATGGGGAAGGAATGGGAGGAGGGGGAAGAGGGAGAGGAGAAAAAGTTGCAGTCCCCTTCCTCACTAGTGCTAACACCAGATGGAAGCAGCCAGGACAGCTAGCAGATAATGCGCAGACACAGAAACTCCAGGAGGTGGTCTCTCTAGAAGCTGGGCATGGCGGCACGGTGGCACACATTTGTATCCTAGCTCTCAGGAGCAGCAAGATTTCTGGGAGTTCAGGGTTATCCTGGACCACGTAGTTAGTACCAGCACAGCCAGAAAATGAAACGGTTTGAGTATGCAGACTCCAGAGCTGTAACCCAGGCTGGTGGCCAAATGGGACACTTATTTCCTCCATCAGTTATAGAACTGCAGCTTCTCATTTTACATATAGATGAATAAAATTACATACTGATTATATATTATTTATATATTACTGTTGGTAAGCATTTACTGGAAAACACACACGGACATTTCTGATTCAGTTCCTCATGAGAGACCAGTGATGCAAACATGATCATCTCACCGCCACCCCTGGTTAATTCTCACAGTCCCTTCTGTGTAAATCTCAGGATACTAAATGTCTTCCCTGATATTATTCTAAATACCATCACTACTGTCCTGCATCTCAGCCCTTTGCTAAGAGCTGGTATTGAAAAAACAAATACAATCCTTAAACTGCCCATCACAGCTCATTAGTGAATATGAATTTTAAAAGAAAATTCTGGAAAAAATTATAAATATAATTGAATGAATACTGTCAGCCTATATGCCTGGAATCAGTCTAATATTTTTAACAATGAAAACTGAGCCTGTAACTAGGGATAGATAGGAGATTCTCGCAAGGCATTTGGTCTTTCCTATCAGCTGTACATCATCAGACTCACTAGAAGTACACTTAGGGATCACTAAACAGAAAAGGAAAATCAAAACTGGCTTATGTCAGCAGCTTATCAATACACAATTGAAGAGGCCTAGATAGTATCTCCTCCAATAACAACTACAGGGGGAAAGAAAGGAGTAACTATTAGAAGATGATCACTTTGTAGCTTTGTGCTTTGGAAACTGTGTGAACCCAAATGCTTCTCCCTGAAGAGGTTTAACATCCACCCACATGAGCAGCAGCTTGTGAGGTCTTGCTTCCTCTTCCCATATTCTGCATTACCTTTGGATAAAATAATTAGCTCCAACTACCCTAAAATAGCCCCCTACACACAGAGAGAGAGAGAGACAGAGACAGAGAGAGACAGGGACAGAGAGAGACAGAGAGAATGAATGACCACATTAGCAAGGTTTCCCTAGAATAAAAGCAATTGGAAACTCCTGCTCAAGATCTCCTAGGAAAACTCAGAGACATGATTTAATGCTTCCTGGCAAGCCAACTGCTCACTCACTTCACTACGAATGGAGAACACAGCTCCTCCAGGATCCTCTTCTCCGAGAAGACATGTTCTTGCTGCTTAGTGTCAACTATGTGCTTCTTCTTTATACACTTCATAGCAAAAGCAACATTCTCATTCTTAACTTTAACCTATGTGAAAATGAAAGACTCTTGTAATTAATACATCACAGCAGTTTGCAATACAGAATGTAACATGTTATCAATGAGAGTTAAATTGTTATACATTTAAAGAGTATATAAGCTTTTAACTACTTGTCTCTCTAGGACTGATTTCTATATAACTTTATACACTTCCGATCATTTTCAAAATACTTTATATAACTTGGTTCTAAAATTTTTGTACTGAAATAAGAAAAAAATGTGGTTGAATTTCATTGAGAGATTTTTTTTTAACAGTTTTGATTATGTAACATGAACAGCTTTCATAAGAATTGCCATGGCTTCTTATTTCTTGATATTCACCTCTAACTTTCACAGAAACTCATATCAAGTTCTATATATGTGGGAAGCTTACTAATCGCATGAGGTAATGTAAATTAAATTGATTAAAAGTAGGAATTAAGTTCCTTGATTGGAGTAGGCACATTTCCAAAGCTCAAAGGGCACATGAGGTGATAAAAGTATGGAAATGCATGTCCATCATGGTAGATATTGGTCTGGGACACTAAGATAGGGCCTCCTCTGTGCGTGAAACTTTTAAAAGAAACTCTTTCTTAAAAGAAAATCAAGATTGAAACAACTAGATTTTTTTCTGATAGGCATAAAAAATCCATACGCAGGCAATAATGGTTAGTAAATGGAAATTACTCCAGCCCATATTTTGATCATATTTACCATTGGTAATGTCTATGGAATTTAAATAAGTAGAGAAATTACTGCTTCAGTAATTATTATCTCGGAAAGCAGGTCTTTGCATAGTTAATTCAATCCTTGAGCTGTGTTTTTGGTAGGAGACACCAGTGCAGAAGAGTAACTGCCCAGAGCCCAAGTCACTACAAATGTTTCAGCCCGTTACAAAAGTGTTTGCCCTTTAACCAACAGAGACAAGCTCTAAAATGGGTTTGAACTGTGCCACTGGGGCCTGGGGTATCATTTCACAGATGTTTGTGCCCAGCCTTCCTGCAGACAAAAGCAGCGACATAGCTCCCGGAGGTGGCTGTACAGTGAATTGTTAAAAATTGGCTGAGCAGAGAAGGGCTTGGTAATTGCCACAGGCTTGGAGCCATCTGCACCCAATGAGAGCACAGATTCCTATCCCACAGTTTCCTCAGAACACTTGATCTGAAGCAGGACTTGTGCTATTCCTTGGGAGCTGATTATGAAGCACAGACAGGTGGTGGCGTGGACGCTAACTGAAATCAGCTCTGGCTCCCAGCTGTCTGGTTGAGCACCGCAGAAGGCTGCTCTTCAAACATCCTTTTGCATTCATCTTCCTTCCCTTTTCTCTAATGGGAAGTTTTACACAACCCCAAAATAGGGTAATGAGAGCCGAACACAGACATAGAGGTAGGGTTGCTTAAGGAATATGACTATAATATTGAGGATCCCATCTATGGTACTTTTGGGGCCACATTCTCTTTTCCTTTAGTGTAGAGAGAACATGTGTTATGATTGCACACATCTAAGTACATGTAATTCATTGCTAGGGAATACATTTCTCTTTTACATCTCATAATCCTTCAGAATGCTTACTCGGTACACTCTTCAATAATTACTATCCAAGACATTCATCACAGGATGTGACGTAAGAAGACTGACAGCCATCTAACTACTCTCTGCAAGCAAGGACAGACTGAGACATTTACTTCCTTCAGTTCAGAACACTGTCAGACAGCAATGATAACTCATAGAGTCCTCCAACACAAGCTAGATACAAAACAAAACAAAACGAAAACGTCAGAATGCTTCGCTCAGATGCTTGAAACGTAAACCCCTTACAAGCTCCACTCTTCCGAACCCACCAACGCCCAGTGTGGCGATAACCTCGAGGTTCTGGAATGGGGACGTTGAGGAGAATCTGGCCACCTTCTCTTTCAGCTGAATCATCTCCAGAGAAAGGGCTTTGGACAACTTCCAGTTAGACATAGAGCGCCTGAAGAGAGAAATGAGACGTCACACAAACACCCTGAGCCACCCTGCTACCCCGCCATTCACAAACTCTACTCTCCCAGGGCTCATTTCTACCTGGAACACTGCCTATCAGTGCAACAAAGACTATCTCAACCCTGATAGAGACACGTTTAGTTCTATCCAGGGGGAAAAGCAATCTAAGACACATCACACGTAAGGACTAGACAAAAGTCAAACACAGTCAAGAAGAGGTAAAATGGGGAACTCTTGTAGCCTTTGAAACACATCTCAAAAAAAGCTGTTAATAAATAACCCAGGCAGGCAGTTGAGGAGAACAAAGGCAGGAACCTCCTTTGTCATTCACAGAAGGCCACGCTAAGAATTTCTGCTTTTTGTCAACAAAGCTTTTCACGCCTTACGCAGAATAACTGCTTTATGAACCATGAACGAACACTTCACATTTAAGCATTGCTGTTCACAAAATGCATGTTTTGTTTTTGAATTAAAACTTACGGTTCTGACTTATAAGGGCCAAGGGCACAAAAACATTGCAAATGCATTTCTTGAAGAAAAGTAAAGTACTGATTGAACACTTTAGCTCAAAATTTAGTCTTTCCAGAAAATTCGAGTGCACCTCTCTGGAAGCCTGTCTCATGAACATGAGCTGCAGCTTTCGCGTGTGATGTCCTAAGGTCTGGGGCTACCAGAGTGGAGAGCATCCAGCTTGGGTGTATGTGGCCCTGGGTTCTATTCTCGGCACAAAATATTACAGTAAAATTTAAAAGCTTTATCAAGCAATTATAATTTAACAAAAGTTCCCTATAACTGAAAATAATCAATCCCTATTACTAGGTTTGGAGTGATGCACTCACAAACACATCCTTGGAAATTTTCAAAAACTTCAAACTGTGAGCCTGCTCTTCACCCGTAATCATGTTCTTTTGAACTAAGGCAGCATTCTGAAGTGTTCCCTTTATCTGGAAATTTCTCCCTCAAATTCCTACCCAGCCTCAAAGATTTCAGTTAGAGGCTTCAAACCTCTCCATTCTGGAGCTGAAATGGTGTCCCTAGAATGTTCTAATGAGGGCACATGCTGCTGCTGCTGCTGCCAGAGGAAACTGGCTCACTTACTTGGCATGTCTTTTTTCATCATCGCGGTTCAGGTTGGCCACATACCCCTCAAGGTATTTCTGGAGCTCCTCAAATGTCCCAACAGTTTGGTTGAATGTCCTAAGTAAAATAAAATGAAATGTTCTGTTGTGGCGGTATCAAGGCAATTTAACACTCTGTTCCCGTTTCCCTGTGTTTCTACATTGACACAGGGGAATACCCGTGTGTGTACTGGCCATTGCCTTGAGTGTCATTACTCAGAGGCTCTCTGTCCACCTTCTCTTAGGACAGGGTCTCACACTGGCTTGGAGCCTGCCAATTAGAGTAGATTGCTGGCCAGCAAGCTCCAGATACATGACTCTCTCTACATCCCTCCTTTTATTTTTATTACCGTCCAGCTATTTCACACATTTCTTCCCAGTTTCAAAATAGGAAAGGTAACTCAACCATATTCTTCTTGCACAACAATCAAGAGTTTGTTTAACATTATGAGCTAGGGAAGAAGAAATAAGGATCTCCAGATTTTCTGTCACTCTGTTTTAGTGTGAGTATGGTGCCCTTTGGTCAAGCCACCATCTGCTGAGCGTGTCTCAGATGCCAAGGACTATGCCAGACGCTGGCTCTGTGGTCACAATGTACAAATGACATATTTCTCTGTTTCTGGGGTTGATAGTAGGTTGGTAGGACAGGCGTTTAATAAATTAAACTCTAAGTATCAATATGATAGCACCGAGTGTCACAAATGGTGCTGTTGCTGCCATTGCTGTAGGATCTTAATTTATTCTATAAGTCATAATTAGAGTTCATCATTTCATTGATCAACAAAACTGAAATAACTTCCAGAGCGAAATGAGATGCTACTCACAGATACATAACCGCAGCGGCCCCAGAAACCTAGGCTGCAGGTCAACCTACTTGTACCTGACAGTTCATCTTCCTCATGTCTACTTCATACAATGTTTCATCTTTCACTGTGCCAGGTGGATATTCTCAACCCAATATGCATGTAAATTAAACACTTTAAAACTGTAAGCCTACAAATAATTTGCAAAGCCCATAAAAGTATTGCATTTTTCATGGATTCTGAGTGATATTATCTGATATACGTGATAATAGATGAAGTTCATTCTCTCATATATTTTCTCCTGGCTTCTGGAGCAATTATACCACAGCTGTTAGTCAGCACGTGAATATAGCTTCTGAAAACTCATAGAAAACAGATTTACTCATGGAACGTAACTGAACTAACACATTTTCCCTCCAACAGTTATCATCTCAGGATTGCCTTTATCTAAATAAAGTTTGCATTTGCTCAGCCCTGCGCCTTGGCAGGTTTGCCTCTTTTAGAGTGATTTCTACATTTTCTCTTTGCTTAGAGGAGTACCATTTTCAGGACCATTTCAGCAATTTAAAATAAAAGAAAGCCTTTTCCACCTCCATGAACCATGGTTGCTTCTCTTTCTGACCAGGTGCTATGGGAGCCCTGTGGCATGGTTGGCAGAAGGATGAAATGAGCTGGGGGACCTGGGCAGTAGCCCCTGTCCGGTCACAGATGGCATTGCTGGGAGCAGACCTTTAACTCACTTGGGGTTTACTTGTCTTATCTGTAGGAAAGAATTATAACAGCTTGGGGGTACTGCATTCTAGATACGTTAACATTAGGATTGTGAGGTTTTACACATAGTATTTGGCTTTTGGAGACAGTATAGAAATATATAGACAAAATAATTGTGTATTTTAAATTTCCCTGAAAGTACCATAAAAACGCCATGGATCTGTGAAGCAGGTCGTACACTAGAAATGCATTGATGATGAATGAACTTCTTGCATTATGAAGTTCACAGTGCTGCTCTATTTTTCAAAGCTTGAAAATTTCCACGATAAAAAGTATTTTTCTAGGGTTCTAATTTTCTTTCCAGTGTTTCACATCTACGATTCAGTAAATGCTATCAACAAACAGCCGCTGACTATATTGCACTGTTATATCTTGTCATTTTACTAGTTTTGTTAATATTTCATAGGAGTGCATCTGAATTCTTTGATGACACCATGTCTTTACATAGACAATGGCTCAGTTTTGGTTTATGTGGATTTATTCTTTAGATTGATTACATAACCAGTGAATATTTAACTGATTAATGAAGGGTCCAAGGAGTCAAATTAAAATGGGCTTTTAAGCAGTAAGGGCTAAAAAGCCAGCCTTATTTTTAAAAGTTACATAAGAATGATACCAATATTGAATCATATCATTAAAAATTACTACAGATGGTCATGTTTTTCTAGAATGAAACTAGTTACTGACTTCACAGGAAAATTCTCGGCTGGCTCAACAGTTAGCAGAAATTGCTGCCCTTGAAGAGGACCCATATTTGGTTCCCAGAGCCCATATCAGGTGGATCCCAACATCCTTTAACTCCAGCTCCCGGGATCTGACGCTCTCTTCTGGTCTCTTGGATACTCACACTCGGGACACACCCACAGATACACAAATAAATCCATAAAAGCACTAACAAACTGATTTTCCTAAAAGACAGAGAATTTAACTTAGCCCATTGCTGATAATTATGTACCAACTTTGCACACAAAATATTTAGCCTGCCAGCATCTGCCACCGCAGAGACAGATTCTGATCAGAAGGCCCAGTTCCTGCTCATGAATTTTAATGGAATGCATTTGCAGCTGAGCATTGACCAGCATTTCCAAGTGGCGATGAATGTGCAAACAGAGAGAGATCCTAGGAACAGAAGCCAAGTCTTCCAAGTAGCAGGTGCCTGCGTTTTCCAACATCAGGATACTCACTCTCGGTCTATCACGAGGCACGCGACATCATTTTCTTCAGCAATTATATTGGCTGATCTGACATCATCACTGCAGATGAAAGAGAGAAGTCAGCTCTCAACACAGTCAGAAGCTAAAAGTCTGTTTTGTTAGGGAAGCCGCAATTTTATGTGAATTCACATCCACCAGCTAAACCATCCAAAGACCATAGTTTTTGTTGTTTTTTTTAAATAGTGTTGTACTTTATATTCAACCTTTTAAAAGTAGATTTGAAATATGTCCCAGTAAAGGTTATGTACACAAAGAATTCAGGGAAGGTAACCGCGCAGGAAGCACAGAAGAATCACCAACTGCGATGTGGAATCTCGTGTGTGTTCTCTCACAGCTGAAATGGAATAGCTCTCCCACATCAGAGGGGAATTCCTAATGAACAAGGAGGCAGCACAGAAAGCAGCTGACCAGGGAGATGTGAGCATCATACAGTAAATCAGTTGAAATAGAATCCACGTATATGTTTACAGAGCCATGCCAACACATTAACTGATTACTGAAAGGCCTTCATATCACAGGGTATAAAATGGATACTTTTTTCTCAGTAAAATCTCTGAAATTGCTATCTGTGTTACAGTTGATGATGAACCATAGTGTAATTAGTGCTGCTAACTTCCTTCTATGAAATGGAGTGGAGACTCTTACCATGGATATTTTAGATATAATGAGATGCGGTGAACTGAAGGCAGTGAAACTGTCTATGTCAGTGGTGACTGATGAAATATCCGGCATTTCCTCAGTGACCTTGGCTGACATGTCAGTTCTCTCCTTCTACTAGTCATAAATTGGACACTACACAAAGTTGCATACTGATAGCATCCAGTGCTCAGAGACTCCCTAAGAGTAACCCAGGAGTACCAATGAAATGCGGTCATCGCAAGGACAGCTCTGGACAGTTTCAGCAACAGTAGATTCCTTCACATTTCCTTAGTGGGAGGACAGAGAAGACTCAGGTAGCCCATCTCCTAGAGGCCCAAGAAACTCCCTTTCTTTCTAGATGATATCCAAAGACCATCTTATGTAGTTTACCATCTGCCCTCAGTGTTTAGGATTCCTTCTAGGGGTAACAGTGGAATGAACCGTGCCTTAGGGTCTTTCAGTCAGAGGCAGGACAGCTTTAGATCAGTTTAAACACACAGCACCAGCGGTCAAGGTGGAGGTATTAACAGAGGCAGGAATGGGGGAGAGGGAACCAAGCATAGACACAGACAGAATCATGAGCTTGGCTTATGAATTCAGAGCAAGGGAATAATTAAGGTTTTCATCTGGCACGTCCACTTCACGACTGTCACAAAGATCATTCTCTGCACACCCCGTATCCACCACAGTTTCCCGCGTGTGCTTTCAGAATAACTGTATGTTAAGTGCCATGGATTTATTTTTATAAATAAAATTCTGAAAGAACCTTTGAGACTATTTAATGTCAAATTTTTGAAAACATATAAATTATAAGCTAGACTGAGCCATGGTCAGCAACCTTAGAAAAGACAATCATAAAAGGGTGCAAAAATTAAAAATAGGAGAAACCTTTGCACACACATTTCCTTCCCATTCATTTTAGCTTCGTGCTTTCCGATGCTTTGAAGAGTTGGTCGTCTACGTTAAACATAAATTTTCATATTTCCTATAGGAAAAGAACTATACTTGGCTAGCTGCAGCTTGGGTCCTGCAAAACCAAGTAGCATACTAGCTCTCAAGAGCTACTTAATAGCTATACTACGTTATAGAGTCCCAGGAATCATCAAGGTTTCTTTGTTTTGCTTCAAAGAGGGTAGGAAATTATTACTTGAATGTGTAAGTATTAAGAACAAAAATGTTGAAGTCTTAGATAATTATGATAGTGTAAAAAAGAAGATAATTTCATTATCACAGTGAGTTCATTACCAGCTAGGAAATAAGAAAGACTCAGCCTGTCTTTAAATTCCACTTTGAAATTTCTTGCATAATAAATAAAGCCCAATGCATTATGTTTTAGTACTTGGGCATTCTTTGAAATATAAAAGACATATGAATTTTAGATAAGCAGATATGTCTTTGGATAATTTTGGAGCACTTTCTCTTTGCACTGTGATTATGCAGCCTGTCATAGAAATCATCCAGACTAAAGCTTCATAGGTGAAAGTTCAGGAAAAAATAAAAGGGCAGAAATAACTTTTTCTTCAGTAACTCTTTTCTTCAAGCACAAACTTGAAACAAAAGCATTTGCTGATAATATAAAGATCTAAGGATTTCCTATATAACTTCTTATTATTCACTTAAAAACATATAGAACTCAAAAAATGCTTCTTTTTCTGAACTTTATTTTCTATTTTATGAAACTATTTCTATTTAGGAAAATGTATTTCTTAAGATATGGTGGGTTTTTTGTTTGATTGACTGATTGACTGATTGATTGAGGGAGTACAAAGTGTCCCTTGAGCCACTTGTCAGCTTTTTAAAATGTATTTCCACCATTTAGGTCAATAGTAAATTAATTTAGATTTCAAAAGATAGAAGGGTCACATAGAAATTTCAAATGCATTATTTTGAGCTGATGCTAACACTTATAAATTGAGCTCACAAAAATTTCTTTAAAATAAGATTATTTTTGACATGATGCTTTAAAGACACCTAGAATATGAAAAGTTGCTGTGATTTTTTTAAAACATTTTATTACAGTTATTTATTTGCTCTGAGTTTACGTGTGGTATCTATACGTGTGTGTTTGCATGCCATGATACACATGTGGAGGCCAGGTGACAATCTGGGGGAGTCAGTTCTCTCCCTCCACGATGCAGATCCTGGGGATCAAACTCAGGTCATTCGATTTGGTTGCAAGTGCCTCCCCCTACTGAATCTTCACATTTTAATTAAATAGAAAATTTTGAATAGGATAGTATTTCAAACAATAGGAGCATAAAACCTTGCTCTAATTTAATAATTTTCTCATTTTTATATTTGTTGGTAATATTTTAAAGCTAAAAACCAATCTTGTTTTTACTTACAGGAGACCTTCCAATTATTTACTGGGCAAAATTAGTGTTTGGTTAGAGAGTAGTTTTAACATGGAAAGCAGTCCCAGTCCTTTTTCCTGAGTCTTATATAAATCCATGGACTCACCTGATCAGAGCTTTTTCTCCAAAGTACTCCCCTTTCTGCAGGGTTTTGATCAACTGGGGCTGATCGTGGCCTTCTGTGCTCTGTGTGACTTTCACCTAAGCAAAGCGAAACAATTCAGAAGAGAGATGAGAGTAAATGAGAGATCTGACTACACACCCATCAGACAAACTCGGCAAAACCTTGTGAAGGAAGGAAAAGAGGAGGCTGTATCACTGTCACGGCCATCACACCCTTACATTCCTTACACTGTCACGGACACTACACTGTGATCGTCCTTACACTACTGCAGTAGTTACACAAATATTGTTCTTACACTGTTACAGTCCTTACACTGTTACAGTAGTTACACTGTTAGTCCTTACACTGTTACAGTCCTTACACTGTTACAGTCCTTACACTGTTACAGTAGTTACACTGTTACAGTCCTTACAATGTTACAGTAGTTACACTGTTAGTCCTTACACTGTTACAGTCCTTACAATGTTACAGTAGTTACACTGTTAGTCCTTACACTGTTACAGTAGTTACACTGTTAGTCCTTACACTGTTACAGTCCTTACAATGTTACAGTAGTTACACTGTTAGTCCTTACACTGTTACAGTAGTTACACTGTTAGTCCTTACACTGTTACAGTCCTTACAATGTTACAGTAGTTACACTGTTAGTCCTTACACTGTTACAGTAGTTACACTGTTAGTCCTTACACTGTTACAGTCCTTACACTGTTACAGTAGTTACACTGTTACAGTCCTTACACTGTTAGTCCTTACACTGTTACAGTCCTTACAATGTTACAGTAGTTACACTGTTAGTCCTTACACTGTTACAGTAGTTACACTGTTAGTCCTTACACTGTTACAGTCCTTAACTGTTACAGTCCTTACACTGTTACAGTCCTTACACTGTTACAGTAGTTACACTGTTAGTCCTTACACTGTTACAGTAGTTACACTGTTAGTCCTTACACAGTTACAGTCCTTACACTGTTACAGTAGTTACACTGTTAGTCCTTACACTGTTACAGTCCTTACACTGTTTCAGTCCTTACACTGTTACAGTAGTTACACTGTTACAGTCCTTACACTGTTTTAGTCCTTACACTGTTACAGTAGTTACACTGTTACAGTCCTTACACTGTTTCAGTCCTTACACTGTTACAGTAGTTACACTGTTACACTCCTTACACTGTTACAGTCCTTACACTGTTACAGTCCTTACACTGTTACAGTAGTTACACTATTATCATAGTTACACTGTTACAGTCCTTACACTGTTACAGTAGTTACACTGTTAGTCCTTACACTGTTACAGTCCTTACACTGTTACAGTAGTTACACTGTTACAGTCCTTACACTGTTACAGTAGTTACACTGTTACAGTCCTTACACTGTTACAGTAGTTACACTGTTACAGTCCTTACACTGTTACAGTAGTTACACTGTTACAGTCCTTACACTGTTACAGTAGTTACACTGTTAGTCCTTACACTGTTACAGTCCTTACAATGTTACAGTAGTTACACTGTTACAGTCCTTACACTGTTACAGTAGTTACACTGTTAGTCCTTACACTGTTACAGTCCTTACACTGTTTCAGTCCTTACACTGTTACAGTAGTTACACTGTTACAGTCCTTACACTGTTTTAGTCCTTACACTGTTACAGTAGTTACACTGTTACAGTCCTTACACTGTTTCAGTCCTTACACTGTTACAGTAGTTACACTGTTACAGTCCTTACACTGTTTCAGTCCTTACACTGTTACAGTAGTTACACTGTTAGTCCTTACACTGTTACAGTCCTTACACTGTTACAGTCCTTACACTGTTTCAGTCCTTACACTGTTACAGTAGTTACACTGTTACACTCCTTACACTGTTACAGTCCTTACACTGTTACAGTCCTTACACTGTTACAGTAGTTACACTATTATCATAGTTACACTGTTACAGTCCTTACACTGTTACAGTAGTTACACTGTTAGTCCTTACACTGTTACAGTCCTTACACTGTTACAGTAGTTACACTGTTTCAGTCCTTACACTGTTACAGTAGTTACACTGTTAGTCCTTACACTGTTACAGTAGTTACACTGTTAGTCCTTACACTGTTACAGTAGTTACACTATTATCATAGTTACACTGTTACAGTCCTTACACTGTTACAGTAGTTACACTGTTAGTCCTTACACTGTTACAGTCCTTACACTGTTACAGTAGTTACACTGTTACAGTCCTTACACTGTTACAGTAGTTACACTGTTACAGTCCTTACACTGTTACAGTAGTTACACTGTTACAGTCCTTACACTGTTACAGTAGTTACACTGTTACAGTCCTTACACTGTTACAGTAGTTACACTGTTAGTCCTTACACTGTTACAGTCCTTACAATGTTACAGTAGTTACACTGTTACAGTCCTTACACTGTTACAGTAGTTACACTGTTAGTCCTTACACTGTTACAGTCCTTACACTGTTTCAGTCCTTACACTGTTACAGTAGTTACACTGTTACAGTCCTTACACTGTTTTAGTCCTTACACTGTTACAGTAGTTACACTGTTACAGTCCTTACACTGTTTCAGTCCTTACACTGTTACAGTAGTTACACTGTTACAGTCCTTACACTGTTTCAGTCCTTACACTGTTACAGTAGTTACACTGTTAGTCCTTACACTGTTACAGTAGTTACACTGTTACAGTCCTTACACTGTTTCAGTCCTTACACTGTTACAGTAGTTACACTGTTACACTCCTTACACTGTTACAGTCCTTACACTGTTACAGTCCTTACACTGTTACAGTAGTTACACTATTATCATAGTTACACTGTTACAGTCCTTACACTGTTACAGTAGTTACACTGTTAGTCCTTACACTGTTACAGTCCTTACACTGTTACAGTAGTTACACTGTTACAGTCCTTACACTGTTACAGTAGTTACACTGTTAGTCCTTACACTGTTACAGTAGTTACACTGTTAGTCCTTACACTGTTACAGTCCTTACACTGTTACAGTAGTTACACTGTTACAGTCCTTACACTGTTACAGTAGTTACACTGTTACAGTCCTTACACTGTTACAGTAGTTACACTGTTACAGTCCTTACACTGTTACAGTAGTTACACTGTTACAGTCCTTACACTGTTACAGTAGTTACACTGTTACAGTCCTTACACTGTTACAGTAGTTACACTGTTAGTCCTTACACTGTTACAGTAGTTACACTGTTAGTCCTTACACTGTTACAGTCCTTACACTGTTACAGTAGTTACACTGTTACAGTCCTTACACTGTTACAGTAGTTACACTGTTACAGTCCTTACACTATTACAGTCATCACACTATTACAGTAGTTACACTGTTACAGTCCTTACACTATTACAGTCCTTACACTGTTACAGTCCTTACACTGTTACAGTAGTTACACTGTTAGTCCTTACACTGTTACAGTAGTTACACTGTTACAGTAGTTACACTGTTAGTCCTTACACTGTTACAGTAGTTACACTGTTAGTCCTTACACTGTTACAGTCCTTACACTGTTACAGTAGTTACACTGTTACAGTCCTTACACTGTTACAGTAGTTACACTGTTACAGTCCTTACACTGTTACAGTAGTTACACTGTTAGTCCTTACACTGTTACAGTAGTTACACTGTTAGTCCTTACACTGTTATAGTCCTTACACTGTTACAGTAGTTACACTGTTACAGTCCTTACACTGTTACAGTAGTTACACTGTTACAGTCCTTACACTGTTACAGTAGTTACACTGTTAGTCCTTACACTGTTACAGTAGTTACACTGTTAGTCCTTACACTGTTACAGTCCTTACACTGTTACAGTAGTTACACTGTTACAGTCCTTACACTGTTACAGTAGTTACACTGTTACAGTCCTTACACTATTACAGTCATCACACTATTACAGTAGTTACACTGTTACAGTCCTTACACTATTACAGTCCTTACACTGTTACAGTCCTTACACTGTTACAGTAGTTACACTGTTAGTCCTTACACTGTTACAGTAGTTACACTGTTACAGTAGTTACACTGTTAGTCCTTACACTGTTACAGTAGTTACACTGTTAGTCCTTACACTGTTACAGTCCTTACACTGTTACAGTAGTTACACTGTTACAGTCCTTACACTGTTACAGTAGTTACACTGTTACAGTCCTTACACTGTTACAGTAGTTACACTGTTAGTCCTTACACTGTTACAGTCATCACACTATTACAGTAGTTACACTGTTACAGTCCTTACACTATTACAGTCCTTACACTGTTACAGTCATTACACTATTACAGTAGTTACACTGTTACAGTAGTTACACTGTTACAGTCCTTACACTATTACAGTAGTTACACTGTTACAGTCCTTACACTATTACAGTCATCACACTATTACAGTCATCACACTATTACAGTAGTTACACTGTTACAGTCCTTACACTATTACAGTCCTTACACTGTTACAGTCCTTACACTATTACAGTCATCACACTATTACAGTAGTTACACTGTTACAGTCCTTACACTGTTACAGTCCTTACACTATTACAGTCATCACACTATTACAGTAGTTACACTGTTACAGTCCTTACACTATTACAGTCCTTACACTGTTACAGTCCTTACACTGTTACAGTAGTTACACTGTTACAGTCCTTACACTATTACAGTCCTTACACTGTTACAGTCCTTACACTGTTACAGTAGTTACACTGTTACAGTAGTTACACTGTTACAGTAGTTACACTGTTAGTCCTTACACTGTTACAGTCCTTACACTGTTACAGTAGTTACACTGTTACAGTCCTTACACTGTTACAGTAGTTACACTGTTACAGTCCTCACACTGTTACAGTAGTTACACTGTTACAGTCCTTACACTATTACAGTCATCACACTATTACAGTAGTTACACTGTTACAGTCCTTACACTGTTACAGTCCTTACACTATTACAGTCATCACACTATTACAGTAGTTGCACTGTTACAGTCCTTACACTATTACAGTCCTTACACTGTTACAGTCCTTACACTGTTACAGTAGTTACACTGTTACAGTCCTTACACTATTACAGTCCTTACACTGTTACAGTCCTTACACTGTTACAGTAGTTACACTGTTAGTCCTTACACTGTTACAGTAGTTACACTGTTAGTCCTTACACTGTTACAGTCCTTACACTGTTACAGTAGTTACACTGTTACAGTCCTTACACTGTTACAGTAGTTACACTGTTACAGTCCTTACACTGTTACAGTAGTTACACTGTTACAGTCCTTACACTGTTACAGTAGTTACACTGTTACAGTCCTTACACTGTTACAGTAGTTACACTGTTACAGTCCTTACACTGTTACAGTAGTTACACTGTTAGTCCTTACACTGTTACAGTAGTTACACTGTTAGTCCTTACACTGTTACAGTCCTTACACTGTTACAGTAGTTACACTGTTACAGTCCTTACACTGTTACAGTAGTTACACTGTTACAGTCCTTACACTATTACAGTCATCACACTATTACAGTAGTTACACTGTTACAGTCCTTACACTATTACAGTCCTTACACTGTTACAGTCCTTACACTGTTACAGTAGTTACACTGTTAGTCCTTACACTGTTACAGTAGTTACACTGTTACAGTAGTTACACTGTTAGTCCTTACACTGTTACAGTAGTTACACTGTTAGTCCTTACACTGTTACAGTCCTTACACTGTTACAGTAGTTACACTGTTACAGTCCTTACACTGTTACAGTAGTTACACTGTTACAGTCCTTACACTGTTACAGTCCTTACACTATTACAGTCATCACACTATTACAGTAGTTACACTGTTACAGTCCTTACACTATTACAGTCCTTACACTGTTACAGTCCTTACACTGTTACAGTAGTTACACTGTTACAGTCCTTACACTATTACAGTCCTTACACTGTTACAGTCCTTACACTGTTACAGTAGTTACACTGTTAGTCCTTACACTGTTACAGTAGTTACACTGTTAGTCCTTACACTGTTACAGTCCTTACACTGTTACAGTAGTTACACTGTTACAGTCCTTACACTGTTACAGTAGTTACACTGTTACAGTCCTTACACTGTTACAGTAGTTACACTGTTACAGTCCTTACACTGTTACAGTAGTTACACTGTTAGTCCTTACACTGTTACAGTAGTTACACTGTTAGTCCTTACACTGTTACAGTA
Organism: Microtus pennsylvanicus; assembly: GCF_037038515.1. Taxonomy (NCBI): domain Eukaryota; kingdom Metazoa; phylum Chordata; class Mammalia; order Rodentia; family Cricetidae; genus Microtus; species Microtus pennsylvanicus. The sequence continues at coordinate 9,341,980 of NC_134590.1, read as the reverse complement.
GTTACACTGTTAGTCCTTACACTGTTACAGTAGTTACACTGTTAGTCCTTACACTGTTACAGTCCTTACACCATGACAGTCCTTACACTGTTATAGTAATCACACTGTTACAGTTCTTACACTACTACTGTCATCCACTCCTGCACTGTGCTCTTGTAATCCACTTTACCTGATCTTTTTACGGCAGGTACAGACAGCCCACTGTAATAGGAGAATATTCCATTCAAATCACCTACCAAAGGTCAATATATATAGATTGGTTTTTAAAGACAGGGTTTCAAATGGTGTGTCCCTGGCTGTCCTGGAACTTGGTATTTAAACCAGAATGACCCCAAACTAGAGATTTGCCTGCCTCATAAGTGCTGAGATTAAACGCATGCGCCACCACATCTGGCTTTAAACGCCATTTTTTAAAATGTAAAACCAGTGATTCTTTTTGAGAGATCCTCAGAATAGATAATCTGAGTCCTGTGGGGAACTTTGTTGCTTCAGAAATTCTATCAGAGTTGATAACTTAATCAATAATAGTGTGAGTATCAGTTTGAAGTTTCTCCATAGGTAGGCTTTATCTTATGAACCTCCAAAACAGTGCAAACTAGTGACTGGGAAAGGGCTCACAACTCAGTGGCCATTTCACAGTGAAGCACAGGCTAGAAGAGCAAGCACAGAAACCTAAACTTACAATATTCCCTATATGAATTACTCTAGTTAAATGTTAATAAGTGTTGTTTCATATTAGCTAGAATTTGTGATTGATATTTATAAATGTCACAATAAATTAGTACTTTAAATTGTAATAACAAATGCAATTTCTTTATTAGCCAGAATTCTTCCAAAGAATGGAACTTTACTTGTTGAGTTCATTCTTCCAAACTGTTGATCATATCTGTTACATAAAAATGATATTCCAGTCCTGTTCTTGACCCATTGGGCTGACTGGCAATCACATACTCATTCCTAAAATGAGCCTCTAGAAATAAACCAGTCTTTATAGACATCACACACAGAGAGGCTTCCACAGAAAACAGAGCAACCTGTGTGCAGTTACCGATAAGCTACTATGTCAGCTGTGCCCTCATCCCCAAACACAGACGGCCTCGTAGAAAACCCCAGAGACCCTATCAGTGATACTTCATTATTCTTTCAGTCAGGGGGCTTCTTCCAAGGCAACTCAGAACACAGTGACATTGATGGCACACCAATCAGAGCAGAAGTCTTAATAACTTAAGTTTTACTTAGCATTTACCTTTCCTTTTGCCAAAATGAAAAAGGTACTTCCTTCTTCTCCTTCTCTGATGATGTAATCGCCTTTGTCATAGTATTCCTATCGGGATGAGAAGCAAACAGAACATCATCTCAAGTGGAGTTGTGTGACGGAAGAAATAGAACCCTTTGTGTCTTTTTTTTATTTTATTTTTAAATTTATTTATTTATTAAGGATTTCTGCCTCCTCCCCGCAACCGCCTCCCATTTCCCTCCCCCTCCCCCGATCAAGTCCCCCTCCCTCATCTGCTTGAAGAGCAATCAGGGTTCCCTGACCTGTGGGAAGCCCAAGGACCGCCCACCTCTATCCAGGTCTCGTAAGGTGAGCATCCAAACTGCCTAGGCTCCCCCAAAGCCAGTATGTGCAGTAGGATCAAAACCCGCTGCGATTTGGGATCAACCTACCCCTGGATCCAGCAATACCACTCTTGGGAATATACCCAAGAGAGGCCCTATCATACAACAAAAGTATATGCTCAACTATGTTCATGGCAGCATTGTTTGTAATAGCCGGAACCTGGAAACCCTTTGTGTCTTTAAATGAATGGGGATGACAAGTAAGATGTCCTTCCCTGCCATTAATGCTGTGGTAAAAATAAGGAGAGTTGCTTTATTGATCAGAAAGAAGAGTTGTGTTTACTGAGAAACTTCATGTATTCGACATTCAACAGCCAGGGACACGGTGTGATATCATCTCTGGCTGAACTACAATGTCTAGTAACTGTCTGGAGAGGAGGTCAGAGGTTCATGAAGGAATGTAAGATTGCATGATGATTTGAAAATACTCCCAGTGGGTATGAGGAACAGCATCCTCTATTTTCCTCTGTGCAGCAATGATACCTAAAGGAGTCCGTATATACAGAACAGGTAGTTCATTAGTTCTAAAGAACCCTCAACACGAAAGGTCCCAGAGACATCAGAACCTACATGTGCAATGCTGGATTTACTGTTGACTTATCCTCATGAAAGTGAAAATGATCGTTTATTTCTTTCTTGGATTAATTTTTCTGTTTTTCATACACAGTTGTATAATTTGAGAATTCTTGAGCAGAAGTATTGTATCCATTCAACAGAGCAAAGGAGCAAGCTGGTATCCTTAGCACATCCAGACAGATACTACCCTGTATGGCCTTAATATGTTGTCTTAAGTCAGAGAACTAAAATGGATTTCTTATTTATATTAACAAAGTGGCTCTGTTTAATTTTTTTAAAAGGCAAAACTGACAACATAATTTCACTTATTTGTTTCCTTTAGACTAGAAAATAAATTCTAAACTTAACTACTTTAATGTGTTTGCCTTTCAATAACTTTCTGATCATTTAGGAAAAATGATCAAAGTGTAATAGAATAAATATTTATAGACTGACTATTACTCCTCATATCAATGAACACAGCTTCTATTTTCCTAGCATTTTATATCTTAATAAGACATTTCAACATTTCTTAGAAAAACACATGAAACCAGAAGAACCAGATTCAAAGCCCTGCTCTACATGGAATTTCTTTTAAAAAACAAAATACATCAGCTAAGAACATTCCCTTTAAAGTTAGAGAAATTCACTAGTTTTCTGTAGATGCTAAAACAATCAGGCATGAACCTAGAGACCTTAAGCAACAACCTTTGATTAGCATCCTGCCTCTGGGGACCAGACAGCCCAAGGACAGAGTTGAGCAGCTAGGTTTTCTTTACTGTGACCCTTAAGGATGACCACAACCCTAGAACCCAAGGTGTCTTTGTTCTGGACCACCAGTCTCTTGAGTTAAGCTGCTGATAGCCCACGCCTGAGGAACTCATCTTTACGTCTCTTGTCCCAACTCCAGCCTCAGTTCTCAACACCCACATGGAGCAGACATGACATGAGAAGTTTCTGAGGGGCCAACAGACTGCTCTTCAACCATGACAAAACCCTTATATGTGCAGAGGTGTGGCTTTGATTCCTGCTAACCAGCTAAGTTGAAAGGGGACAAGCTTGAAAGGGGACATTGAGAAGGGTCTTATTATGTCTTAACAGGCGGCTTCCCCAGTAGAACCAACCCAGGAATGATTCTTTGTCACCCCAAACCTCGGAAGGAAGGCAAATAATACCTCCTGGTGCATGGACAGTAACTCATAGATGAGGAAAGGCTGTGGAAATAGGTCAGACCAAAAATATATAGTGGTGAGTGCTGGCTATGATGCTAGACTGCCCAGTATTTGCCAACTGAGGAATGCAGGCAGTCAGGCCAGGGCAGACACCGCAACCAAAAAGAGAAGTGCAAACAGTGACTGTCCTGTGGTTACATCGCTGGGTCCCTTAGAAGACCGAGAAGTCATGGACTCTATCCTGTAGGGAGATGATTCGCTTTACGTGGATACTTGATATACCCATAAAGGTACACACGCACATAGATAGATACTTAAAATCATGCCTACACTTCTACTTTGAGTTTGCAAAACTGTTTTATTAAATTGGTTTCCATGGCCCGAAAGGAATTTTTAAAGGAACATGTCTAGAAGTCTGAAGACGGATACAGACTATGTGAAAAAGATAAAAATAAAGAAATCAATTTCAGAACAGAATGAGACAAGAGCAGAAAAAAAAGCAATGTTAATGGACACCCACCCCTACAGATAGAATTTCTCACTCTTATGAAGACACCCTTTGTGCTGATGAAGCAAAAGGCCATAAATTGAGTTCTTACGCAGGAAACCTAAGAACGGGGAGGCAACTACAGAGTGACAGAGTAAAAGCAAAAATAATCCCAGACTTCCTCAATCTAGAACTTGTGCTACAAATTTTCACTGTTCAATGTATTGAACTGACAGATACGACCCGCATACATGCACACTCATCCATAGAAGCACACATGTGTCATTCATTCTGTGACTATGAATCCAAGTTCATTGTCCAAAGGCCTGCTCATAGAGCTGGGGAGATGGTTCAGTCAGTAAGGTGACTGTCTTACAGGCAGGAGTCCCTGAGTTTGATCCCCATCATCCATATTTTTGAAAGCTGGATATGGGAGCACTTGGTTGAAATTCCAGCATGAGGGAGGTAAGGACAAAGGATTGCTAGGGATCACTGGCCAGCCATATTAGTAAGATCTGACCAATGTGAGACCCTGTTAAAAAGAAAAGGTGGGTGGTGTCTGAGGAATGATACCCACAACTGTCCTCTGATCCCTTCACACATCACATGCATACATACATGTGTATATACCCACACACTCATCTGAACTACACACAGCATGCACAGGGAGACTAGATTTTGAAAAACATGATTTAAAGTGGTAATCTCTGGAATGAAGAGGTAGTCCGTGGCCCGCTCTACAAAACATGCTTTCAATCCCTTTTCACCCCCTGCCCTGCTGCTTCTTAAACTGTAGTGAGCTTAAGAATCCCATTCGTGAAATCTTGAAACAGTGGAACTGAGATTCTCTACCAGCTTCTGATTTGGTGAGTATGGTGGGTACCTGGGAATCTGCCTTTCTATTGGCACCCCCATCAGAAGAAGGATACAGACATTCACATTGCTGTGCCTCTCTCACCCCTGCCATGGCTGGAGCTCTGTGGAAGGTGCAAAGGTGGACATCAGAGTACAGAACTGAGAGCCAGCGGGTCAGGTTCCAGAGCTCTGCCCCAATAGGCAACTTCCTGCTTAATCTCTGTGTTTGTAACTCAGAACACAAAGGACACGAGCCACATTAGAATGTTCAGTATCATCCATTGTGGCCGCTACTCCAAACCTGCACTGCCTCACGGCTGTCATTAGCTACACCCTAAAGCACAGCAATGACTGGGTGCCATTATCCCCGCCCATGTTCAGCTCAGCACATGAGCAGGGGCTTCCAGAAGATGGCAGACTTCAAACTGAAGGCTCTGGGAGACCTGAGTTCAAGAAAACTGATGGAAAACTCTACTCCCAGAGTCAAATACTTGGTGTTGGAATGCGGCAGCCTGAGTCTTAAATACATAGAATCTGAATGAAAAAGGAGGACCTGACTGGCCAAGGTATGGTTGAGGAAAAGAGTTTTGTTGTAGACGTGAGGGAGAGTACAGCCAGAGGCATCTGGAAGAGTCCAGAGCAGGGTGAGAAAGAAGTACACTAAACATGACCAGCAGACTGAACAGGCCTAAGAGTGGGTGGGGGCAGGGGAGAAGAGAGAGGAGCACAAGAGGGGACCAGGGAGCCAAGAGTGGAGGCGAAAGAGCAAGAGAAAAGAAAGAGAATAAGGACCAAGAAGGCCAGTTGCTGAAATGGCAGGGTTATATAGGAAAGGAAAGCTGGGGGCAGGGAGACCCAACCTCTTCGCTACAAAGTTTTGGTGTAGAGAGCTGGGTGGGAAAAGCAGAGAGGAGCTGGGTACTGAGCAGGCCTGGTGGCCAGAGCGCTTTGGCATAGCAATAGGCCGCAGAGTTAGCCATTTGTGCTGAGTGTCTTTGGAACCTCACAGGATCCACTGCTTGGTGTTCATGCACTTGTGCTTGAGTGCGTGCGTGCGTGCGTGCGTGCGTGCGTACGTGCATGCGTGTGTGTGTGTCTGTGTGTGTGTGTGCATGCGTGCGTGTGTGTGTGTGTGTGTGTGTGTGTGGTGGGGGGTGATGAACTGGAGGACAGAGAAACAAGGACTCTCAACCCTTCTTTGCCTTTTTCTCCCTATACATAAAGGAAAAAGGGGGAAAGGCTGTGGTGGCATTTCATTTGAACTTTATTAAATAAAGCCTACCTGAAAACCAGAAAAGCAAAGCAGACAGCCACTGGCTCTAACCTCGACCTAAGTCCGAGGTGGCTATCCTGCCTTCGGGATTCTCAGGGGGGACTAAGACTAAGAGCTGTCTCCTTCTATTTCATATTCCTCTTTAGTTCTGGGGTTAAGGGTGTGCATGGCTTCTGTCTGGTTTCTACGGCAAGCTGGTGTGGCTACTGGGATTAAAGGTGTGTGTCATTGCTGCCTGGTCTGTAAGGCTGGCCAGTGTGGCTGTTTTACTTTTCTGATCCGCAGGCAACCTTTATTAATTAAAATACAAATGAAATGCCATTCCAAAAGGCTTCTCTACCAAGCAGCAGTTCAGATACCTTTTGTTTTCTGGAAGACTGTGGGTCTCAGGACATGGGCTCTAAGAACTCAGTAGGTGCTCGGTCATACCTGCCCACACCGGGGTGGGGCCGACTGTGGTGAGGACCCCGTAGATGGGTCAGGAGTCAAGTTTTGCTGGGAAATTGTGTGTTTTTCTTAGAACTAAACAGATCCCGTTACTCCTTTGCTAATCAGTTCCACATCCGAGAATTTTCACACATCACAGAGACACGCTTGTTTGCCAGGTAGAATAAAGAAGCCTTTATAAATGGCACCACAGTCTGCAGATGCTGAGATGCAATCAGGCTTTGCTGGGTGTTTTTAAAAGACGAAGCTTACAAACTTGAATTGGCTGCTAATTAATACTCAAATTAATAATTTGAGAAATTCATGTGCATATTCTGTAGCTGTTGCCTATGGTCACTATCAATATGTCTAACTGACAATTTATTTTTAATGACATCAAGTTCACATATTTGCTGTCGGCATGGGATTCCCGTCTGGTGACTCTCCTCTATTAGTAATATTAAAAACAGATTTCTTTGGTTAACAACAACAAAATAAATATGTATATATAGGGCTTCTCTGGCCTGAAAAGAAAACATCCTGAGAAATTAGGATGAATTATTAATTTGCAACATCTGTGACTGGTTTATGTTACACTGGGAAAATCCCAAAAGGATACAGACAACAGAGGCTCGTTGAAGCTGATGTCACATCCAAAGCCCCAGGGGACAGGAGGCAGGGCATGATGTCCCCATAGCCTGTCCTTGATAAGCTATCAAATGCTTCATGACTTATGTTTAAACATACTGACATCATTTAGGTTTAGGGTGAAATGGTCACTGCTTCCTTCTCAGCACATAGGAGTTTACATTGCTATGAGTTTACAGGGGCATGAATCTCTCAACAATCAGAGTAGGTGGGCCCCTGTCAATCATAACAACTGAGAGCAGCTCTGCACAGGTGTCACCTCCAGCTACGATACTGCCACCAATCCCTACCTCCTCTTAACCTCAGAAAAGTCATTTTGGTTTCAATGAAATGGGCCCCCAAGAAAGGGAGAGAGGCTACTTGCTCTGAATTAGAATCTCTGAAATCTGAAGAGGTTTTTCCTAAACTGAGTATCATCAAAACCCATGGTACATTATAAAAGCATTATTCACAATAAGGCTTGACAACACGGCGTAAAAGCAGCCATCTGGGGATGCCAGGAATAAGCTTTGGAACACGCTCCAATCTGCTGTGTGCCTCTAGACGTTGAAAGAGGTAAAGCGCTCGATTGCAATCTCTTCCCATGTGCTTCCATGGCCCAGAATGAGTACAGCATGCTGCATGGTCTGGCTCCAGACGCCTCCCCCACAGCCCCAGCATGCCCTTTCTGTACCCTGTTTTCTAATTATGCCTCGCTGATTCCTTTATATTGTGAAAACTCTGCGGGGATTGTGATGTTAATTGGAGAAAATCAAAGGCCTCTTGAGTAAGGCAGATTAGTTGTATAAAATGTACTAAAAAGATTAAAATATGTAAATCAAATTTCATCTTACCCATGCAAATCCAATTTCTTTTCGCAAGTTCCAAAGCTATCTAACCCTTGCTGGTCCCTTAATTCAGGGTGAGTGGGCCAAAGAGTTCTCACAAATAAAACCTGCACCTGGCCTCTGTAGGTTAGTGTTCTACCATCTTTTCCTCTTTATTTATTTATAGTACTAATAACATGATTAGATTGTGAAATCTTCTAATGATATTTAGTTGAAAATTTCTTACCACTTCCAAGCAGTCAATGATCTTGGTTAGTTTATCTTCAGGTAAGTTCTTCAGCAAGGAAACACTTCGAAGTTAAAAAGAAACCTTAAATTAATTACCTGTTTTTAATTAGGAAAAGTTTTGAGATAAAGTCTCATTATGTAGTCCAGGTTACCCCTGAACTCATGATTCTCCTGACTCAGCCCACTAATCCCTGGGATTACAGGCAGGCAACACCACACCCAACCTTTAATTAATTTTGTCTTAAAAAACAAACATTGCATACAGTCACTATAGTTTTACATTCACTTACTATTATAATGTGGAGCACTTCAGATTTTCCAAAATAAGAATTTAAATAACTGAGAACCCATAAATAACAGAATTTCTTGACAATTGGAAATCATTCATATGCACTATACTATTCCAAGCATTTGCCATATGTGCAAAAACGAAGGTACCAAGATCCTACAATGGCCATAATCCTATCCCGTCAGTTCTAGGGGGAAACACATAAACATTGTGGTTGGTTTTCTAAGTGACTAACATCTGGAGAAATGTTTTTCTCTGCTTCTCAATGTCTCTTAGAGCCTGGGTTAGTTGCTCTATTCAAAATGAAGGATCAGATTTTCATCTAAATCCTTGTAATTTAAGTAAACACTGAACCTATGGGGACATGGAAATTATCGGTGACAAGTTCTTTGATTATTAATCTTACTGTACTGTCTTTTTAAAAATCAGTGTTTCCAGAGGTAGGTAACAGGGACATGTAAGTGCATACACCTGCACACACACACACACACATACACACACACACACACACATGCACACACATGCACACACAAATAAATAAACAAAATGCCATAATAATAACTAAAATTATTTTTTTAAAAAATTAGTCTTTTGCTGGACTCTCTCAGACCATAAGTGCTTTTCAAAGCCTGGTGAGCAAACTCGGATGAATTTTTAGATCTTTTATGCTATGGCTTGCTCCTTCGATACAGAAATAAAAGGAATAGAAAGAAAATAACTCCATGCATAAGCAAATGTAATTTTTGGTATCTGCTGCCATTTGCTGCAAGGAAAATCTTTTGCTGCTTGCTTCAATTATATAGAAACTGCTTCAATTGGGGAAACTTAGGAAAATCATGACACTGGCAAATATTGACCTATCTGCTTCTGTCACATGGTTACTCTCACCTTCTGAGGAAATTTCTGTACTCCTCATCCCTGGCTTGGGCTGTTCTCCTCATAATGTTCTGGAATACCTCTCTGTCGAGCGCCCACGTTTTAACATTGGTAATAGCTTTAGAAAATTTGAGAAGATAATACAACAGTGTTTAGCATCAGAAAAAGAAAATCCTCCAAAATGTTAGCCAGTGACTATATATTCATTGGGAATGTACTATTTAAACATGCAAATGAGAGGAAATAATGAAAGAGTGGGTAATTTTACATCACTTCAGTTTTGAAATCTGCCAAGATTTGGAAGAGGGTACCAGGATTGATTTGGGTAGGATGATATTCAAATAGTTTGCAATTTCCAGTTACACACCACATCCATCGGATGTGTTCTTGAGTCATGCTGGCCAGCCTGAAGCCAAGCCAGATACTAAAGAGTTCATAAGCAGGTACCTGGAAGTTAAAAGCCTTGTACGCACAAAGATGTGAATGCGTGTCTTTTGACAATGCTTAGACACAGCTGCCTAAGAGCTAATTCCCACCCTGGAGAAAGTTCTTCTTAACCTGAATTATTCGTATCAAAGATCACATATGAATCTTTTTAATGCAATTATGTTTTTATAAATAAGAGGATATAGGGCAGAATGCCACCAGCTTGGCTAGGAGACAACCTCTTAGATACAGTGGTGATCCCACAGCTTCTCTCTTCTTACCTTTCACAGAGGCAGTACGGGTACAGTTGTACAAAATTGCCAGTTCCCCAAAAGTGGTCCACATTGGGATGGACGATAGCAACTTCTCTCCTTGGAACACCTCTAGTCTACCCTCTGTCAAGTAGCATTTAAGAAAAACAGAAATCATCACAACCTATCTGGGTTCCATAGAGAAAAAAAATAACCAGAAATCATACAAAACATTCAGTTAAGCTACTTAGGAAGCTGAATATATCAGAGTGGGTGAAAGATCCAGCCTGGTTCCAGACCTGCCATTACTCACACCGAGCAGCTTTTCATCATGGAAGGTGGGGAGAATCACATACATTTCATGTAATCATGAGAATTAAGTGTTAATACAGGTAAGGAACTTAAAACAATAGATAGCACAGGTTAAATGTTATGTAAATATTCATTCTGCCCAATGAAAAATGTAACTATTTCTCCCTTACCAGGAGACCAACAATCAGTGTTTCTTAAAATCCCTGCACAGCTGTTTCAGTGAGGAAAGGAAAACTTATCAGAGCCATGACGCCCTGGCTGCCAGGTCAAGTTACCTAGTGCTACAACTGGCTTGCACCAGTTGTTGACTGTATAACCCTGGAAAGTTATCCCAAGGTCCTCTGCTGCTGAACCTCCCATTTGGGTCCATATCTAGACCTACACAAAGCTGCGGCAGAGAAAACAGAGCACTGAGCACACTTCCTACTGTTGCTTTGCCCTGAAACTCTCTTTTCTTTCATCTTTAAACGAAGCTTTGTCTTAAAAAAAAAGCCATAAGCAAAAATATCTAAATTTTTGAAGGAAGAAAAATTGGGGAAGCAATGTCAACCTTTCGTTCTCCTATTCCCAAATAGCTTAGATCACTATGTCATCCACTCAATTCAACAAACCTGATATAAGAGCTGATATTGTTTCAGGAACCATTCATTATAAGTGCCAGACAAGAGAAACAAAGATGTTTGCTAGGGCAGAACTATATTCTAGGAAGAAAAAGGTCTTTTCTTTTGGTTCTAAATTCCACAGATTAGATATGCAGTTCAATGACTTCTTATCACAGCTAATTCTAACTCCATCACAACCACTTAGTGGAGCTATCTTGTTGATATGCTGAATCTTAGTTCATGTCAAGGTTCTTTGCTTAATTGGCTATAGCTCATGGGATTTGAATAATACTGAAGGATTATATGGAATATCAAGAGTTTAAGATAACTATGCTGTACTATTTGATATTCATGCTGTATTTTATAAAGGAGAGAATTTTAATTATCAAATTAATTTGCTCAGGCAGATAATTAAGCCAGGCAATTCAGTCCTTAAATGTTACCATAATTAATTCAAATAAGAAACCAACTAATTTTCACTTCCATGTGGGCTGTGTGTCTCAAAGGTTGAAGTAATATTTCTAGCCAAGACTGATCAGAATTACTGACAAGGAACAAGATGGACTGGAGTGAGGTGCTTGTCCTCTCTTAGCAGGTTCCATAAATATTTGTTGACTTAATGACCTATCTTCTCCTGTCAGAAAGCTGTCGTGTTGCCGAAACAGGTGTGAAACAGGCAAGAAAAATGTTGTAAGAAGAAAGTATTTTCTGTGAGTCACCTATCCCTCTAAATTTGAACTTCTGTAACGCAAAAAACACTGTCAATAGACAAAACAGTAGCCTACAGAGTGGGAAAAGACCCTCAACAACCCCACATCTGAGAGAAGTCTGATCTCCAAAATATATAAAAAAAACTTAAGAAATTAGACATCAAAATATCAAACAGTTCAATTAAATATTAGGATACAGACCTAAAACAGAATTCTCAGCAGAAGAATCTCAAACGGCATAGAAACACACACACAAAAAAAAATGTTCCTCACCCTTAGCCATACGGGAAATGCAAATCAAAAACGATTATGAGATTCCATCTTATACCTGTAAGAATGGCTGAGATCAAAAACACAAGAGATAGCTTATGCTGGAGAGGATGTGGTGTAAGGGGGACTTCTCCATTGCTGGTGGGAGTGCAAACTTGTACAACTAGTTTAGAAATCAATATGGTGGTTTCTCAGAAAATTGGGACTTAATCTAACTCAAGACCCAGATATACCAATCTTGGACGTATACCCAAAGGATACTCAATCATACCACAAGGACACTTGCTCTACTGTTTATAGCAGCTTTATTTGTAATAGCCAGAACCTGGAAATAACCTAGATGCCCCTCAATAAAAGAATGGATAAAGAAAAAGTGGTGATTTACATAATGAAGGACTATTCTACTGCTGAAAACAATGACATCAAGAAATTTGAAACAAAAGGACGGAATTAGAAAAAAATCATCCCGAGTGAGGTATCCAAAACCCAGAAAGACAAACATAGTATGTAGTCACTTATAAGTGGCTATTAGCTATAAAATAAAGGACAATCTTGCTACAATCAACAGACTCAGAGAGGCTAGGGAACAAGGAGGACCCAAGGGAGGACTTATGACTCCCTCCAAGAATGGGAAATAGAAGAGATCTCCTGGTTTGGGTGGGAGTGGGTGGGGATGGGAACTTGAGGGGTTGAGTTGGGGGTTGGGTGGAAAGGGAGATGACTGGAAAGGGAGGGGGCATTTCAGGGTCAGGTAGAAAACTGGTGCAAGGGAACCCCCATGAATCTATAAGGATGACCCCGCTAAGACTCCTATCAATAATGGATATGTAACTGGCCATCTCCTGTCATCAGATTGGTGACTACCCCAATTGTCATTAAAGAGTCTTCATCCAGTAACTGATGAACACTGATGCGGAGACTCGCAGCCAAATGTTAGGAATCCTCCTAAAGAGAGGAAGGGAGGATTGTAGGAGCCAGAGGAGTCAAGGACATTACAAAAAAACAACAACAACAAAAAAAAAAAACACAGAGTCACCTAACCTGGCTCATAGGAACTCACACAGTCTAAAGCAACAACCAGGAATCCTGCATGGGATTGACCTAAGCCCTCTACATAAATGTGACAGTTGTGTAGCTTGGTCTACTGTGGGACTCCTGGCAATTCCTGCCCCCAGTGCTTTGGCTGGCTCTTCATCATCCTAGATTGCCTTGCCCAGCCTGAATACAAAGGGAAGTGCTTAGTCTTACCACTTGATATGCCCCCAAACTTTGCTGATACTCATGGGAGGCCTGCCCTTTTCTGAACAGAAACAGAAGAGAAATGGTTTAAAAAGAGAAGAGGGAGGGGAAACTGCAGTCAGAATGTAAAATAAATTTTAATTAAATTTTAAAAAGGCCAAAATCAGCAAAAACATTTCATATGAGAACTCAAAAAAAAATGTGTGAAACTCACCTGCCAGCACAAAGATGTGGTTGCCAGGCTCTCCTTGCTTGATGATGTAGCTGCCCTGTGGGTAGCTCCGCCCGTACATGCATTCCACCATGTCTTTGATCTGCTGGGGGTCCAGTCTCTTCAGAAACTGGTTCTTATTGAGGGCGTCTGTGATGAGTTTTTTCTCACTGTGGGGCAATAACAGAAGTAATGAAAAGCATCAATGATTCATGTCATTCTGGGTTTTGATATTATGATCTATAAGCTTATAAATTTTTTTGCAGAGACATATTTGTTTCTTGATCTCATCAAAAACTGCACCTATAGAATAACCATATATTATGCAACAAACCCTTAAAAATATCTGGAATATTTTACTGGTAGTAATTATGATATCAATTTAATTATCATTTATAATCCTATCTCTCAATGGAAAATTCCCATGCCATGCAGCTGTCACACGGGAGCAGATCTAGGAAACAGGAAGAAGTTGCATTTGTGAGATTACAAAGCAGTACCCTTCATGGGTGCACGTATGCATCCCTTCTTTGCTGCACACATGCACATACAGTGCATGGGTAGTGTTCTTCTATATTTTATTTAATCCTATATCCTGTAAAATGGCTACTATTCCCATGTTTTATGAAGAAGCAGAATGAGAGGTAGGAAGAAATTTACTCCTCCACAGACTTAAATCCGAGCCTGTGAATCTGCCATCTATGACACTTCCTTCTATCCCACTTCCTCTTCCAAGGTTAAAGGCAGCCCCTCCTTAGGATTGATTGACATGGGGTGGGGTTCAAGTCTGGATTTGCCGGTTTTTTTTCTTTTTTCTAGGCATGACTAGCCTGGAGAGAAACTTCGTTTCCAGAGACACACCCTGCACTGCTCAGATTCAAGTCTTACTTACTGTCAATCCTAGAATCCTCTGCCTTCTGTCGGAAAAGCAGCAGCTCAAAACAGTTCCTCAACTGCCATGTGTTTCAAATGATTTAATTAGCATACCCATCGCAGACGATACAAAGTATTGATCTAGAGGAAAAGCTGCTCCATGAGCTTTCAGAGCTTTTATAGTCCATTTACTGTCAACGGGATTTTAAACCAGTTTTTCTGCATCATTCATTCAAATGCCCGTTAAAGGTAGATTATTATTTTTAATTTTGAAACTAGCAACCTTTTTCTATACAAATGATTTTCAAACACAAGCTAAGTCTTCCTAAAATGAGTAACTTCACTCATGACCTCATCCACGGGAAGAAAACAGATGATCTCCTTTGTAGGAACCCTCCCTTCTTAGAGTGTCTCCCCCATCCATAGAGAAATCCAAACCCAGGGACCATCTTAAGAACTCCCTCCTCTTCCATCTAAACCATCATAGAACCTTGCTAGTTCTATTTTAAATGTAAAAATTGCTTGTTTAATACAAATATCACACAGCTAGAATAAAGTATGCACTAAAGCAGACTCCTGCCCAGATCCAAACTCTGTCCATCTCAGTGAACCTATGGACAGTAACAAGGGCTATGCTGAATAGCCCTGGATCTTCACATATGCATAGTGAGAAGGGCCATTCTGAAGCCCTGGATCTTCAAGTAGGATTTTATGCTTTCAGTAGAGATTATATTTTTATGCATTTATCCACTATGAAAAACCATGTGAGACTTGAAACCAGAGAATCCTCTTCCATAGCTCATGTGTCCTTTATGTGCATTCCCTTCTCCCTTGTCACCTAAATGATTCACTGTGGCCACACTTAGTGCATTTACATATACACATGCATACATGATAGGCTGGTCCATGAATGAGGGAGAATGTGCAAGCTAATTTTCTTTGGGGGATTGGGTGACATTGCTTACTATTACACATCAAGCCCTTGCATTTTCTGCAAAGTTTGTGGTTTCATCTTTCTCGAAAGCTGAAGAATATTCTAATAAATATAATTGTTATATATTTAATAAATTCTTATTATCCATTCATCTACTGATGGGTATCTAGCTATTTGGATTCTGTTACAAAAGAACCACTGTTGTTCTTTTAATTTTCAGGTGGCAATGATGTCACCACCATCTAAGAACAAGTTACAGCTCTGGACAAAGTTAGCAGCTTTCTCTTCTGAGATTTCAGCTTCTTGGGACTTTTCCTTGAGGCGCATCCTGCACTATATTACAAAAATAATCTTGCTAGAAAAAAAATGACTGAATGTTTCAGTCTGGGCTGAACTCTCCTTTATCCACAAGCATAAAAATCCCCCAGCTGGTATATACTGAGAGCATACTTTAGCTAGGCACCCTTTTTGGCTCGAGTGCTAGATAGGAACAGTGTCCAAAGGCTCAAGCACCAGTGAACTTTCAATGTCCCTGTAGCATTCCAGGATTGTTTCCTCAGTGCCCAAAAACCCCGGTCTCATAACATACATTTTTTAGGGACACATTAAAGGGCCCCGAGTTTAAGAAAAATTGAAAGTTCACAAAAGTCTAGCAGTAAACAATTATCTTTGAGGCAGTGTTTCAAAAAATCATTTTAAATCATTTATCTGTATATTGACTTCTGTTTACATTCTATAAAACTGCTTTGAAATACCATTTGTCTGTGGAGGAAATCAATATTCTAAAGTATACTATTCACTGTTTTTGATAGCGTAGGTCGTTTTTTGAACAAATCCTTTAATGGAGTAGGATTGTTATTGTCTCCTAGTTCTGTCAGCTTTACCTTAAAAAGAGGAACATGTTTTCTCCTCCAGTGTGGTTTAGTTTCTCCTCACCTCAAGCTACTCATACCATATTCATCAACCAAAGAAAAAAAAGCCTCCAGTGTCCTGAGTGGATGCAGATTTCATATGAAGCTTCCTTTCTACTCGCAGGATGCTTGGATTTGTGCCAAATGCACTGGACAACTTTTTCAAACACTTACACAGGACACATGTAACAGGCATCAAGAATATAAACAGAATGTAGAGGTGGCTCCGTTGGCAAAGGGTTTATGGTGCAAATCAAAAAGACCTGAATTCAGATCCCACTAATCAGGTAAAAGCCAGGTGGGGTGGCATGTGTCCTTATCCATAGTGAGAGGGTGGGGGAGACAGGAGAATCTAATTGGAAGCTAATTGGTCAGCCAGCCTAGAAGAATTGATGAGCTCCAGGTTCAAAAGAAACCCTGTATCTGAATAAAGAATAGAAGTAGAGAGTGACTAACGAAGACACCTAACACTAGCTTCTGATTTCTACACACACTCATGAATATGAACTTTTCACTTCGATGTACACCAGTTAATTATCAGCACAACTTTCTCTGATTCCACGAAGCAACAACAGAAGATGATAGGTGACTAACAGACAGGTATACAGATAGACAGACAGATGACAGAAGACAGATCCAGCTGTTGAGACTTCTAGAGGCATACTAACAGAATAGTGACTCCATAGGAAGGGTCTCTTGGTGCAGCAAAGCGTTCCACCTCATGGAAGACAGGAGGTGGAGGACATAGCCTTCCTACCACTCTGTTTGATCTCATTGAATGCTCAGAAGAAATAGAATCAGGGAACACCGACTAAAACATCTTACACATTGAACAAAACCAAGCTTTCCTTCTTTACGCTGTTTATCTCAGGTAGTTTTGTAATAGACATAAAAACTCAATGTACTATTAGAATTTCTATTGTTGTGATAAAAAATTATCAAAATTGACTAGGAAGGAAAGGGCTTATTTTATCTTATAGCTTGTAGTCCCTCATTTAGGGAAGTCAGGGCAGGAAGCTGGAGGCAGGAGCTAAAGCACTGACTGTGGAAGACTGCCGGTGACAGGCTCTTTCGTCATGGCTTGCTCAGCCTACTTTCTCATACGTCCCAGGACTACCTACCTGGGGATGACACTGTTCACAGTGAGCTAGGCCCTCCAGTACCAATCACTAATTGAGAAAATGCACCACAAGCTCGTCCACAAACAAGCTGGTGAGAGCATTTTCTCCATTGAGTTTCCCTCGTCCCAATCTACCTTGCGTCTAGATGACATAAAAGTAGCCAGCTACAACTAGCCAAACTTCAACTACAACAATCATATTGCCATTAGTCACCTACAACAATCATATTTGATACTGCCATTAAATCAATTCAAAGATACCAAGCCATAGAAAAGATGCACTATAAACTCCAGACCAAATACAATTAAAATTATGCGTATGGTATCAGATAGATGGTTCAGTAGATAAAAGTGCTGAGTTTAATTCCAGCAACCAAGGTGGAAACAGAGAACTGAGCCCTGAAGTTGTCTTATGACCTTCACATTAATGCTGCATCCACATTGACATACGTCCTATTAATATACACATTACACACACACATACACATATCACACACACATACACACATCACACACATGTCACACACATACACACATCATACACATACTCACACACACAAACACGACACACACATCACACACATGCACACATCACACATACACAAATCACACACAACACACACATATCACACACACATCATACACAAATCACACACACACATATACACACAATACTTTTTAATAAAAATCTTTTAAAAATTATATCTAATCCCACCATAGTTAAATTGCTGAAAACAAAATACAAATAGAAGAGTTATTAAAGCAGCAAGATAAGAGACACATAACCTTCAAATGACCAACAAGAAGACTAATTCACTCTTGGGCAGAAATAATGGAAACCAGAACACAATAGGAAATCTCCAAAGTGATCCACAGAGCCCATTTCAATATCTCTGCTCTGAAAACTGACTTCAAAAATGAAAGCAAAATGAACACAATTTCAAAGTGTTTTTCCATTGGTAACAGATTCCTAATAGTGGATAACTCCAGACCGAAGGGATGAGAACCAGCAGAGGTAACAGGGAAGACAGAGCCACAGAGGAAGTGAGTGTGTGGGTGGCTAAAGGAAGATGGCCTTTATAAAAGAGTGATACCTTGTGGGGCATAAAACACATAATAAATGCATGAAACAGCCAAGACATGGAGATGGAAAGTAAATGGAGTCAACATAATAGAAGGTTCAGAAATTGATAAAAGTCTAACGTGAAACACTCATAAGTCAATGAGGCATGCTATAATTTAGAGCGTTTCCTACAAGATTAATCAGAGAATGTTTAAATAAAATACCAAAATAATGTAATAAAATATATGTTTAACTAATGCAAGACAATGACCAGATGAGATAGCAGGTTAGCCAAGATTGTCAAACTGATAGCCAAACAAAACAACCAGGCATGCTATGCATAAAACAGATGCTTCAAAGGAATGGGGTAGGAAATGGGAAGATGGGTGATACAACTGACCAGCTGAAAGGAACTGGGGCTGTTTCCTGATGAGAGCACCAGGGATCAGTTAACATGCTAAACAGGCATGCACCTAGGAAGACGCTATCAAAGTCTATAGAATGAGCACCAAAATTCAAAGTAGAAGTTGACAAATTCTAGATTCAACTGATATTTTAACAATCTTCGTTTAGTAAGCTCAAAAAACACACTATTCTGAGTGTACACCAAACTTCATGAAAACTGGTCACACATTAAACCAAGGGGAAAAAACACAGAGCTTTGAAAAATGGATACCTCAGTCAAAGAAAATGTTAAATCTAAGAACAATCTGGTACAAAACATCCAGGAAATCTGGAACACCATGGAAAGCCCAAATCTAAGTATAATAGGAATAGATGAAAGAGAAAAAAAAACCCAGAAAATATTTTCAACAAAATAACAGAAGAAAACTTCCTTAACCTAAAGAAGAAGATGCCTATCAAGGTACAAGAAGTACATAGAGCACCAAATAGACCAGATCAGAAAAGAAATCCCCTATACATAACAATCAAAACATTCACCATAGAGAACAAAAAAAAAAAGAAATTGGAAAAGATATCAGAAGATGGAAAGATCTCCCATCCTCATGGATCAGTAGGATTCATACAGTAAACATGGCCATCCTACCAAAAGCAATCTGCAAATTCAGTGCAATCCCCATCAAAATCCCAACACACACAACACAGATCTTAAAAGGACAATTTTCAGCTTCATGTGGAGACACAAAAACTCCACAATAACTAAAATAATCCTAAATAATAAAGAAGCTGCTGAAGATGTCCTCACTCCTGACCTCAAACTGTACTACAGAGCTATAGTAATAAAAACAGCATGGTATTGGCACAAAAACAGACACATTGATCAATGGAATCTAACTGAAGACCCAGACAAAAATCCACATACCTACAGACATATCTGTTTTCACACACACACACAGGAAAAGACAGCATCTCCAAAAAGCAGTACTGGTCAATCTGGATGGTTGCATGTGGAAGAATGCAAATAGATCCATAGCTATTACCTTGCACAAAACTCTACACCAAATGGATCAAAACCTCAGCATAAGGCCAGATACACTGAACATGATAGAAGAGAAAGTGGGGACAGTCTTTAATCCTTGGCACAGGAAAAGACTTTCTGAACAGAACACTGTTAGCATAGGCACTAAGGTAACTAACTATTAATGTTCTGTGGCTTGGGCAGACTGTGGTACCACTGGCAATGGGACCAGAATTTATCCCTAGAGCATGGACTGACTTTTTGAAGCCTATTCCCTATTGCGGGGGGAGATACCTTGCTCAGCCTCAATACAGGGGGGTGGGGGTTGGTCCTGCTTCAATATGATATGCCAGATGTTTTTGACTCCCCATGGGAAGCCTTACCCTTTTTGAGGAGTAGATGGGAGTTGGGTATGGGGAAAGTGGGGGAGGGAGCAGAAACTGTGGTTGGTGTGAAAAAGGCAAAAAAGTTATTAAAATAATAAAATATAAAAGTTTAAATCAATGAAGTATAAAATATGTACTCATCAGAAAGCAAATGTCTTAAGAGCCATTTCTTTGAAAAGACTAATAAAAATGAAAAGCATTCACTAAAGATAAGCATGAAGAAAGGAAGAAAAACATCTTGTTTAATGATATTTAAGAACAGTCAACAAAATAAATCTAAAATTAATAAAAAGTTATTTTGTACATCATTCTGTAAACAAATAAGCATGTAGCTGTTGAACGTAAATTATCATTTTCATCACAAGCACGCATACACACACACATACAAACACACCAGAGACAAACGATGTTTAAGAAATGAGTAACAAACACAAAGTTCTAGATCCCTACGATCCTGCTCTGTTCTCACATACCTACTTCTAGCCACACCAAGAACCTCACCCACTGTTGTCACCAGCATGTTCCCAGTCCTAGCTTTGTATACCAACTACTTTTCCATTGTTGTGATTAAGCACCACGACCAAAGCAAATCACGGAAGAGTGAATTCAGTTTATGGTTCTATGGGGTTAGAACAAATGTGGCAGCAGGCAGTGCAAGCAAGAGACTAAGAGATCGCATCTGTAAATGCAGCCTTGAAGCACAGAGAAAACTAGAGCTGGGTAAGGCTATTAACTCTCAAAGTCCACTCCCAGGGCCTAACTTCCTCCAGGAAGTCTACACCCCATCACCAAAAAGTGCCAATGTGAGATCAAACGTTTAAATCTATCTTAAACATGTTTAACATTCTGGTGTATGAAGCTAAAAGCCTATGAATCACAGTGCTGACCAGCATGTCAACATAGTCATCCTCAAGGGTTTAATAATGGCACTTATATACGGGGGTAGCAAACAGCTGTCTACTTAGACTTAAGGCCATATCAATGGGAGGTAATGTATGACTGGTACTGTAAACCTAGCCAACTAAACATGGCAGAGAGGCCATATACACTAGATGGGAACTCACTGCTACCATTTACCTAAAGAAAAATTATTTCTCACTGCATGCTTAATATTTACTCTTCTGCCACAGATAAGTGTAGATTTTACGCTCTCGTCAAAGAAGCTCCAAATTTAGTACATCTGTAATGCAACTTCTACACCTAAAGCTTAGAAAGGTGGTGAAAAAAAATGATTGGAAAGTTGACAGAAGCCAGAAGAGCAGAATGTGCTGCTACGTAGAGCCTTTTAGACATGAAAGGGAAGTTGTACCCATGAAATGATAATGATATAGCTGCCTAAACAAAGCCTCCACAATGATGACACCATTTGACACACCCCAGCCCTAGATGAGAAGTTATAGGCAATAAACAGCTGCTGAGAAAGAGAAAACGACTACCCAAAACCAAGAGGTCAGCCCTAAAACCATGTGGATGAATTACATGAAATGGACTCTGACTCTCTCTCTCTCTCTCTCTCTCTCTCTCTCTCTCTCTCTCTCTCTCTCTCTCTCTCTCTCACACACACACACACACACACACACACACACACACACACACATGAGAGGAATTGAAGGACGTGGAAGGAGTGGAGCAGAAAAAGAAGAATGGGTCAAAACAGTGTAATTACACTATCATGGGTGAGATTCTCAGAAAGATAAAAATATATTAAAAAGAAATTACTAATAACTTGATAGACAGCTTCCTATCCCTAAAAATCCATCATTTTATATCATTTTGTTTATTATTTTTATTTTAAAACATAATCAGATTATGTAGCCCAGATTGGCTTTGAACTCTAGACACTCCTGACTTTGTCTGTGAAGAGCTAAGATTACATGTTAATGTACCGTTATGTCCCTCTTGAAATTACAATACTCTTAATATGGAAAGTATACAGAAAATGTATATAATATAGACCATTTATACATTTATTCTAAATTGAATATTCATAAATCAAATTATTAAAAATAAACAAGATTTAAATCACAGGAAGATCAGCAATTAATAAACGGACCCACATGAAACTGAGAGGCTTCAGCATAGCATAGCATACCATCAATAGGCCAAAGTGTCAGACTATAGAATGGCAAAATACTTTTAGCAGCTACACATCCAGCAGAGGGCTAATATCCAAAATATATAAAGAACTCAAAAACTGGTTTATCAAAGAAACAAACAACCCAATTAAAATATGGGATACATATAGAAAAAGAGACTCCTCAAAATAGGAAACTCAAATGGCTGAGATACACTTAAAGAAATAGTCAACATTCTTAGTCACCAGGTAAAAGCAAATCGAATGACTCTGAGATTTCATCTTACACCTATAATAATGACTAAGAGCAATAACACAAGTGACAGCTCATGATAGCAAGGATGTGGAGCAAGGGGAAAATTTTCCATCGCTGGTGGAAATAGAAACTTGTACAACTACTAGATGGGAAACGATCTACCTTAGGATAAAATTTGAAACACCCAAATTTCCAGTATAAAGAAGGTCAGTTATTTAGGATCATACAATAAACACCACCACACAGCAATGATAATCCTTAAGTCATCATTAAGTGTAACACAAATGGGTTTTGCTATATAAAGAAAAGGGGAGAGCCTGTAGAGTTGTGATCTATAGCTCCAATAAAGTAAGTTATTAAAACACGTAAAACTCAACTTATGGGAACAGTAGTACAGTGAGTAACTTTGAAGTGGATAATGGATAAAAACTGGGAGATGCACTAGGAGCTTCTGAGGCAATGTTCTATTCTCACGCAATGATCAATGGTTACATGGATATAGTCACTTTATTATTTGTGTGCTTCGATGAGAAACCAGTTTGTGTACACTGTGATAATGCACACACATGTGCAGCCAGGGACCAACTTTGAAAGGCTTCCTTCACCGTTCTCCACATTACTTTTTTTTTTTGAGACAAAGTCTCTCACTAAACCTAGAGACTCCCAGTTGGCTAAACGGGCTGGCAGGGAAAATCCTTGAGGTCCTCCTGTCTCTGCCTCTCAGTTTTGGGACTACATGTGCACATTAGAACAGATGGCTTATTATGTGGGTACCAGAGATGTGAAATCAGGTAGCTGTGCTTGCCTGGAAAGCACTTAAACCATTGAACTATCACCCCAGAACCATCACTGCTCCCAATGTATGTTAAAATGTTTGTGGCTCAGGAACTGGAAAAGGCTAGCCTCAAATATCAGCTCTCTCATTCCCAGCTCCACAACCCTGGGCCCGTTACTCAGTCTTCTGAATTGTGGGTTTCTCCACTGTGGTTGGGGAATGGCACCCACACTTGCTCCATGGGAATACTCTGCACCTCATCACCAATAACATGACAGCATATCCACAACACACAGCAACATCAGCAGTTGGCAACACAAGGAATTATAGCATGCTCTTCTGGAGAGTCATGGAAAACCAAGGTTCTAGAAAAAAAAACACATTTCTGAGACAACTCTACTCCATTCCAAGTTCCTCTAGTGGGCAGAATCTCAAATTCATCCCAGCTGAGGCAACATCACAACCTTTCCTAATCATTTTACAGCACCAACCTGCATAATCAACATTCTTCTGAGCAATAAATCTCCATCTTCTAAGCTGGCTCAGGAAATTCCCTTTGTCAAAGTTCACCGACATTTCTCACTGCCCAGTTCTCAGCCGAGCTTCTGAGTCCTGGATGGTAGTGACACCTGGTCTCATCTTTGCTCATACTTCCTCATCACATGTCATCGCACTTCTTTACGTGAGGTTTGGCCATCTCTTACTACCAAGGTACAAGCATCAGTTCCGTGACCACATCATATGCAGTACTGGGTTTTATTTCACAGCTTAATTATGTAATTGAGTAAGAGGTATACACAGGACACTCTTGCTGTGAACACATGACCTTGAACTGGGATATCAGAGTCTGACTCCAAGGTCTCCCATTTATTAGCTGTGGAACTTTGAGCACGTCAACTAACCCCTTAGATTTTTTCTAAGCTGTAAAACAACAATAAACGCAGTCCACAGGTCGTAGGATTTCTATGGGAATTAAACAAGTTAGGAGCATAATGTACTTAGAACAGTAACCGGGACATAAAATATACAGCTCAAGAGTTAGCTATTACCATGATGATTCAGCTGCTCGCCACCAACTTCAAAACTGAGAACTGGAAAACCCTTTCCTTTTTACATAAGTTCTGTCTATATTCATCCAGGGAAATCACTTCCAAAGGTTGGTAGAACTCTCCTACTGGTTTAACCACTCTACTTGTCAAGTCTCTTCCCATTTTATGGTGTCCAGACCCACTGAACTTCACTGAACTATCTGCTGTCCCCAAGTGTGCCATCCCACATTATATCCCCATATCTACATCTTATTCAATATCCTTTTTGAGATTTTCTCTTAAGGCTGAGTGTGGTGGTACACACCTTTTATTCCAGCGCTCTGGAAGCAGAAGCAGAAGATTGCTGAGTTCAAGGCCAGCCCGTTGTATATGGTGAGTTCCAGACAGGTGAATTCCACACAGTGAGAACTTGTTTCACAATAAATTATATATATATATATATATATATATATATATATATATATATATATATATATATATATATATACTCCTGCTATGTCTTACAAGTATTTACCACTTGTGGAAGAAATAATTTCCCTAAAGAGAACCCGAATAGTCAGACCAAATCTATGCTTTCCTCCCCCAGCTACTACTTAACCTCTCAAGCTATACCGGGCACATATTAGGAATTTAATGAAATCAAAAAATCTGGGAAACATTCAAATTCCTTCTGTTTGTTTAAATATTATGGATGGAGGAGCAAGAGTGGGTGCAAATGACGCCAGTCACCTAATAAAACAGATAGAACAGAGTATGTTTCTCTTCATTTCCTATCCCCACACCCTAAATGTTGATAGATAAAATAACAGAACGATACCTAATAAATGTATGTATTTACAAACTGATGAGCCATCCTGCATAGAGAAGCCGTCATTCCGTGGAAATCAGAAAACAGGCATGACTTTGTCCTGCCCATTCTCATACCTGCTGTCCATGTAATCAAGCATGCCTTTAATTTAATCACATTGCTGTTTCCTCCTGCTTACAACAAACACTTCTCGGTCTCTTTCTCGGGTTTCTGCAGATGGTTCTTTTTCCATGGGTATTAAAGAACAGAGATTAATAATGAAATGTTGAAAACAACCGAAATGTACAAGGGGCTTAGCCTGACACACTTGATGATATGCGTGCACTTGATGGCACAGCACAGCAATTAGGTATAAAGGATAAACAGTTCTAAGTGTCTAATTAGATCCGATCTTAGATCTTTCAACTGATTATTTTGGAAGTCAGCTGTATGGGGAGAGGAGTACACCTCCTTATAAGACAGAGGTTCTCAGTGCTAGTGGTGAGCAATGTTTATAAATCTATAGGATGAGCCTGAGATCTCATCTCAAACCAATTTAAGCAGCCTCTCCCAGGGCTGGACCCAGATGCCTTTAAAAATAATGCCCCAGCACTCGGGAGGCAGAGGCAGGCGGATCTCTGTGAGTTCGAGGCCAGCCTGGTCTACAAGAGCTAGTTCCAGGACAGGAACCAAAAGCTACAGAGAAACCCTGTCTCGAAAAATCAAAAAAAAAATGCCCCAGGCAACTACTACAGTGACATGGCTCAGTGGGTTGCACGTATGTGCACACACACACACACATTCACACACATCAAATGAATAAGCAAATGTAAAACTCTTTTTTCTGAAGAGCTATAGGCACAGACAAGGGATGCCATCATTTCCTCTCTAGTTCTGCAACACTAGAAGGATGGGGATGACACATAAAGCAGCAACAATCTACTAACAAATGGGTGTGTTTGTCAAGCAAGCCATCAAGTAACACCGAGCAATTAATAGCTGACTATTAACCAATGTTTACTATAGCACTTTGATATGTCATGTTCTCTTTCGCGGTCTAACAAATGAAAACAAAAATGAGAACAGCTGTATTCCTGACTCAGTCCTCCAAGCCCCCACATCTGGAACTTGAAGCATGGCCTAGCATTTGGAAGTACAATGCTAATCAGCCTAGGACTCTAATACTTAATTTTTTGATTGTGATAAAATGTATGTTATAAAAATGTGTGCCATTTAGCTACTTTTGGATGCATAGTTCAGTAGCATTAGGTATATGCCCACTGTCTGCAGGCATCACTCACCTGCCCCCAGCTCTGTGCCTGTTACACAGCCCATGTCCCTGGCCATCTGCCCTGGTCATCTCCACTCTGCTTTATACCTCTGTGTAGTTGACTGCTTTAGATATCTCACCTATGTGGAACTACATGACACTTTTTTTTTGAGGCTATCATGATGTCTTTAAAAAATCATTTATATTATAGCATGAAATATAACATCTTGCTAAGGTTGTATCATGTCCCCCAGGTCTGCATTCTGCACACCACATCCTGTTTCTGTATTCATTATCTGGAAAACACTGGGTGGTTCCTATCATTTGGGTCTGGTGATGAATGTTGTCATGAACACAGAAGTATGACTCTGAATTTTTTGCATGTGTGCTTTTTAGACCTGCATGGCCATTTTTGATCAGAGAGACTCTGGAATAAAAGACTTTGGGATGGCCTCTACACTGTTATAGAACACCTTGCCATATAGATCCAAGGATTTTTTGCTCACGAACAAAACACACAAGAGTGGAAGGCTACCCCTATCTAAGTCAACTGTAAAGAGACTCCCCAACTGCCACAAAGAAGTGCCCACACGGCAGGTCTGAGTGGCTGACATCAGACCTCTGCTGAAACCAGGAAGAAATCTCTGTAAACACAATGCACTTAATACTACAAACAGTTGTATGAACTTGGAGGAAAATCTTTCTCTAGAAGGTTTTAGAAAAGAGCACTCTAGCCTTGTGATCCACCTACGCAAACCGAGAACACTCTGAGATAGCACATACATGTTGTTTACATTGTGAATTTGGCAGCAACTTATTACTTGGTTTTCTCCAAGTTCCTAGTCCCAATATCTCTAGTCCCAAGACATTTCAAACAGTGACCACTTCTAGTCTCTCCTTAGCTCCCCATCCCTTGTCTCATGGTGTGTGTGTGCGGGGGGGTGGGGTGTTGGGAGCTCTAGAGACTCTTTTCCTTCCCACCCCCAGAGCTCGGTTATAACTTCTGAAAAGATTGTCAAACTGTTGCTAGAAAACGTAGCCCCAGGCTGAGCTGGTGTGACAAAACATCGTCCTGAGAGGCCCACATGGACATAGGGATCCCTGACCACTCATACTCTGACATAAATTATATATAAAACATCCTCCAGCTATGGTTGGTTTTAGATTTAAAGAAGAAAAAAAAAGACACCTGTCAGTTAGGACCGCACTGAAAGATTTACAACTGAAAAATACTTCAAAGACAGATCATTTTCAAATGAGAGATGTGTATTCCTAGGATAAGAAAGGTACCCTTTGCAAAGAAGGGACTCCCCTAAAGTCTAGGCACCCGAGAGGTTGACCTTGTCTCCACTCTTCTCGCCTCGGAACTATACTGCTGTTTAACTCTTAGAAGGCAGGCAGGGAGTGGTGTTAGTTCACAAAGACTGCAGTGTTAGCAAAACCTGGGCCAAGGCAATGCTACTTTCTGGCCTAACAAGCAGAGAAAGAAAGATACTGTTTCCTCAACTGCTCTATTTCTACTATTGTCTTCTGTGGGGACACAGCAAGGAAAGTGCACAGTGTCTAGAAGACAGCAATTGTGACTGAAAGAGGAAGCATATCCGAAAGGTACTCCCTCTATCAGAAGACTTCAAAAAGGCTTCCAAGACAGGGGTTCAAAGCCAGCTTACACAGTTCCAAACTCATATGACCAACAAAGTCTATAGTAGCTACAAATTGAGGATCCAGAAAGCAAAATAAAACACATGTCAAAGTTGCTGGGGTTAAGTTGTAGCTAGCTTAACAGCTAGGTGAGGTGACACATACTTTAGATTCTGGAAGGTGCTATGCAGGCTACTGAGAGAATATAAGTCAACGGTCTTACCCACTGTGAACCTGTGTGCTGCAATAGTGACCCATATGTCAGGATATGGCCATGGGTGCAATAGGGACATGGATGTTATAGGGGTACACAGCTGCTTTCTGGTTGGATTTAAGGTCCACTCCACGGGGGGAAACACATGCCTCATACTGCAAATCTAGCCAAGAAATCATGGTTAGGGAGCTCACAAGCCCCAGTGGGGACTGTGCTAGTATTATTTTACTAAACGTACATAGTATCAGACTGCCCTATAAATGTGTGTCTCTCTACCCACAGAGCAGGGCAAGCTTCAGACCTGATCAGATTAATTTCTTCATGCAATTATAGTGGCAAACGCAGAGGCTTACAACTGTTCGAGCCTCTGGACTGCTCATTCACAGTTGGAACCACTGTAATATACCATGTTCCCATGGCTCAGGGGCCATATCAAAAGAGAGAAAGATTTTAAGGGCCAGGAGTTGAAGAAAAACACAGCAAAACATTGTCTTCTGGACATAATGGAACCACTGTGCTCTTGAACTAGCCAAAGATACGGTTGCCTGCTGCACAAGACCAGGGCAGCCAATATTCTTGCACGGAGTGGGACGGGATTCATGTACCCCGCTCCTAACTGAGGCATTACGGACAGCTGATGGCCTCTGGAGGAGAGAGGAGTTACCTTTCATAAGGGATGTGGCTCCTGGTAAGTTTACCACACTCCAGTGTATGGCCCTATACACACGAGTGTATGGACAGTGCAAACTGGAGTCTATGTGTTATTAAAAGGTAGAAAATAGGGGACCCAATTTTTGAGAGATGTGGATATAGTGGTGGATCAGGAGAGGGATGTAGAGGTTGAATTGGGGGGGGGGGATGTGGAGATAGATCTGGGAGGGAGAGGTGGATCTGGGAGGAAGAGGTGGATCTGGGAGGGAGGATATGGGAGACATTGGAAAGAATACGATTAAAATATATTACATAAAATTCTCAAAGAATAAAAATGTATTTTAAAAGAAACTGCAGATGACGACCAGGAACTAGGCAGTTTACTAAGCCTCACGTACTAGCACCCCGTGTGGTTACAATGACAACAGTGGCTTAACTCTATTTAAAAGATGGAGCATCATTGATTTAGCATTCAGTAAATAAGCATTGATTTGAATTTGTTACTGTGCAGGGTCGTCCACTGCTTGCTGTAACCTGAAGGTATTGGTTAGAATCAATACAGTTTCTGTGCAGTATAAAAATATCACAGAGTTTCCTCCTAACAATGTAGTCTGGGGAAGGGGGCGTATCCTCAACTCTTACGGTGAACACTTAACTTCAGAATATTCAAAACAGTCAGACTTTAAGTACTGGGTATTTTCCGAGACTTCGTTAAATGTTTTCCTGAAACCTAGCTGCTGACAGCCGGAAGTCAGGGTCACAGCAAGAAGGAATAAGTGGTAGAAACGAATAAGAAGAGCATTTGCGAGTTGAGGGCGGGGGGGGGGGGGCTGATTGTACCAGCTCAGAGCCTGTATTCCTAGAGAAAAAAGGCAGAGCCCGAAAGCGAGAGGAGCCAAATGGCAGCATCAAGGGAGGCCATTGATTCATTTAACTGCTTCTAGATGATAAGACAGCTGCACTTAATTCTAGACCCTCTTAAAATGCCCCTTATTTAACCTCCCCTCTTCCATAAAGCTTAAGGGAACCTCTCACCCACCCCAGCCCCCTAGAATTCCCCAAGCCTGCTTATATGACCTTAAGGGAAGCCATTCATACTGTAGGCTGCGTCTGGTTGAGATATGCACTAGGCACCAGGTAGACTTGAAAGTGCAAACCTGCTTCCACAGTCCATCAACACTACAAGCTTGAGTCGAGTGATAAATTACCCTGAGCTTTAATTTCACCTTTGGTACAAGGGAGAAATCTGATTAGGCAAGTCCAAAGCATCCAAGAGCTAATGTATGGAAAGTGCCCGGCAGTTAATAGTTAAATGATAACTTTGTTTTCTCATCCCATCCCTCAGCAGCTAGCTTGGATCTGGGTATCTATGCGAGCATTATTGTTATAAATCATAACCTTTGTTTCCAAACACCGTGACAACTTCCTGCGCACATGGCACTTGGCAAGCATCACCCGTGGCTTCTAGCAATCTGATCAAACAGTTGGAATTCTGTTTTCCCAGGCCTTCACTGGACTCAGCGCTTCAGTGTTTGCTTGGATAAATAGTGAGGCTGAGCTAGCAGCAGTATTCTAAGTGTATGCACCAAATTTTTAACTACGAAACTTAATAAGCAAAAGTCTAGAATTTGTTCTGAACATTTCTAATTGTCTGTTAAAAGCTCTCAGGTAGCAATGTATAAGTCACCAGCTCAGCCCCTGTGCCCCATCCCCATGCTACTCCCTGGTACTGCCTACTCATTTCAGAGAAGCCCTTTCTGAAGGTATCATTCTTCAAGGAGAATCAACAAAAGCAGACAGGGGTTTATTTGCTTACTTGATAGTGTTTTATTTGCTTTGCTAGTTATAGCATTTGAATTACCTAGATATAATTATTTAACAGGTAACTTACTACAAGGTTTTTCAACCAAAGTAAGACAAATCTTATTCTAATTCTAATTTTGGGAAAATAACATGTAGCAGAGGTTAGACCTCTGCATCTGTGTCTTTGAATTCCAGTTCAGAAACAAAGGAATTTGCACCCTTAAATAAGTGATGTCATGCCTCAGGTCCCAGTTTTCTCATACGGAAGGTGGGATATGATGATCTACTGTAATTTATGTAGCATTTAGGCTGGTGACTAGCCCACAGTTGCTAGTGTATGTGTGTGTGTGTGTGTGTGTGTGTGTGTGTGTGTGTTGTATGAGGCTGCTTGTTTACTTCTCGATCACCCGGACTCCCAAAATAATTACACAGAGTCTGTATTCATTCATTAAATCACTGTTTAGCTTATTAGCTCTAGCTTCTTATAGGCTAGCTCTTCTGTCTTAGTTTAACCTATTTCCACTATTTTATATTTTACCATGAGGCTCGTGGTCTACCAGCAAGATTCCAGCTGTCAGCTCACATCTTTCCCCTCTGGCAGTTCCATGGCATCCCAATGACTCCACTTTCCTTTTTTCCAGCATTCAGTTTAGTTTTCCCTACCTAACTCTACTCTTTTGCCCTATCACAGGCCAAGACAGTTTCTTTATTAACCAACAGTATTCACAGCATACAGAGGGGAATGGAATCCCACATTGTGTGTGTGTGTGTATATGTGTGTGTGTATGTGTGTGTGTATATGTGTGTGTGTGTGTGTATATGTGTGTGTATGTGTGTGTGTGTGTGTAATATGTAAAGAGGGGCAGCGATGATCTGCAGAGTCATTGGATTACATATCTCCATGTTTGTGAAGCACCAGACTGGTGACCAACACACATTTACTAACACATTATTTCTTTCCAAAGGTATTTCTCCGTTGAGGAAGGGAGACACGTTTCTCTTGTGCACACTGACTGCTCAGCACTGCTTCAGAAAGGAAGCACAAGTGAAAACAGCATACTGTTCCTCACTGCTTTCCCACATCTCACTTCAACGTGTGACTCACCAGCCCTTTTCCACGTCACCTATTCAGTGCCTGCAGTAGGAGTGACTAATAAAACTGTCCTTGCTATAACCGGAGTCAACATCTGAGGTCGAGGGCAAGGCTTTGTTGTCGCTTTCCTTTCCAGAGATGAACAATTGTTCCAAATGATAGTCTAAGCGCTCTTAGCGAAAGGCGCTCAGACCAGCCCCTTACCAGATGTCTCTGATGAATTTGCCTGTGTTCCACCAGCCATTCGGCATGAGCTTGTAATTCTGCTCTACCAATGCTGGGGTTGGCTAAACAATGTCTACAGAAACAGAAAACTCAGTTTCAGCACCTGATCTTACTCTGGATACTTAATTAACTTGCTACTCATGGAGAGTCTCACATGGACAGAAATACTGAACCCTTACCTGTCTTGGCCTTGAGAAGCACGGGATTTATTCACATAACCATATGTGATCTGCCACACGCAACACAGTTTGGGTCAGATTCATTCTTCACACCTTTACTCACAGGCCTTAGCTTGGGGCACAGCTCATGTTGACCATCAGCGCAGCAGACAGGTCCTACTCAGCTCCACGCGGAAGAAGGAGCCAGAACCACCATTAATAAACCACAGACTCTGTCATCATAAAGCATCTTGGCACTTGAACTGTAGGACTGAGGTCTGTGGGCAGATCTACAATATCAGAAGTTGCTAAGTCAAAGCTTGGATTCCCACCTGAGCTCACCTTCTATGGTCTATTTTGTAATGTCCAGGTGTGCCTTTCTACACTCTTCCCAGAAGAAAGTAGCATGAAAGGATTCCTAAGCTTCCTCTAGCTCTAAGATCTTCTGATATCCACCTATGTCACATTTAAATCAGAGACCAAGACTCCCAATAGAATGGAGAGACTCTCCTGTGAGTTAGAGCATTCTGGTAAACCTGGTCCCTGTGATAGAAGCAGACTTCCTACCTACTCAGCTGTCTGCTTTTGAAGATCTAAACTGGTCCACAGGCTCAATGCCTAGTGACTACAAAGGGCCTTGTAAGTCCAGGGCCACTTCACAGCTATTCTGCTCTGTGTCCACCTCAGTCTGCTAGGATAGTGAACATTTACATTTTCTGTGGCTTTACTTATACTGGCCTCACTTTGTCTATAAAGTGTTCCCAAAGAGCCCATAGAGATCTCCATTCTATCACTGGCAGTGGAAGTTATAGGAAACACCTATTCTAGAATGGCAATAACCAATAGTCTTTAGACGCATGTAGATATATAACCATAATTAACTGAAGTTGAAAATCAATATCATTACAGGCTCTACCCACTTTTCAAGCATGCACAGCCACATTTGACTACCGGGTACCACACTGGACAGCATGGGTTACAGAGCTGTCCAGTCACTGCACAAAGTTCTACTAGAACCTAATCCTTAAGAACAAATCCTTGAACGGTAGCAGAGAAAAATGTCTAGACCTCCTCCGCCCCCTGCCATGCCACTACATGTCCCCACCCCCACCCCCGCTCCAAGTACAGAGATGCAATGGGGCAAGTTGCCTCTTCAAACTCTAAAAGTGCACTTGGCAGGTCCAGGTCAACAAAGCTGCCATGGGCTAAGGCTATCTTGAGGTCAATGAGGGTCACTCAGCCGTCGCAGTGTATCTGTGGAGAGGTCTTCAAAGTTACAGGCGTGGTGCTGTGAGTGTCAGCTCCTCGCAGATTATTGAAACAGAACTTCAAAGTTCTTAATTTGTCATCTCACCAAATTTCATCCTCTGATTTCTCCTAATGGTTCACAGCTCTAAGACTGTTGATTTTAAGAGAGCTGTGAACCACTGCTGGCAAAGGCATTCTTTTACAAGAACATACCACAGTGATATTCAATGGCTTTCTGCACAGGCGTGGAGAGCAAAAGTTATCCAAAGTATATCTGATACATATATATTAGCTATAAATTTAGATCTCAATTCATCCAGGAAACATTACAGAAGCTCCACGAATAAATTATGAGAGCCTCAGAATGAACAGAACAGCCATTTTAACTGAGTGCATTCTGCTTGGAAAGTGGCCAAACCAATGGGTTACGTGTATTAGGTCTTGTTAGTGACCAACACCCCATATTCCTAATGCTCTGACTTCTAGAACATTGTTTCTTATAATTTTTTTTCATGAACGTCACAAGAAATAGTCAAAATTTATTTGGATAGACTCAAAACCAGAAGTGTTTAGAAATGGAAAAATGAATTGTTCGTGGGAAATACTTCTAAGACTCTGGAAAATCACATCTCTGCTTGGATTGAGTTAGCTGTGCTCAACCAGTTATTTCAGACTGAAGGAGACATGTGTTTGTACATTTAGCAAGGGAAGTTGAAGCACAAGTCAGTCAATGAAAGATGAGAGGCCCATATTCTGCTTAAGCATTTCACCTATGACCTCAAGGCTCTATGAGAGCAGATGATAATTATTAGGGCATGCATGATCTGCTGCTCTGCTTAGAATGAATCATTACAGAAAATCAATTCATCTTTGGATCTCCACAACTATAAAAGAAAATCAATAATTGCCTCTCTTCTTCCTGACCTACACATAGACATGTGACCGTCTGGCTTGCTGCGGGGGTGAGAGGACTCACAGCTACCCTTACTCACAGAATCGCTACCTTTCCAGTGACCTCGTCACTGAAGAAAAATGATGGGGGCTTCACTGAGAAATTCAAAGGGTACAGGTATCAGTACCCTTTGCCGTGTAACAACCGAGCTAACCAAACAGCTCAAAGGAATACGTTTGTCTCCTATTATTCAGCTCTAGGAGAGCAGTGTTTTACTCAAGGTGAGTGCAAGTCTTCAGACGAAGCAACTAAGCAAATCCTTGGTTTCAATAGAAGAGAGGGTAGCTTATGTGGATGGAAGGACAGAGATGGATTAGAGGTAAGCTTTCTCATACACTGTCCCATATATAAAACCAGATTCAATTTGAGAACATTTGGGGATGACAGTAAATCATCTATTACACATGTTCACATAGATACGTGTGTGTAATGATATAATGCATAGTGTATAGGTATACATCCTTATATCAAAATATATAGTCTATCAAAAAGAATAGTGGTTAATGTTCAAGTTCTGAAAAATATGCATGTTTATAATTTATAAATCCATACTACTAAAATAATTATTACTAGTTGGCTTAGATAGTAAAACTTTGGGCCTCACAAAACCTTACTAATATCTACTATTAACCAGATTCACTTCACCTACAGAATCGTATGATTAATAACTCAGCATGACTGGTTTTCCTCTCAAGTATTATTGATCATTCACTGCTTCAACTGCTGTCAACAAGGTGAAGAATTAAACCCCCCTTCATAATTTTGTTGTCAAGATTAATCAGCTATTTGTTTAACTTGGATGCTTTGTCTTGATTTATGTTACTTGTGCCTGTGAGTAAATTAAAATTTGATTTAATTTCATAGATCATGCACAGAGATACAGGCTCAACCAAGACATTACCAAGGCAAAGCTCTCATGTCAATTAAAAGCACTTACTCATTGGAAGACAATGCAGAGAGGAGACCATAACTCACCTTTCTAATCAATCTCTCCTAATCAGGAAATCAAACTTTAGACAGAAGTCTACCCATATACACACACACTGGCATACAGTTAAGAAGAAAACAGTGGGAACATTTTCTTTCAAAAGTTCAAAGTTTTGTCCCCAATGTGAATACATGGCGAGAACACCGAAATCCTAAATGCCCAATTTGATCAATGCACATTGGATACATGTATTGAAATACCAAACTGCACATATAAATATGTGCAGTTATTACATGTTGATTTGAAACATTTAAATGGCAATCAATCAAATTTTAAAAATTAATTCTAACTTTTAATTCATTCCCTTTGCCTGAAATGCTCTTTTCACCTGATTTCTGCTCAGCGTTTGTCCTTTGTGTCTGAGCTAAAGGTCATGTCATCCACCAGCCAGGCCTTCATGATAACTGCACATCTTTCACCTACGCCCCACTCCCTGGACACTGCCTACCACATGGCTTCTAGCCACTGTGCCTTTTGTTCCAATTAATAACCACACAGTCCTCGTTTGTCTCTCTCTGAGTGCTATCTCTCCACACAAAGTGAGATCTGTGCTGCTTATTTTAAACAACCAGCATGAACTGTGCTGTGAACGGATGGAGTCCTCATCCTTTGCGTCTCCATCATGGTCCTTTCTCAGGGAGTGTCAAGAGAACAGGGAGGTGTCTACTAAACTTGGCCCCTCGGCTGCACCTGTCTCTGAAACTATACACCTCACACCCCCGGTAAAGCACAATTCCAAATTTAAAGAAAAAGCTGCATAATAAGAGGTACAGTCCCCAGACAAACCTCTTCCACTAAGCTCTCCACAGCAGGGGTTCCCGTGCCCACGCCAGTTGGGAAGCTTTATGGCCACCTCTCTGGTCCTTCCTACTGTGAAGGCCCCTTGAAGGAACAAAGCACAGAAACTTCTTACCTGGAGTCCTTCCTGACTCTTGCTTTCTCAAAGGAAAACTCAGGAGGTTTGTTGAGGTCATAGGTTCGGGTGGTGGGCTCCGCAGACACTCCAGCCTTCGCCCCCCTCCTGCTGTGGAGAGAGACGAGCCCCGAGGTCTTGCGGTGGACCTCCAGAGGCACTTTGTCGGGAGAGGCCTGTGGAGGGCTTCCTCCCTGCACGTGAATGACATCCAGCAGCTTGTTCAGCTGGATACACTTGCTCGTCAGCTCTTCGGTGAGCTCCGCGATGGCCACAGTCTGCTTGGCCAACTGCTCCCTCAGCTCCTTCAGGTGGTACTCCCGGTCCTGAAGCTCCGCATCCTTCCTCCTCAGCTCCCGCTCCAGCTCTGCCACCTTGCTCCGCAGGGCATCCGTGCCGAGGTTCCCTGATTGGCCTTCTGGATGCTTAGCATGTTTGGGTTTCACCGAACCATTTCCCATGTTGTTCGGGAATCTAAGGGAGGGCACAGAATTGGGAATGAGCAACTGGAGTTCCGTTTTCTGACAGCCCTCCCCTTTCCAGTCTGCTTTATAAACAGACACACGGCAGTTGCCCTCCTTTGATGAACAATAAACTCTTCCATGGGTACAGAGGAAATGAATGACAGAGTTTCAATATCCCTCTATCAGGAGTAGTTAGCATTTGGGTTCCTTCTCCCCTGTTCTTTTACCGGTACAAGCATCACACCTGAGCATTTTCTACAACCGACCTGAGTCGCCTGCTGTTCTCTTTGGTCATTCCCTCTGGACAATTGTCAAGAGCATCCAACAAGACTGCGGTTTGAATGTCAGCACGTCAGAGATTAGATGCTAAGGGGCAGCCACAGCGACAGAGGCTTGGAAATGTCACAACTCCTGCCGGTCCCAGTGCGGCTCTAGTAAAGAGCACCCCTCGGTTTAGAAACAACACGCCTGACTTCCTCCCAGAGTAGAGGCAGAGTGGGTATCTCTTTATTAGCACTTTGTCCCTGCCTGGCACTCTCGTAAGTGTTGCCTCCCTGACAACGCTAGTTTTTAAAAACTTTTGAACCGTGGTCCCTGAGAAGAAAACATCCACATGAAGTCTCTTCTACATCCTTCACTTTAGATCGCTGTCACGTCATGCAAAAAGTGATGGCCTGTGGTCTATCCTTGTTAGGAAAACCTTCAGAGCTCGAAAGATAGCTCAGGGGGTCAAGCACTTGCCGCACAACTAAGGTCGCATCCACATGAATGCCGGGTAGGCACGTGAGTCAGCCTGCCTGTATTCCTAGTGCCCAGGATACAGAGACAGGAGATACCTGGAGCAAGTTATATAACTAGCCTAGCCAAATTGGTGAGCTCTAGGGTCGGGCGAGAGACCGTGTTTCAATGCATCAGAAGGTAGAAATGAATTTACAGTGACAGCCAGCATCAACTTCCAGCCTGCCTAGGCATAGACACGTATGTGTGAGCGCACAGACACATACACACACACACACACACACACACACACACACTCAGAGTCAGGTTCGTGGAGTCCCCAAAGTTGTTATCATTAATCCAGTGGGTTTCAGGTTTCTAGAGGAAAATTAGAGATTATAAGGGATAATTTTAGTTCATTTATCATGTTTTAAAGATCCAAAGCTATGTATTTATTTTAACATTTATTACAAATTTAAAAAGCTAGCACCAAAACATTTTGTTTCATTGATATTATTAGTCCAAGGGAAATTAAGCTGCGTGTTTAGGTTTACTGAGACAATTCTACATAAATAATAATAGATTTTTAAAAAGTAAGTCAGGGTTTAGCAATCAGAGTGGCAACTGCCCACAACCACCTGTACCTCCGTCACCCAGGGATCCAATGCCCAGTCATCATAAATACCACACTCACAGGTGCCTACACATAATTAAAATTTAAAAAATAGAATCTTTTTTAAGTAAATCACCTGCAAGTCATAAGCTTATGGAGTAAATGCGCACAGAAGAAGACAGCTGATGTTGCCCTAACTGCCCTTTGCACACCAAGCACCGCGGTTTTGGATGGCATAGTCTGGGGAACCATACAGAACTGTGAAAATCATCTGAAACACTTCTGATTTTATAAAGTCAGAGCTGAAGTTCATCAACATGCAGATTTCAAGTTGAGAGAGAAACAGAGATCTTGACTTGATTTTATTACTTCTACCAGATTAATTGTGGCCTCCACAGAGGCTGGCTAGGTACAAAAATATAACACAGCCTCCACATTTTAAATAGATGCTACCAGGCAATGGAGACTGCCCCAAACCAAGACAGAAACAAGAACGAAATTATCTTTCAACACTGGGCTACCTCTCAGCGGCTTCTCGCTGGGATCCTCCATGAATAAACATAAGCCTCCGCGGAGCTGCCTTCTCAGGCTGCAGACATGTAGCCTTCTCAGGCTGCAGACATGTAGCCTTCAGAGGCTGCAGACATGGAGCCTTCGCAGGCTGCAGACACGTAGCAGACATAGCCTTTAAGCTTCTGTTCAGCCGGCAGCATTTATTATTCTCACCCGTTAAGATCACACAGAAAGATAGAGGAGAGTAGAATTTAAAGAAGTGAGTCTAGACAGACTTGTATCCAGAGCAAGCCATTCAGAAGACATTAGAGAGGCTTGAGGGTTCACTTGAATGCTATTCTGAGAGGCACTCCCAAAGGTCTCTGAAATTAATACGTACACACGCTCCTATCGTGCAGCCCTGAGCCATCTTCCAGGCAGACTTTGTGAACAAGGAGAGGCAAGGAGGTCAAGGGATTGTCTTACAGAGAACCCAGCAAGCATAAGCAGATTTCAATGGAATATTAACCTAATGACTCACTCTGGAGTCACGAAACAATTGCTTACTAGGTTCCAAGTGTCATGGACTCTTACCAAGGCATGTCATCTTCTAGATTAGAACATGGATTTGA
Source organism: Microtus pennsylvanicus (assembly GCF_037038515.1). Lineage (NCBI taxonomy): Eukaryota > Metazoa > Chordata > Mammalia > Rodentia > Cricetidae > Microtus > Microtus pennsylvanicus. The sequence goes on along the minus strand of NC_134590.1, from coordinate 9,302,981 downwards.
TTATGAAGGGAGTTCTAACACCCTAAATATGAAAAGGTCTAGAATCACTTCTAGGGACAGAGCAAAATCTGTGTCAATTCAATTGTCTCGCAAGCACTATTAAGTAGAATGTCAGATCGCCCCAAACACCACTCTGCTCTTCGTTACTGAAGTCACTTTAGAAGCAGTTTTAAACTTGCAAGCTATTGAGAATTTCTCGAATGGGGAGAAATGAGAGCAGCTAATTTACCTTTCAAGTCACTGAAATACACAAGTTACCAAACACTTCCAGACTAGCACAAGCTCTTACTTCACCTGTTTGAGTGTTGCTGCCCCTAAGCAAGGTTTCAAGTTTCCAGCTGCATAAAACCTGATTAGCTTCCAGGTGCCTGCTTCTTATCTGTCCCTAAGGCAAGTGATTCCTCAAACATGGATTGCTAGTCACAAGGAGAACTGAGCTGCAGGATGTTGCTCCATCAATCTAGCAGCTACAGGTTATTAAAAATCAATTTCACCTCAAAGGGCACTGCGTGATGTCATAAGAAATGACTTTAGAGATAAAAGCCCAATTTAACAGGAGCAGCAGATTCAGGCTATGCAAGGGGAGGGAGCAACCCGGCCTCTCTCAACCTCCTCTAAGTTACATGGCATCCCTGATTTAAAATTTATATCTATAAAAAATGATATATTTATCTCCATATCATAAGGTCATAATGAAGATTGTAAAGCACCTTCTTCAGTACAAAACATTTACGAACCATCAGGTATATAGGGGTTTCTTTTAGCAATATGGACTAGAGATGGATGCATGTATCTCTGCAGTGGGAAAACACAGTTTCATTTCTGTAAGAGGCAGAAGTCTAGGGAACTGGACACCTTGAAAACAAGAGGTCTTTAAAGATGCACACAGTGCCTTGTGGGATGGAACCCTTACTCTTTCTGGACCTTATGTTCTACTGAGAAAAGAAACCATTGTGGAACAAAACACAACAAGGGAACCAAGCCCCACAAACCCCCACCAAAAGACTGGCATTGAGAAAACAGTTTGAATGATTGAGTAATGACACAAAATCATATCCAGAATTTCCAGGTCTCCTTAAGCTTGGCAACTCCTTGGCTTCTACTTATTCTCACATGCTGAAGTGAAATTCTTAAATCAAAAAGGCTCACCGAGTTATCTCTGAAGGCACAACATTGATCACTTGGAGTCTTTTATTTTAAAAGTTACCACCAAATTTAAGATCACCTAGACTTTCTTCTGGGTTATCTTCTAGGTTTCATAGTTCTGTGGCAGTCAGGGAGGAGAGAGAGGAGATTAAGTCATGGCATTTAGCAAGAGGAGAGGATAATATTATAGTTTCCTTCATTATATTAATTCTCTTTGTGCATAAAAATCTACTCAAAGAAGGGCAAAGGAACCAGAAGAACCTGCAGGCCAGTTTCACACCTTACAGTCAGTATAGCAAAAACTTGGTTTTTTCTTCAGCCCCGGAGTAGATTAAAAACAAAATCTTGGCTCTCATCTAGATGATATTTGTTATGCTCTAGAATCTGATAGAAATGTATTCACATGAACAGACACTGTACATACACAGACACAGATACAGAAACACATGGGGTTGGGGGGGGGAAGGGAGGCAGCTAGAAAAGGGGGAGGGGACATTTGCAAGCATATCTGTAAACATGGGAGATGGTGGTGAAGTGCTAGCTAGGGCCACAGAGCCAGAGTCCCTGATTCAGGAATTTCAATTAGTTTTTCTGTGTCGTCAAAATAGCAACTAGGCTTCAGTAATAAAAACAGAAAAGACGGATTGACACATAGATAAATAATTTGCATATCATTTAGAATTCTTAGAGGGTCATAAGACTTAGACAATAAAAAGAATTTAGCACTGTTCTCTGGTGTATGGCATTATGACTGAGTAAATACTAAAGAGTTACTGTAAACATTATTTACCCAAGGAAATGACTTATCTCGATCAAAAGTTATACCAAATTAAGCAAACTATTAAATTAAATTAAAAACTATTAAAAGAGAACCATCAGAGACCTGACTCTACCCCACACTATGCTCACTACAAAGCCACAAACATTGCAGGCATATGAACGGGAAGGGAGATGTGAGGGTCCTTGTGGATTTACAGGCACATAGATCACTGGAACACAGCATCCCAGAAGGGGACTCAATTTGAGCAGTGAACTGACCCTTATGGAAAGCAAAGGAAGGCCAGAATTTAACCCCAAGGAAGATCACAGACCTAAACGTAAGACACAGAACTATGAAACCTAGAAGATAACCCAGAAGAAAGTCTAGGTGATCTTAAATTTGGTGGTAACTTTTAAAATAAAAGACTCCAAGTAATTTATGAAAGAAGAGATTGTTAAGTTCACCCTGTGCTAAAACTCTGCAAAAGAAGGGAGTGGACCAGTCTGGGAGAAATCAAGTAAAGGGGATGTTCTCCACACACAACATTTTCCACAAACCTGAAAAAGACCTGAAAAGGTACTTCACCCAAGATTGATAGACAGCAAGGGAAAGAAGGCAAAGACACAGTCGTCTGTGGGTAGATAACTTTACACCAAGACTCCGTGATGACAGTTCACGCAGAGCATCCCAAAGCCAACAGGACAGGGACCAACAGGAAGGATGGTGTCACCAGAGCGTGTGTAAGGTGTTACAGAACCTCGGAAGACAGGGTGGTCACTGTCACTAAGTTAATCGTGGCTCCCTTGCTTATTCAATATGAGTCATGTGGCTTCCTCAAAACTTCCAGCTTCCATCCACAAAGGCGGTAACTGTAAAACAACCATGTCCTTCTAATTGGTTAACAAACTGCAGTTCATATATTTAACAGAATATTATTCAAGAATAAGAAGTAGTATTTGTTGGGAGAGGGGGCTAGTTGTTGGTTATGGCCACCCAGTTACAAAATAATCACACACAAACTGTATTATTTCCAAAGTCACTGCTTGGCCCATTAGCTCTAGCTTCTTATTGGCTAACTCTTACATCTTAATTTAACCCATCTCCATTAATCTGTGCATCACCATGAGGTCATGGCTTACCAGCAAAGTTTCTGCACATCTATCTCTGGTGGTAGCTCCATGGCTTCTCTCTAACTCTGCCTTCCCATGCTATAGACCAAGCCAGTTCTTTATTCAATAACCAATAAAAGCAACACATAGACAGAAGGACCTCCCACACTAAGTATTAACCCATGAAAAGAATTAGAGGAACTTTAAATACATGTCACTACTTGAAGAAGTCAACTGGAAGAACCTACATACTGTGTGAGTCCAGTTGCACAGAATTATGGGAAATACAAAGCATAGACAACGAACAGATTAATATCTGCCAAGAGTTGAAGAACAGGGGAGAATAAATTGATGGAGGAGGATTATCTTTCTATCTGTTGCTTTCATTGGTTAATTAATAAAGAAACTGCTTGGCCCTCTGATAGGGTAGAATTTAGATAGGCAGAGTAAACAGAACAGAATGCTGGGAGAAAGAAGCAGAGTCGAGGAGTCGCCATGATTCTCCCACTCCATACAGATGCACGTTAAGATCTTTCCTGGTAAGCCAGCTCATGGTGTTACACAAATTATTAGAAATGGGTTAGAGTAATATGTAAGAGCTAGCCAATGAGAGGTTAAAACTAATGGGACAAGCAGTGTTTAAAAGAATACAGTTTCTGTGTAATTATTTTGGGTAAACCTAGCTGGGTGGCGGGACGCAGGCCCACCGCTCATATCACAACATATTTCAGGGCATAAGCTAGCCATGCGGGCAGCCGGGTGCCAGGGACATAGCCCCGCTGCTCATATTACAACAATAAATAAGTGAAACATAGCAAGTACTGATGACATTGAGACCATGCTATATGACACTGCAATAAGAGATATAAATTATTGCACACTTGTCCTAACACATGGGATACACAATACAAGGGATAAATCAAATAATATCTGACAGGATTTGGTTAGTACTATGTTCATATCTGCTTATCAATTGCAGCTAACATGTCACACTGCTGCAAGATGTTAAGAACAGGGGACTAGAGAGACAGCTCAGAGGTTGACAAACCTTGCTGTGTATCCCAAAGACCAGACTTCAGTTCCCAGCACCCACATAAGTCAGCTCACAACTACAACTCCAGGGGCTCTGGCGCCCTCTTCTGGCCTCGATGGGCACAGCACACATATGGCGCAAGCACACAGATACATATGCAAGTAAGTAAAAATAAGTGTTAAAAGTTTTTAAAAAAACTATTTTCTAAGTTGTTAGGAACAACAAAAGCTGATGGGGGTGGTACATAGTTACTGTACTGTTCTATGAACCTAAAACTGCCAGAAAGTAGGGAATCTATTCATTAGAAAACAGAACACTTACGATGAAATACACACAAGAAAACCTAAAGCCTAACTCACTGAAGAAACGGGCTAAAAGCATGATGGGTGGAAGGAAAGTAATGAGTAATAAGGCTTAAAAAAGTAATACACTGGAGTAGGAACCCAAAAATGCACATGCCTTATTGTGGTATCTGGGTTTCAATGCAAGCCAAGTTCTTTTTCAAGCTGTATAGTCATATCTGTCCTTTAGAAGATAATGCTCCTGGAATAACTAGGAAACCAAATGAAGAAAGCTTAGGGGAAGGAAAACGAAGACAATTGCACCAATCCACGTAAGATGTGCTTATGAGATTAAAGCCAACCCAGAGTCTCAAACCTATCCTAATGACTCAAACGTCTTGAACTAGAGAAAATACAGACTATCTCCATGGTAACTGGGAGGAGGAAAACATTACTATAGAGGATTTCACAGAAGTGATCGTTATAGGTAACTGCAACTTCCTTTCTTTCAATAAATCATGAAAAGCAGAGTCGATTTTTTTTTTAAAAAATCAAATTGGCAGTTTAGTTTGAAATTGGAGGAGGGGATTGTACTGGCTTCCTTAGATAAATTCTAAGCTTATAAGAAACTGGCATGTATCTATATGACTATCATTTACTGATCTCTCCAGAGCTCTTTTAGAAAACAATTAGCCATCACTAAATACCTAAATCCCTGCTTCTTCTCCCTGAAGCAACCCAAATAGAACCGACCCCATGAGAAACAGCTAATTTTCATGGCAGTGCCACAGTTGAGATCCCATTTCCACCTGCCCTGTGACAGTGGACAGCAGGCTCAGTTTGGAGTCTGCTGCTGTTTTATCTGTCCACAGAATCCTGATTTGGAGAATGTTTTCCTCCTAATTCACAACCGCATGAGCTTGTCATACCAAACTTCCAGCCACCACCAGCTATCTGTGAAGGAACTCACCCCCAGCAGAATTCACAGGATGAATTGTATGAATACTATGTATCCTGTATACTATAAGATTTAGTAGCATTTCATTCAACTCTCTTGGTGGGGTGGTAGGGTGGCCGTTTTGCTACACAAGCATATTGACAGAAATGTGGGCTGTGGTGCACAGGTCAGGACATTAGAGCCAATGGAATTTGAGTGATGGCAGCAAGAAAGGGAATCAAGACTTCATGTTCACCTTGTGGTAACTGGATGAGAGCCGATGCCATTAGCCACAATGAGGAGTGGAGTTGGGAGATGGAGAACCAGTTTAAGGTTGGACATGCTCAAAACAAGAGGCTTGTATGAACTTCAAGCCTAGGAGTGCAGTAAGCAGTAATAAACAAGGAACTAGAATGTCTAATGAAAGGGAGAAATGAAGGCATGTAGCTGTAGTTGACAAGTAAGTGGAAACTGAAGAAGTTCCCAGGAATTCATGACCACACAAGGAACAGTAGCATTGAAACATAAGCATTAGATTGGAAAGAAAAGCAGAGCTGCGGTCAGAAGCTATGTGTTAACGTGAGGAGGACACCTACACAGAGAACTCCAGGCAACTGAGCACAGCTAAGAGCTGGGGAGGGGATCCGCCCCAGGGAAGAGCACACCAATTGGTTGTCCAGTGACAAGTGACAAGCCCTGAAAATACACAAACAAGTAAACACACATACAAGCAACATTATATGGACTGAACAGGATATCTTACGTATCTATCTAATTTTTGATCTATCAATCTCTATCTATCTATCTAGATAGATATCTCTAAAATACATATATAATACACATATCTAGATCGATACATATGTATATCATATAATAACAACTAAAAATGAGGCCATGAATTTGAAGGAGAGCAGGAGGGACATATGGAAGAATTTTGAGGGAGAAAAGGTAAGAAGGAAATGTTATGACTATATTATAATCTCAAAAACAGTTGAAGCGATTGAGAGTCAAATTTGGGGTAGAGTCTCTAACTGCACAGAAGACACTGGGGCAAGTCAGTTCCAATGTTTTGATTTTGGAGCAGCTGGAGGAAGTTGGTGTTTCCATTCTGTGTCCCTCATTCACTTGGTGTTCCACAGAGCACCATCTACAGTAATCCGCCATGGCACAGACAGGAGAGAGGGGCCATGCAGTGGAGACAGAAGATTTAATGAGTTTGAGATGCCCCTGCACCAACAAGATGGGGATGCCTATACAAGATGGGGATGCCTATGCAAGAAGCAAAGAAAGAAAAACTCAGGTAAGTTCTACAAAGAAAAGACTTGAATTCACATGACGAGATGAGACCACGGAGGGAGGTAAGAAAGAAAATCATTGTCAAATGAGGACATACATCAAGCCTGCAAGATTATAATTTATGGGAGAAGAGGAGAAGCAATCCCTTTTGGTTTGAATAGGGATAAGGAAAAAAATTGTAGGAATAAGAGAAGTCTTATAGACACCATGGAGATAGAAATTTCAAGTGGCCAGCAGCTCAAATCCCAGAAGCATCAAAAAGAAATGAGATCAGAGCCGAAAGCACAGACGTTAGCCATTTCAGAAGAGTGAAGCTAGAACCTCATTGAAAAGGTCCCGCGAAAAGAGCTGATGCCAAGAGTTGGGACTTCAGGATGATATTAATGGAACATGCAAAGAATTTTTACAGTAATAGAAATAAGAGTACTTATAGGCCCAAGATAATGAGCCAAGCAAATAGAGAAAATGAAAACACGGGAGAAGAGGGAATAACTGGAGAACAACACAGAGGAATCAGACAATACGAGACTACAGGGCTTAGGCAACCACTGGGCAGCACACATCTACTTCCCCTCTGAAGTGAGTTCTCGTCTTGTCTCCTGCAAATTCAGAGGCCTGGAGTCCAGGCCTGTTAAAGGTAGGTTCCCAGGCATTGTCTTTGCAAGTTGTTTATTCTTAGTTACGCCTTGTTGCGATTCGGAGAACAGTCTAATTCTCTGAGGAGATTCATCACCCCATCACCCCATTACCCTGGTGTGAGAAACACAACAGGAACACGAGCAACAGCTGCTGTGTATTCTGTGGGATGATCGCCTTCTCCGTGAGCTAAATAGAAACTTGCAAAGACGAGAAACGGTTTCTAAGGCTTTTGTGTGTATGGGGGTGTGGCAGGGAGCAGGTGGATGTTTTATTCTCTTTAAGAGAAATTGCCCCTTTCCTACAGAACTTGGGAAATAAGACGAAGATGCAGTAAGCTAGGCGGCATCCTTCCTAAGGGTCCCCTGAGCTGGTTCTGTTCTCAGCCCATGCCTCTCTCCTCTTCTGCCTAGGCACTCAGTTCTCATACTTGAACTGGAACCCATTTCTTTTTCTCTCATCTCCAAAGAGACTGGTTTCTTGGCGTTTGCTTGCTCTTTCCCCTTCTTTACCAGGATATGCAAAAATGTGGAAGTCCCTCAGGGTGCTGAGTGACAGGACACCCAAACAAGTTTACAAGCACTTATAAAAGTCCTTGCAGGAATCCTGCGTCCCCAGTCGGCTAGCCAGACCTTGGAGAACAAAGCCTGGATGGCCACCGTGACAGCAGTCCTGAGCCCTCAGTCCCAACATAGCTCAAAGATGTTGCAGTCACACTGTGCTCTGAACCCAGTTGCTGTACGGAGCCACCGGCGCCAAAGCAAGCGCCCACATGTCCACATGCAAACAGCATGAGAGACCCGCTGAGTGTGAGAGAAACACACTCCCAGCAATGCACGCCCGGCAGCACCCTCGTGTCCCCATGCCGTCCCTCTCCGCGCCCCGGCCCCGGGATGCCCGAGCCCCCCAGGCTCACCAGGCCGCCGCGTAACTTTCCAGGTGCGCAGCTCGTCCACTCCGCGCGGCCGCGGCGTCTCGGCGTCCTCCGCGACGCCGCCCTCCTGCGGCCCCAGCCGGACTCAGCTCGGCTCTCCCCCGCCGCACCGAGCGCACCGTGCGGGGTCCCGGCTGCTGGCGCTGCCGCTCGCGCTGCGTGGGAGCCAGGGACGCAGCGGGCGCGCTGCGGGCAGGAGCTGCGGCGACGTGGGTGCTGCCGCCTCGCTGGTCTGCGGGGGCCGCTGCGAGAAGGAGGCGCGCCGGAGGGAGGAGGGAGCTCGGCGGAGAGGAGGGACGGAGGAGGGCGGGGGTCAGCCCGGCGTGGCGTGGAGAGCCCGGAGACCGCTTCCTTGAAGGTGGGGTCACCGGCGCCGGCGCGAACCTGTACTCGGGAGCCAGCCTGCAGCAAAGGCGACAGTCTGCACTTTATACCCCGAACCTCCGGAGTGAGGCAACTTAAGTAGGGCGATAACATCGTGGATGCAAGCGGGTGGTTGGTTGTGTTATTATTTCTATTTCAAGTGTGTGGGCCGAGGGAGAGGAAAGTTGAGGGGGGTATTCATCATCGCCTTCCCTCTCCACCTCTGTGCCTCCAGCCTGCTTCAGTGCAGACTCCTGCTCTCGCTGCCTGGCAAATCTGCTGGCACACATCCTGGACATGCTCTCTGGTGTCACAGTGGTGCCCTTCTAGAAGACATGTGGCCCACGGGTTGCTTGGCCATGCTCTCTTCCACCACTTTGGAGCTTTAACTCGCTTCTAGTCTGCCTATTGTATGTGATGCCTGGTGGGTCAGTGTTTGAACTGAGTTTCAAAGGGACGGAGATAATCCCTCCTAAAATCTGTAAGGCTTTGTTAACATTCAAGAAGGTAATTTAATACTCTCCTGTGGCCTTCTAGGCACAGTATCACGAGGAGTGCATTATGGTTTTGTAAATATAAATAGATACAATCACCCACCGCAGTATGCTGGGCTCTAGTGCTGTGAGATCCTGCTGTAGGAAGTCCCCCTTTCTTCCTTCTCCCAGAGGGACATCCTGGCAGATTCTCAAAGACAAGAACAGTTTCTTAGCGGAGTGGACAGTACAGTAAGGGTCTATTCTTTGATTTGTATCCAGAGAATGTTAGAACTGGATTCCCTGGGGGTGTCAACCACCCGGAGGCTGTGGGTCTCCTGTAACTCCGGCATGCACTATTACATACATAAACCCACAAAGAAGGAGGCCCGTGTACACTTGTTGAATAGGGCCATTAAGTTCCAGAGGAGGAAAAACGGCTGTTGGTTTTTTTTCTCCTCAGTGGGGAAAAAGAATAAGCTCCTGTACTTTTTCCACGTCTGTACATGTTATGCTGACCTCCAATACCTCCTAACCAGAGAAGATGGGGGTAAAGAATTTTAAAGAAAAGGGGTAAATCCGTGGAAAAATAATTAAGTCATGAGTAAGTCCTGGTTTAGAAGAGATCTTAAGTCAGACTTGACACGTTGAGCCAAAGCTACCATTTTTAAAGAATATAAGAGACAGTAGGAGTCAATGGGTTTCATGAAATCTGCTGGCTCAGTGTGTGTACGCTGCTAGGTCAACCATGCAACAGGTAAGTTCTGGTCATGGAGGTCAAAGTTTGAAAGCCAGTGTTGGGTACAGACAGTGGCAAAAAAAAAAAAAAACCTAGAGTTAGAGAAGATGTTGGGTGCTCTCCTAGCACCCAGGTGGTGTTCTTTTAGGTCATCTTCACGGACAGCAGAGAAACGGAAAAAAAACATACAATCTGGGCAGTGGGGCAGGGTAGAGGCGGAGCTGAAGCCAGAGAAAGAGGCCAAGGAGGAAGAGGAGAGGGAAGGGGGAGCCCTATTGCTTAAGAATTTGAGGCTCTCACCCATTTTTTCTCAGAGAGTTTTAAGCAAGCCCTGATTCACTCTTAGTGTTTACTCCTGGAAATTCGATGGTGAACAAAATGAACTTATCCTGTCAGCTTAGAGTCTTTTATCCAGTGGAAGACACCGACGTTAAACCCGAAACTATACATGTGATAAATACTGTGAGAGAATATGAGGTCTTCATGGGAGTCTGTCGCTATTAATAAATAACCTATGTAAAATGTCTGAAATGATAAGGACATTTATTGTTCCATGCAGCAAGAGGTCCCAAGGTCAAGAGGCTGTAGTTGGTCAATTCACCGACTGAGTAATTCCAGGGAGGATTGTGAACTGTTTCCGTTATTCTGTCTGTTATCCCTGGCATGCCAGCTTTATCCCCAGAACTGCCCCACCCATAGCTTTTGGACTGGAGACTCTCGAGTTATGCAATTCTGGCCCTGCCAGAAGGCAACACAGTGTCTTTTTCAAGAACAGGACAGTCTCTCTCAGAAACCTCCAGTGAGCCTGCTTCTCACCTTCCCCTTTCTCAAAACTGGGTCGTGTGCCCAGCTCCCAAGGCAGAGAACAGGGCCAGTGGCATGTTACTTTGGTTGTTTGATTTGGGCTCTTCAGGATTAACCCTTGAAATCTTCAGGACTGCAGTCGCTAGTTGGATGACTGCACGGAAGAGGAGGAGGTGGCAATGATCCCGAGTAGGCAGCGTCAGGTCGGCTAGGAAAGCTCAGAAACATCTCACTGAGGACAAGCAATGTCATTCAAACTGAAGAGGAGTAAGAATTAGTTGGAGGAGAGGAGGGAATTTCTTTGTGTAAAGTCTGACCCTGGTGGTGTGGTAAAGGCTTCCTACTTTGTAACTTACACCATATACTGCACTAGAGAAGCAAGCTCAAGGAGTTGAATCACTGAGTTGATAAAGCTGATGATCTTGACTTCTTCAATCTCATCAGAGAGTGAAATGACATCACCGATTGCCTTTTCTCTGCCTTTGACAGAGGAATGCAGCTTACCTCTAAGCACCTTCAGAGGCATGTCTTTGGTCCTCAGACACAAAAAGTCAGTGTTGATGTATAAACCTTCTCTTGGATGTGACTATGATACACTTGGTTCCTCTGACCTCTCTTAAAGCTTCTCATGAGAGAATGGGTATTTTAATGATGTCAAAGCTCAGGCGTAGCCTACAGTGATGTGCAGAACAAAATGGCTCAACTTCTCCTCATTTTGCACCAATGATAGAAGTCCCAGCGCAGCCACCATGCCTTACAAAAGTCTCTCAGAGTCTCCTGTTCACCCCTTCCCACAGAGCATTGGATCACATTGGAGCAGGTTGAGCTGGGAGCAGGTTCTAGGAATCCTTCCAGACTCCCAAGCACCTGGACTACTAAATTCCTGTTCAGTCTCTTTCAGCTGGAGATCTTTTCCTGGGACGAATTTCCAGAGAGGAGCCTCTAGAGTTACTCTCCTTCCCCCTCCACAACAAACAATCGGATTGGCTCTGTGCTTCTAGCATCAAAGTTCAGCTTAAAACTCTCAAGCCAAGCCCTCTTCTGGATGCCAGCAGATCTGGGATGCAAAAGGAATAAAACCAGCATCCCAGTGGCTCATACTGTGTTCTCTCCTTTGTCCATCTCCTGCAATGGCTTCCTTTCTTACTTTCCTCATTCACGTGATTCTATACGAGTTTGGAACCTGACTTCTTGAGCAGTCATTCTCAGTGTTTTGACCACTGTATCTTCTTTCTTCTGGCTTCACCAAATTCTAATCTAGGAAATGTAGAAGGTGCCTTTGGTGCTTTGGTGTTTGGGCTCCAGCATTACTTGGCATGATAAGACAGCTGGGCAATGACTTCAACCAGTTTCCATGCTGTAGAGCATGTGCCCACCCCACCATCCAATGCCTCCTTGACTCCCATGAATGCAGCACAGTGGCTTTCTCTGACACCACAGCGTGGGGATGCTCCATGTACCAGACTTGTGGACGTGTTCCCACCTCTCCTACTAGAATTGAAAATAAGGACTTTGCAGAACTGACCCTTACAATTCCATAAATAACCTATTTCAAGTCTCTTCATTATTTAGAAAATAATTTTAACAATTAAACTCCTTCATATATTTCATTTTTTCACCAAGATATCAAAGACCTGCATGAAACCCATATATATGTGTGTGTGTGTGTGTGGTTGTGTGTGTGTATAGACACATACACAGTGTCTCTTCTTCTATGCAAACAAAGTTTTACTGTTTCTAATGTCTTATGATCATCCCAGCCCAGTCACTGGGATCATTGCTTTATTCCAGCCTGACATTACTGAGGGGTTAGTGGCCTCTCACTTGCTTAGCCTTCCTCTCTAATCTGAGTGAGGAGGATGAGCTTCATAAGCGTTAATTACAGGTGAATTTGGACATTTTTCCTGCCTCCCTAGGCAGTGGCTAGAACCTCCCTGTGTCCTGTCCCTAAACTGGCTTTTGTCTAGACCACGCTTCTCTCTACCTTTTACTACCTCAACTTCTGCCCAGTCTGAAAGATTCCAAGACTCTGCTCTTAACCCGGCTGCCCTTTCTATCATCAGTCTTTGCTTGTGGGCATCTGGTCCCCTGGCAGAAACCCCCAGCACTACATTTCTTCTCGGCTCCTTTCATGGCATTCATTATTTTCTGCTTTGTATTACCCCCATCGATCTGCGTTTGTACCTCCCTGGTGGAACTGCCAGTACCCAAGGACATGGCTCTCCTTTGCTTTGCCTTTGCTGCGTCTCTCCTAACGCGTGCAGTGGGGCTGATTCACACGGTCATTAATCATCCGGGATAATTAAACTTATGCTTCTGAGATGCCATGGAATATGGGGAATGTTCTTGATTTTCCTTATGAGATAAAGACAATGGTTTGGAATGATAATTACTTCATTAAGCACTCTGCTGAATCAGGAATCAAAAGATAGTAAATTTCCCACAAAGTACTAAAATATTAATTAATTTAGCTATCTGGTTTTGTCTGCATTGATTTTTTTATTAAAGAGTGTTTTTCCTTAGTTGTGGATGCCCTTTAAATATTATAGTTTTTTGGATATAAAGTATCTCTCTAAACAACTTGGGAATTGAACGATTGGCTCTAGACCAATGGCTCTATTTGGAGAGGTTTTTGAAACTTTAGAAGGTAAAACCTAGCTTGAAAAAGTAGGCCACTGAAGGTGGGTCCTTGAGGAGTGGGTAAATACCTTGCCCCTGGGTCCTTCTTATGTCCTATGCAGGAAGTGAAGAACTGCTTCTACCATGTCTTCCTACCCCAGTGATGGTTACCAAAGTACACGGAGCATTCAAACAACTCCACCCAAGCTGAGTCAAAACAATTCCATCCTCTACTTCAAGTCATTTCCTTCTGATATTTCAGCCACAGCAACCAAAATGCAGCTACCGTACCCCTGCGTACTCTGCACCAAGCCCCTAGGGTTTGGCACCCTACCATTCCAGCAGTCTGCGCTGTCTCAGAAAACCACACATCCAACACGCTGGCCTCTAAACGCTTCTGTTTCCCTATAATTAATCTCATACCTAATATACATCTCACTCAGCTTCAGCCATCCACTTCCACAGTCATACTTGGAATTGTTACTGAGATGACTGATTTTGATAGTATATATTCACCCAATAGCAGCCCGGACCTGTTTTCCCTTCAAGATCAGGGCCTTTTGGCTCTGCTTCTCAGCCACAACAGCGCTAGCGGTGGCTCATGCTATCTCCATGGTTGCAAGGCTGGAGCTATTATAGCCATTGAATTCAACCTCCCTGGACCTGAGGACCACACTAACACAGCTTCTGTAACACTCATTGTTGAAGGATCCTCAATAACTCCAGCTTCACGGGTTGACCTATCTGAACTCACAGGAGTTCTGGCTGTCCTCGATGCTGGTTGGAGGGGACCAAAACACAGCCCAGAAATACAGTGGAGTCCATGCCTTGTGGAGATGATCTTGACCACTGAGGGGGAAGGAGCCAGAAAGAAGACAACAGATAAATTGTTGGCCTGTCTGCCCACCCAAGAGCTGTTCGAAGACTTAGTGGTTCTTCACCTCTGGCTGCTTTTCCATGACTCAGCAACCAACTTGGTTGCAGAGAGACTGCGCTGTGGTCAAATGGGCAATATACCACCCTGTGTCTGCTCTCTTCCCTTCTTGCTTCCACTTTCTCCCTCCCTACTGCTGCCCTGGAGCAATCCCCTGAATAAAGTCTCTGCAGTAAGTGTGGTCTCTCTGAGTTCTATTTTCTAGGGAACACAAGCCAGGAGATTATTCCACTCTATTACTACACCCTTTCATCCTTCAATGGCAATGAAACATATTCACAGCTTACAGAGGGGCATCCACATCAGGTCTTCATATCAGAGGAACACACACTGGTGTCTTAGGAGGACCCAGACTGATGTTTCTGATTCTCAAAGGACTTGTGCTTCCCAGGGAGTGTGTGAAAATGCAGGTCCTGATTTACTAGGTCCTTCTCTCAGATCCTGTTTAGCACTTTCAACACACTCCCTACTCCATGCAGCTGACGCAGGGATCACATTTTTGGCCTACAACCCCTTCCTGCTCTTTCTGGTGGATGCCCCACTGAGAAGAAGATTTCTAAGGGATCTAAATTGACCTTGACATTCAGGATCTGGGAGGTAATGATAACCTTGTGCTAAGCTTTTCTAAGAAATGACTGAGGATTAGAAGATCGGGGTCATGATGCAGCATTGGAGCCGAAATGGGGGGGGGGGGGTGAGTAACAGAAAAAACAAATATGCACTCCAGACTTTTCTCACTCAGAATCAGGCATGCCCCCAAGCCTATTTTTAAGATGCTAGATCCTGGCAGATCCTTTTCCTTTGTGACAGCTTCCATCAAAGTGTTTTGTAATCCAGATTCTCATAGACCTAGTAGGATTAAATTGTAAACCCCTAAGGGGCCAAACCAACATTTCCTTCATGATAATCAGTGATGATCTATGGGGAAAAATAGAATTAGAAATCTATTCAGTCATAACTTCCATCTAGAATGCAGCATGGCTTGAGAATACACATCTCCACTCGGCACGTCCTTGAGTCCAGTGACAAGAGGTGAGCTAGCTGTTTGGAATCCCAACTGCCGTGTGCTCCAAAAAGCAGAAATGGCTTGAGATAGCCACAGATCTATAAATGGCACTCCCAACTGTAATTTTAAAAGAACACACACCCATACCTGGAAACCAGTAAGGCACTGGGTTTTGAATTTTCATTTGTTTTATAGGCTGTTTATATTGTCATTACACACTAATTTACATTAGCAGTAATGCAAACTTAATGCCAAAATAAGGAAGATAAAATAATGTGAGTGCTATTATTTGGCTTCCATTGGCTTTTCTGGAGTAAAATACTAAATGGATACGGACTGTTACTTTCCTATCTTGGTCAAACAGCAGAGCCTTAGTTTGAAATGCATTATGTTTGTCTCTTCATATAACCATCCAAGAGAAGCTAAATCCATTAGGACCTCGTTGGAGATATAAAATAGTTTCATTTCCCAAATTCAAACTGCTCTTTCCAGAAAATCCTCTAAAACACCAGAAGTTTCATTTAATCAGAAAGCAGTAACATTTCCCTGAAACAAAGATCACTGCTAAGAGTCAGTCCTTCATTGGGTCAATTATTTCGCAGGTCTTGCATAGTCTGTGTAAACAGTGTACCATTAAATGAACTCGTTTGATGCCATAATGCCAGGCAGAACCATCTGCTTAGAGACAGCAAACCATAAATCATCTCCAGACCTCGTGTGCAGCCAGCACGGTGCACTGGAAGGCTCTAAGACGCAACTCCTCCGCTGTCTTAACACATGGTCAAATGCCATTAAATATTTCCATTTCATGAATTTGGAAATGGGAATACTACAAAGTGACCTAACCTATGTGTTTGTTTTGTTTTTTTGTTTTCTCCTGCTTGTGTGCTACCAGTTTTGCGGCTTATTTATCTGATGTTCCTCTGGAGAGCTTAACTGGGAGCAGTGACAAGTTTAACTGTCCAGGGTGGTCCATTTAAAAACAGGCTCCTGTGTTGATGGAATACAATAAAGTGTATGCATGGATGGTCCTGGTCTCTAGTTTCCTCCTCAGGGGCCACAAGGATGCATGGCAGCATGCAGACTGGCTGTCTACCGACATTCGCTAAGCATCCGACACATAGGTGGAGTCATCAGCAAACATTCTGGAACGGGGATGTCAATATTGCTAGGTTTGTTAGCAGTAAGATCAATGATTAATTTCTTTTTTTCTTCTACTCTTATTTAAATTTAAGAAAAATGATAAAGGCATACACTGATTTTTTTAATTGTAGATTTTTATTAGAAATTATGCAGCCATGATTAACAGTTGGTTCATTTTTCCTCCTTTACTGAGGGAACATTTCAAAAATGACGTAATTAGTGTCCCTCCTGCAAGAGTTAGTTGCAATGATATGTCCTGAGATTTTGCTTGGGAACTAAAGTCCATCTGCATCGAGAGAGGAATCGTTTGAGGGATCTGCAACAGGGATGATGGATACCAAAATTTAGCCTTGGGACAGAGATGAAATATCATCTGGTTCTGGATGCAGGTTCGTGGGAAGAAAAGGAACTGCTTTGTGGAGGGAGTGGGTTAGAGAAACATAGTGGTGGATGGGGAGGATGTGGTTCCCTGACAGCTTTGGCACCCAACTTATGCACCAGTAGGAATGAAGCCTGCTGGACGCAATGCTTTCTGGGTGGACAGTGGGCTTTGATACTTCTTGTGAGTCCATATTTGTCTAGCTCAGAGGTTGTGATTTTTTGGTCTCAGAAGACTTTTATAGTCTTAAAATTATTAAGGGCCCTTTTCATATTTTTGTTTATGTGGGTTCTGTCTATCAATATTTATCATATTCAAAACTAAAGCTAAGAAATTTTAGAAACATTTGTTCATTTTTAAATAACTATTATTAATAAGTTACATAGGAGCATAAAAATAGCTGCTTTCCAAAATCAATGAAAAGAAGAATTGTTTTATTCTTTTTTCAGTAAATCTTTTTAATGCTGACCTGATAGAAGGTGCAAAAGTCTAGATTTGTGTATTGATATCTGTGTTTGATTTAATGTTTTATCATTTATCACGAGGTGGATGGGGCACTGCACGAAGGGAAAAAGAAGGATAAGTTCTCATTGTTGTCAGGACAGCCATTCTGATCTGTGATGCTGGGTCATTACCTCTCTCACTACTGTGGCCTGGTGGAAGCAGCCAAAAGTGGGCATGCTCATTTTGGCTCACAGTTTGAGGGGATGCAGTCCCCATGGCAGGGGGACATGATAGCAGACATATGAGAATTCATCTTCCATTAGGAATCCAGAAGACAAAGACTGTTGCTTGGCCAGCTTTCTCTTATTTCCCCCTTCATCCAATCAAGACTTCAGATCACGGGATGAAAGGTAGAAATACCCTCACAGACAAGCACGGAAGTGTCTCCTAGGAAAACTGTAACCTAGTTGAGTTGACAATGAAGATTGACCATGGCAGATGACTGGATGTTAAGGTCTTAGGGGTACCCATGGTTCCCAGACCACACCACACTTTTGAGAAGTGCTCCAGACTAGGAGTCCTCATGACTCCTTAGGTCGCAAGGATTCCTTAGGTTAATTATCACTCTGGGTGTCTCTGAGTTTCTGCCAAAGGCATAATCAGCTTATCCAAGCCCCACTTTCCAACAGGTAAATAAAATAAAATAAAGAAAATGTGTGGGAATCACTCGACTTCGAAAAATATTCTCAATTCCCAAGTGCAAGTAAGTTAGACAACATATGAATGAAATAAGATGTGTTCCTCGGTTGTAACACTTACATTTGCTTGATTTTAGAATTAGATTATAGTCCTCGTCATGAAGCTGAATAAGCTTCACTCTATGTGTGATTAAGAACAATGAGGCCAATTTTAGGCCCTTTCGCATGACCATTTATCTGTTGCTCTAAAAACCTGGAAAATACACAGGGAAAAGTACCCACACGGAGGACTTTTAACAGCTGAAACCACTCATTCATGTACTGACCATACTATTGATTCAACAACCAGAATTGGAATCTAAGGAGTCAAAGTAGAAAAAAAAAGTAAGTTCCCTGTTTTCTGGACATTTTAGAGTAAAACGGAAAATTCTGGCCTTTGTCTTATGCTGATCCTCTCAGGAACTATTACTTCCATGCAAGGAGCTTGACTGAAACACAGACGACAACAGCAACAACAACAAAATTATCGTGGAACTCCATTTAGTGGGCTACAAACCCAGGCAAATAATTACAAGAAAGCATGGCAAATGAATGGAAAATGAAGTGCGAGCTCATAGGAACTTTGAAAAGCAAAAGTATTTAGTGAAGGTTGACTGTTATCACTTTAGTCTTGGCAAGATGTCAAGAGATGGGGTCGCTGATTCTGTCCTCTGAAATACGCAGCTTCTAATGTCGCTGCCACCACCTTCTAACCTCGCCTAGCCTGTTTGTGAGGACAAACGAAGCAGTGTTTCTACAACCCCTAGCACATATTGTCTGTCACAATCAAATATTCTGCTGCATTCTTTTTTTTCACAGACAGAATATGTTCATTTATTTTTTATGCAGGTGGTATAAACACGGGGATATAGCTTAAAAATGTCTGAAAATGGCATAGCACTTCATTTATTCTGATTACCTCTTGTGATAACATGATAGAAAGTATAACTAAATATTCCTTCAATACATATTTATTTCACGACCAACCAATCTACAGGCTTAGGAGTAAAGCAGGTTTTATGTCTTTAGTTTTAAGAGCTAAGTGGACACTTAATTTTTGCCTTATCTGGTGTTTGCATTAGCCATAAAGAAATTCATAAGCCAAACTGAATTTCATATGAATTGCAAACTAATCCCAGACAAAATTATAAGAAATTACTTGAAATAATTATATTGTTAATTTAAAGTTGATCATGTTCCAGAATTTATTGTTTTATAATAAGTTAAAATTTCATCTTATTGTTTTTATAAAATTTCAAAGTGTAATTTAAACTTTGACAATATGTTTATGGTATATTGAAAAGAAAGCCAAGGTAAAAATATCATGGGGCAAATCTAGACAGTAGGCAGATTTTGCTATACCATTGTCTCAGTGTTTCATATCACAGGCGGAGGTCAAGTCTCTGCTCACCACTCTAAGTGTACTTTAACAGAAAGTTGTTTTTCATTATGTGTTACTTGTCTTAATTTGAATGCCTGATTTCAAAGCTAACAAGAAAACAAAAAAATCAGATGGCTAGACTTTACTTAAAGAGAATGAAAAAAGTCGATGCACATGTTGAAAATCACTCACACTCACCCTGTTCCGCATGTGGATAGCAACGAATGTCTAATCACTTGATGTATCTATTACTACTCTAAACAGAATCTTTACACAGCAGGTCTGCAATACTCAGGTAAGAGAGGCTAATCACTGTGGCTACTGCTTGTTCTGTGAACAGAAATGATCTACCGTTCCCTCGCTGAGCCTGTGTGTTGTTTTTAGTCATTATGAACTCCTGATAGTACTGCTGGGATGCCCAAACCTGCTCCTCTCATGTTATCTCAGAGGTAACACTTCTTCCTTACCAGATTCAGATCGCCACTGCCTGCTACGGCATATTTTGTTGTCATTTTTAGGAGAGCTAGCAATTAAATTACAAACATTTAATTTATCAGAATAGAAATGCTACTTAATACCATGTCTCTATTTCCCTGGTAGGATAAAGCATCATTTCTTTTTTTTTAATTTTTAATTTTTTTTAATTGAAAAAAAAATTCTGCCTCCTCTGCTGCATTCTTTTGGTAGAGATGAATGGGTTGACATTCTAAGTAAAGAAACCTATACTTGTGAAGGCAAGGACATCTAAAATAATACAATATTCAAGAAACAAACTTGATAAGCACAGTCAAACACCATACAGTAATTATTGAGATAAAGTCAGAATTTCATAACTCATGTACAAGAACCTTTTCCTTGAAACACCTACAGAGTAAATTAAAATAAAATATAAAGTCTTTGATAGAATAAATCACAGGGCTGGAAAAGAAAGACCAAGAGGTCTCATGTGTGAGCATAGGGTTAAGTAGCACCTCGCAACTTTCATCAGTTAGGGATGTGGCGTGGCAATGGACTTTGCGGTGATGTAGGATTCAGCTTCTTGAGCACGCATGCCCCAGCCTTTCACTCCTTCCTGAACAGGCTTGACTGACATTTCTGAGGAGCATAGCATTTGTAAATATTCTCGTCAAAAGTCCCTATTGTAAATTCTTCAGGGATGCTGCAGTAAACTCATACATTAAAACACACACACACACACAAGCATGCTCACACGCATGCATGCACACGTGCAGGCAGAGGCAAATCTGAGGCGTTCAAGGACAGCGTCCCAAGCAAAGGCGGGTGGACCTGGGAGAAGTCTATGTCCTGCTAACTATACTGCTTACTCTCTGAATTGTGCTTTCTGAATCAATTTCCTCAGACTACCATAGCAATGAGCTATACCCTGAAAGCAAAAAACAGGAGGAATATGTTGTGTCACGATCCTAGAAACTAGATTTCTAAACATGTTAGCAGTTCACCCTCCCTCTGATACCTCCCCTCATCTGAGCTTCCAGTGACAGGCACCAGGCCATGGTGTCCCTCAGCTCATCACCATAGAATTTCAGTTTCAGCTTCTGATTCTGTCATTCCATACCAGTCTGTCTCTTTGTGTGTGAAAGGTTTTCCTTTTTCAGAACAATAGCTGTACTGGATTAGGATCGCCTTCATGAGCTCCTCTCATGATATCTTCAAAAACTCATCTTCAAATAAGACCACATCCACAAGACCCAGGGGTCAGAGCTTCAGCCTACGTTTTGGGGGTGACACAGTCCACTTCTAATAGCGTCCTTAACGAATTAGAAACTAAATCTGTGTGCAATGGTGGTGAAAGTACAAAGTAGCTTAAAGGCCCTCTCTCTGCTCATCCAGAGCCTGCCTGAAAAATAAGAATGTCTATGTCTGAGAATCTTTGCATCGTCTGTGAATGACACAGCAGGCATCTGCGCTAGAGAATGGAACTGAAACCAGAAAACAAAGGGGTCTTTACACAATTGTTTTAGCACCGAGGGGCTACTGATGTTCCCCAGTGGCAAAGTGCTGTGCTCAGCTGTGCTCCATGAGTAGGTGGTTCCAGCAGTAGTCTGAATGATAGAAATGAATGGGGAAGATCAGAAAGAAACAGCAACTAAGCAAGCTGATGAGAGACTCTGGAGAAGGTCATTGTCTGTGCAAGTCTGAGGGTATGGGGGCAGAGGGTGCACCCGGTCCAAATACCAACCATAATAGGAAATGAAAGGGGTCAACAAGATTCGGGGGCACTGGTAAGAAAGAGGACCCAATCTTGACTTGGAAGCAATGAGCTCAATTAAGCAGGTGGGGACGAGTCACCATTAACTGATCAGAAACCAGAGGAGGAAATACAGGTTCTCTAACAGACAGAGAGAAGACACTATGTTAAGATATCCACAAGGCTCTCCCAGGCATGAAGCTTATTAAAGCCACTTTTGAGAACCTCCTGCACCCGGAGAGTTTTATAAGGACACTGTTCCATGGCATTCCTTTTTTCTCACAAAGCATGCAGTCACTCCACACTCGGATGCCTCCTCGGGCTCTTTCCGTCCCTTTGCACTCAGCCTGCTCCGTTGCCCCACAGCAGCCCTGCATCTTCCCTCACGGTCGCACCATCATTTTCTGTCTCCGAAGCCACAGACCTCAAACCTTCCACCAGGCCCTACCATTCAGCAACCTGGTCATCAAGTCTTCAGCTTTTCAGTGTTTGAGTCCCTTAAACTGGCCTGGCCGTTTTCTTCCTTAGCTTCTGGTTTACTCATGCTCCTAAATGCCTCCCCTCCCGCCCCATTACAGGGGCCACCAACCAATGCTATCTGCAAATATTCTTGGCCTCTCTCTCACACACACACACAATGCAGACAATTGACTCTCTGAAGAATGTGAAGTCTGACCATGTTGAATTCTGCTAAGATCTTTCCCTATCCCCCATTTCCTGATACACAAAATAAAGTCCAAACTCCACACCACAGCCTACAAGCCTTGAAGGATTCTGCTTCTGCTCATCGTTGGGCTCCCTATCTTCCTCAACACATCTAACACAGTTAAGGACTTGAGACTATAGTCTCAGAGTAATTCTTGCTCCCCCTTTCCTGGTGTTTTCTCTCCCTCACTTAGCCCTCTCCATCTTGCCTCTGAAATCACTTGCTTTTGAAAGTTCTCTCTGTCCTCTGAGCATAACTAGCCTTCATTCCTTCTCCTCCTTCTATATTGCATGCTTCCTTCTTACACTTGAACATTGTATGTCATTTTTAATGCAGTTTAGTTCCTCCAAGTCTCCTGCAACAAGTTGCAACAGCAACTACCTGAGTTCCATTCCACGTATAGACTGAGCAGGCAGGCTTTGTGTGCACTGTGTTTTTGCTCATGATGGGAAGATGAACGGATTAGTCATCTCAGGTTTATAAAATCTGTGGAGCAGAAGATCGGTCAATTCAGCTACCGAAAGTCAGAAAATGGTAATATAAAAAGAAAAATAAGTTGGTATAATCCAAACTGAGATATTATAAGTAATATCAGAATTTAATGTGCTTAGTTAAAAGCTTTTGTAAGACGAGGTTGCTGTTGTATTATCTATAAACCAAACCATATAGATCGAGTCAGAACAAAGTGAGAATTTCCAAATATAAAATTGATGGCATTTTTTAGGTCTTTCAAAAAAGGAGTCAGCAGACCGATATATTGCTTTTGATATTTTGTTCACACCAGGCAAAGCAACTCTCCACACTACCTCTCTCCAGTCAAAATAGAGACACAATATAAAACTACATTTATTTTGAAAAAAATAGAGTAGAGAAGTTATTCATTTTCTGATTAGAATTGCCCCCCAAAGGTATCTGACCTGGCTTCTGACTACAAACGTGCCTGCCCTGCCCCAAGGCTTCCCACCCAGACACCCACATTTCGAACGTGGCTGTGGTGTTCCTGGTCTAAGCAGGCCACCTGCTCTCCTCCTGCTCTCTAATGGACCGCCACAGTTCTTTCTTGACTCCTAAGGTACTGTAGGATCCTCAACTCACCTTGCTGATCGGTGCATAGATCTCCCTAAGCTACCACCCCTGGGTCAGGAATGCAGCCTGATTTCTGTTTGAAACACTCACTCCCCTTCTCTTTCAAGGGGCCCTGCTAAACTGCATTTGAACAACCAACAGCATATCTGGAAATAATTCGGCGTTTGACAGTTCACAGGTGTAAATTCACAGGGAATCCTGAGGTGGGAGGTGGACTCTTGAGAATTTGATTTTGACTATTTGGTTGTTGAAAATGATTTTGAGGTTCAGATACCTGGGGAAGTAGAGCAATGACCTTCTCAAAACTTGCGGCTGGCTCAGATTTAAGTTCAGTCTTAGCTTTGCAGTTGGGTGAAAGCTTCATGGTCCACTGCTGCCTTCACTTGAAACCAAACTTCTTATTCCCCATCAGGGTGTCCCACCTAGGTCCCGCATCTGTTGTCTGGTCCTCCATCCTAAGGCCTTGCTCTAGGCTACCATCCCTTTGTAAATGAACTATAGCAGCCACTTCAAACTTGCTTTCATTGCCCCTAGTTCTCATCTTCTTGCTCTATTCTGTATGTACTCTATAATAGGCTAAGTCACTTTCTACTTAAAATCTCTTACGGGCTTCCCCATTATAGGAATGAATGTAGTCCTTGCCCAGCATGGTCTGACTCACGCTCCTTGCGGTTTAGGCCCTATGGCAGTAGCTAGCCTCTGGTCTCCCATGGAAACAATCCTGCTCTATCACCTCCTTCACTGCTGGGGCTTTGCACTTCGCTATCTACCTTTCTTTACAGTGATGATTTGTTTTCATCTTTAGTTCTTGGCTTAGTATCACCTTCACTTGGCCCTGTCAGTCCCCTGACAGTGAAGACTTTGTCCTGTTTCAGGTCCATATACTTCCTTTGTGGGAATACATGTACTTACCACAAGAGCTAATGATCACCACTTTTGTTTTTAATTAACTTATTATTCCTTTTTTCTTCCTCCTATACTACAACAGGGGTTTTTTCCAGTTGGCATTCCCAGGACTTACCATTAGCACCTACTAATGGCCACTCAATGTGTGCTTATTGAGAGGGTAATCTTTAATTGTATGTCTTCTGATAAGTTTAAAGGAACTTTTTATAATTGAATGGGATTTTATTACTTGGATATATGATCTGCACTAAGGATCGATGAGTTCGTAGTTCAAGTTGAAGTCCCATTTTGGTCACTGCTTTATTCTGGGAATTCTGCAAGTGGTAAGCTCTTTGTCATATATTTTCATTCAATTCTATCAAAATAATATAAGACAATGACTGAAATAGAGTCCTTTTATTGCATGCGCAACCTCTTTAGAACTTCAAACCAAGAGTAGAATAGATAAGAAAATCAAGATCCCTCAGCGACCAAGGACTGTAAGCTTTTGTACCAGGAATGACGTGCCTTCTGTGTTCTGAGAATGCTCGCAGGTGGCCACAGAGTCGTCTCTGACCAGTCTCAGGCCTTTCGCTTTCATTTACTACTCCATCTATTCATCTCACCCCAAAATGGCTTCCTCCAGACTGTGCTGCTTCTGGAATCTTCCTTAGTCATTATTCGTTCCCTTCTTTGGCCTTTCTCCTCCTCATCAGGAATCTGCATGGCTTCCAGTCTCTGTGCACGGGCCAGTTCCACGAATTCCCCTTCTACTCATGCACTGTTTGTACCATTTTGTTTGCCTTTTATTTAAACTTGTTGGGATTATCAATAGAACAAACCATCGTGTTCATCAGGGATAACAAAGGCACCACATTCTTTGGTCAAGTGTTGGCAGAGACAGAGATATTAGAACAGTAGCACCCTCTTAGCAGGTAGGCTTGAAAGCTGACTCTCCTTCTCTGCACTAGAAAACTGGTCTGGAAAATGAAGTAGGTGGCTCATGTACAAGAAAGGAAATCATATTCTCGTCCACCCTTCAGTATATGTCCTTTCTCATCTCAGGCATTGTGGCTTAAATGTATGTCCAAAGGGTCAAGAAGGTTGTAATATGCTCTCACTTAGATGACTCACTCAGAGCTGGCGACTCTTCCCACACATACATCAAAGCTTTCCATGCACCAGCAACTACCAATGGGCACATAGTCCAACAGATGTCAACAGATGCATAGACTACACACCAACAAATGCCAACCGATGCCAACAGATGCGTAGTTCATGCACCATCAGATGCCAAGAGACACGTAGGTCTGAGTGCCAGTCGCTTTCCCTGTGATGTGA
Source organism: Microtus pennsylvanicus (assembly GCF_037038515.1). Classification (NCBI taxonomy): domain Eukaryota; kingdom Metazoa; phylum Chordata; class Mammalia; order Rodentia; family Cricetidae; genus Microtus; species Microtus pennsylvanicus. The sequence goes on along the minus strand of NC_134590.1, from coordinate 9,277,600 downwards.
TAAAATTCTGTGAAACAAAATCGAGGGGAAAGGGGGTCATTATGGCTCACAGCTCCTGCTCAAAGACCACCACTGCAGCAATGCTCGCAGCAGCTGCCCACACTGCATCTGCAATCAGAAGAGTGCAATTAATGGGTGCATGTGGTATCGCTAAGGCAGTCCCCAGGGGCTCGTCATTTACACTTGACACTGAGTAAGTCTTGTCTATCGCCACCCTCAGCTGGATGAGCTTGCCTTCAGAGCACGCTTGGTCACAACACCCCAGGTTACAGGTGCGTTTACTCTTTGGATTCATTTTTCCCATGCTTGTGGCTTCTCTGTTAATTCCACCAAACTCCACAAGGCAAAAGTGCTGCCCAGACGCTCTTTGCAAGAGTTAGAGCAGGCCCGAGCAAGGTAGCTATTGTTATTTTTTTGGTGGCGTAGATATAACCTTCAAATCTTCATCCTATGCTTTTTCTCAGAATCTCCCTTTCTGAGTGTCTACATCTTCAACATCCCCAAGGTTTTCTCCCTGCCCTCCTGATTCCACAGCGGTTTCCTCTTCATCCTCAAAGGTTATCACCTGAGGAAGAGAGCCTTCATCACATGGCATCCTCAGACTCAGTGGAATGTCAACATACTCTTTCTTTGCCTCAGAATCATCCACTCTCAGATACATAAAGCCCTGCTGACATTTACAGCACCTTACAATAAACTGCACCCAAGGTTATAAACACACAAGAAGTCACTATTGCCATTTAGCATGTTTATGTGACCACTAGCTTCATGTGGCCAAGGTTTTACTGACAGTGATACCTCTGAGACACAACCCAAGAGCCCTAGTAACCTACCCTTCACATAGTTCCAGCTGTTCACCCATTTCCTAAACAGTGCCCAGGCCACATGTACCTGCACAGCATGGAAGGGCGACACAGACTGCAGGTCAATGAACAAACTTTCTGTCTCCTGCCCCTTCCTAGGGAGGTGGGTCTGCTGGGAAAATTATATAACCCTGTCTTCTGAAGCAGAAGTGCTCTAGCAGATGCTGGACGCTGAGTTTTCCATGGGATTCATCAGGTTGAAGCTATGTTGTGCTGTGCTCCTGGAACTCAAGGTAGCTATGCCCTAAGGGACCCTGAAGTTGGAAGCATGAATTGAAATCCTTTTTTTGCAAGGGACCATAGAGCTATGGAAGAAGGGTTGACAGTCCCGTGAAGAGGGAGTCTCTGCCCATGCTCTCTTGTCCTGGAAGTTGTAGGCTGCCTCCTGTGACTGCCGCTCCTTAGTCTGTCATCTCAGACCTCCTTCCCAGGTGAGCCATAAACACTGTGCCAGAAGTAGCTTCATGTCCAGTGTGTCTATGGAAGCACCGTTTTAAAATCACCGATAATGTGGAGAAACATTTTCCCTGTGTGCATGTATGTGCACCAAATGCTTGGAGACCAGAACCGGAGTTATTGGAAGCTACTGGGAACTGAACCCAGGTATTCTGCAAGAGCAGCAAGTGCTCTTAGCTGCTGAGCCATCTCTCTAGCCCTGCAAAACACTGTTTCTAATGAAGAATCAATATTCTTAAAATCTTCCATGATGTTCAACATCCTATTCCTAATTGTTGGATAGTAGCTTGTGTGCTTTTTGACTGTAAATGTTTTCAGATTTTGCATTGGAGCATAATCTTATCCCACATATCTCTTCTGGGGAAGATGTACTGTGAGGCAGTGTCAAATAGCCATTGTGCAAGAGGACAGGGGTCATATTAGCCCACATGTCCTCCCTGTAATAAGGAGAGTCTATTTCCTGTAATAACCAATTGGCCCATTTTATTGTTCTGATTGATAAAATACAGCAATGTATTTTAATTTAATGATACTGGGCCAGTTATACATCTTATGAGACCTTAGAACACTTGTTCTTGTTTTCTTAGAAGTTTTCAGGTGCCATATGAATGAGCATGTTTGGAAGAGGAACACGTGTAGAAAGAGGTCCTGAGTGTTCCATACGCCCCAACTGAAGCCTAACAACCAGCAGGCTGGCCAAACACCAGCTGCCTGAAGAGTCATGAGAGAACCATGATACTCATGTACCAGTGCTCTTATAGTAGACACTGTAGCACCGTGGACTGTGTTAAGTGAACTTCTTGTTATTACTGTGTGAAGTACAATGCAAAGGTGCCAGCCAAGTTGACTTTTTTTTTATTCTTTTCAAGGTAAGGTCTCATTATGTAGTTTTGGTTGGCCTGAAACTTGATAATGTAGACCAGGCTGGCCTTGAACTCATAGAGACCTGCCTCCAAGTGCTGGAATTAAAGACCTATGCCACCACACACATGTAGTTGGTTCTTTCTATAGCCTAAGAAAGAAAGGTTTACCTTAGGCCTCTTTCCTTAGCTTGTAGACTGTGCCTCCCAGTTCAGGCTGTCTTGCCTGTGTCTCCACATTATCGTACTCTGATCAAATATGTATCTCTCTTTCTACTTCTTATAAGGATACTGGCCCATCCGGGAATGGATGCTAGCCTGAAGACTTGACTTTAACTTAGTTGCTTTTGAAAATGACTTATCCCCAAACAGATATCAACCTGAGATCCTAGGGCTTAGAACTTAAACCTAATTGTTGTGATTGTAGGTGGGCCATAATCTAGCCTATAACACCAGCAAAGACCAGCGAAGATAAGGGACCTGATTAGCCTAACCCCAACTTCTGACCTATGAAATCAAGAATCAGATAACCAGTCGCTGTCCTGTGTTACTAAAGCACTCCATTGCACAACTGCCGGGCTGCCATTCATTGAACTTTGGCATGCTTGCTGCTTGGGTTTCAGAGGGTACACTCGTAGATACCACTGAGTTCCAAGAACTGTTCTCACTATACAGAAACCTGCTGAGATCAACATCTCCTAGAAGCACACTTCGTCTCTCTGGCACTCCGTGACTGGCTATCTGTGACTAGCCACAAGGGTTTTTATTACTTCTTTCAGGTTATGAAGGCAGAAGCTGTATCCTCATCATCACCTCAAACAGGCCTTGTTTTTCAATCAGTATGGATGCCTGAAGTATGTGTTTGAAAATTTGTTCTCCTCCAAGTTTAACAAGACCTATTTTATAGTAAAGCTAGATCAAGGTCCCCCCACCTTCTCACGTCAACAGAAAACATTATTTATTTTTATGCCAATGCTGTATTTCTAAAATTCCAGTATTTTTGCCAGAATACACTTAGTCCTGTGAAGTTAAATTTCATGCATGTCAGAGGTATTTCCTCAACTGGGTAAATATTGAAAGGGCCAATCCTGCTTTTCGACAGAAAGTGCTAAATGTGTTTGGTTGTCAGGATTGACTGAGTATTCCAAAGGGTATCCAGATGTTTCTGGCAGTGTCTCAAAGCCCCAGTGAGTCTCCAGCCAACAACTGTTGCTTTGATGAGTAATCTCTTCTCCAGGAAAGGAGGTTTTCTAGTTAACTTACCTTTAGTTGCAAGTCCATATTCTCTGTTTTCATTTTGTGTATATGTGTGTGTGTGTCTGTCTGTCTGTCTCTCTGTCTGTATTGTATGTGTCTGTGGGCACATGTGTGTGCAAGCACAGTGACACTTTCACCCAAGAAATGCTTAACAAACTAGCCTTACAGTTCTCTTCCTGGAAAATTAATTTGTGATTCTAGTTCTAACTGGATTAATCTCCTTCAGAAGTTTACCATGTATTTTATTGTCCAACTTCATAGAGAATTTAGCAAATATTAGTGAAAACTACTAGAAGAATTAAGTTTTGTTTTATGTTTTTACTTCTAAAGAAGTATTACTAACATAATAAATATAATATACATGTCAGTGCTTTATGTAATTTACGTTTTTCCCCTTAGGGGGAAAATGTTGCAAAAATGTAGGTTCGTCGGGATGCTCCAAACTCCAAAACAAAACTCTTGGATATTTCCTACTCCCAAATGTGTCTTGATGGTTGGGTATGTAAATCAGTGGTAGAAGAGTCACCTTTCATGTACTAGGCCCTTGTTCCACACCCAGAATAGGACAAACAAAAAGTTCTCCATGTCTATCTCACTACCACCACCATTTGTAACTGGGCTGCTGCCCTGTGCTTCAAAGGGTCAACAGTTTCCCCTTGTGGTTGTCTGAGGAGATGGATAGGTTCTGCCTTATTTGGTCTCCACACTGCCTTCCTTGTGTTGGCTTTAACTGAGTTTCGGCCATTTTCAATGTTCCAGGAAGTCTTCAGCGGCTGCACAACTCTAATTTCGTTCACAAATATACAAAGTTTATCTTGTTTGAAGACACAGATTAAGCCCTAGATAACTTCATTTTTGATTGCAAATCGGCCATCCCAGGTAAGAAACCCTAACCTCAGTGTTAGGCTACTTTGATTTTCTTTGAGCTTTCATCTCTTCTTCTCACAGCCCCTAGCTGGGCAAAGGTCAGTTCACACATCCTCGTCACCTCTCTGGCTGGGGCCCTTTTTCTTCCTTTCATCTTTAGGAGTGGCACAATAGCTCTTCCCCTTTCTTTCTTGTTTTAAATTCTACTTTTATCTTTGCAGGTTGGACAGCATGAGAATTCTCTAACTTTGCTTTGCATCCCTTCTGCACCTGGCAAAGCTCTAGCTCCAACAAGGTCCCTTTCATAATCCAATTTCTTTGATTTTTTCAGGATCAACAAGTAAGTGATTCTTGTTATAGTTCTTTCTGAATAGAGAGCCGGTGTGCCAGGAGGTATTAGAGACTTTCTTCCCCAATTTCAAAGTTGAAAAACCCTTAATGTAAATTCTTGCAGAAATCACCTTTGGAGTCTGGCTTCTCAAGGCTTCCTCAGCCTTCTCTCTTTAAGAAGCTATCTTCCCACTCAACAGAATTTTTGCAGGACTGGACATAATCTTTCCTTGGAAATGAATAAAAGATGCATCCAATAAAAGCAGCCAGAATTTTTCCTTTGCATCCTCTGCTTCTGTATTTGGAAGGGGAAAAAAAAGTCTCCAACAACCAGGACATAGAACATTAATCCAAATAAAGTATCTTGACAGCTTTAATGATAAATGTAACTGTGTCAGCTAGCAATCACTTATTGAAATGGTCAAAATAATCTTAATATAAGTTTATCATGAAGCCAGCCTTTGAGCCATCAAATAATATCTACAGCTACCTGTATCTACAGCTACATGTGCAATCCACATGTCCTGGAAACCTTTATAGACATAATATAGTCCTATAGATTAGAATAAATTGATGGTTTTAGAGGGTTTTTTTCTTTTTTTATTTGTAATGTGGCGTTTGAGCTCACTGGAATAGAGGACAAAATGGAAGGCATTGATATTCATTGGGCATCTACTCTAAGGAAGTTACTGTCCATCATCATCTCATTATTTTTCACAATAAATCTCTAAGTACTAGTGAGAAAGCTAGAGAGGCATATACTAACAACAACCTGAGATCTATAGCCAGGATTGAAGAGTGGTTCTCTCCAAAGGGTATGGCCATTTTCCTCTACTTACATAGATCTCTACAAAGCAGAATTAAAGAGAAAATGCAGAGATAGGGGACTCTTTCATCGTCTTGCTCTTTCCTGCATGAAGTATGTCGAGGGCTTAGATGAGATGACACAGAGATTAGACAAGAGACGCGAGGCTGCATCTTATGAATATGGAGACACAAGAGGTAAACTCTTTCTACTGAGGATTGATGAGGATTGATGATTACAGCTTTTCTGGCTGTAAATATGTTCTCACAGACCATCAAGGACACAGTGCTGTGGGTTTCTTGGAATAGACCGTACATATCAGGTCTTCTTCCTCCCTCACCAACGGAATACTCTGACAATTGACTCACTGTGTGTGTGTGTGTGTGTGTGTGTGTGTGTGTGTGTGTGTGTGATTGTTTCCTTGCTTGTGAAATAAGAATGATTTTAAAGCACACCTTACTTTCAGGGGTGAAAAGAATTACCCAAAACACACATGGCAGTAAATTAAAGCACTGTAACATATAATAGGTATGTAAATGATACTTCTTATCATTATACTCAGAATCTTGGAGCATCTATAAATCTCTGTCATGAACATTAGCCATGAGAACCAATGGTGATATTACTAGATTGTCTTAGATATCCCTAAGATGAACTGTGGAATTTAGAAGAACATGATCTATTTTGTTGATAACTGTGAAGGTTCGTAGAGAATAATGGTTTCAATCAGGATGTGAACCTTAATTCTACTGTCTACTAGAAATACAGGCAGGACCACCTGGCTGAATTTTTCTCTTCTGAAATAAAAAAATGGCTACTTCCCAAGAGCATAGTGAGGACTAACCAAGCCATATTTGGTAGAGCATGTAAGGTGAAATGAGAAAGGCATCTGTGCGGGTATCTAAAACCTGGAGTCCCAGAACCAGAAATTCATATGCTAAGTGGGCTTTTTAGTTTACCTACCCTAGTGCTATGCCAGGGTCTCTGAAGCCCTCGTGGTGTGCTAAAGCTTACCCCTCATCTCGGTCACTCCACAAAATAGCTTCATGAGATAGGCTTTATTATCCTTAAGTTACAGGAAAAGGCAGAAAGATTTACCCACAATCACAAAATTGATCAATGATAATAGCCAGTACTTGAATCCAGATCTTTTGAGTAAAGACTTCTGGACTGGGTTCCCATGTCCTCCTGCTTTTGTCTTCACATCTCAGGTGAGTTATTAGAGACCACAGGAGGACAGGTATCCTACAGGTCCTGCCCATAGATGTTACACTAGTCAAAGTGAAACGGAAAGACAGGGGAGGAACCTTTCTTAAAAGTAAGAATACAATTTCAAAGTAGACAGAAGGATAAAACGTGAGTGGTAGTTCATCTTTTGTGTGTGTCTTTCATCTGCAGTCCTAAAGTCATAAAAAGTCTTCCCACTGACTAGGTGACTGAGTTCCCGTTGAGATTTCAAGAGATTTCTGAAAACAAGCTAAGCGGGAACATAACCAAACATTTTTATATTTCATGGTTTTATTTTTCTAATAGTCTCTTTTCACACACACAAATATGAGCATTGAAACCCCATTTAGAGCCAGTGGGAATATTATTAAATTATGAGGAAAACATTCTTGATAGAAATGTGTAGATAATTGCTATGATTTTCCCCCTAATCCACTGTCAATAGCTCTCACTCCTGTGGTGTAAGCTGACATTTACTTTCTTACTTTTTTTAAACTCCTGGGTTTCAGCTGAAGCTCAGTTTCCAGGAACTCCCTCCCCTTTGGGATTTGGGGTCACTGTGTACCACAGCCTCAAATTCCTCTCACATCCCTTGCCCATGTACACAGTCATACAACTCACTGTCTGTCTGTGCCGGTTTGGTAGGCAGTGCCCTTGTGACAAAATTATATCCCTTGGGAAGGAACTGGAAAGAGAGGGAACAGATATTGCCCTCTCATGGATGGGACTTGATGTGGGAAGCCATGGAAGCTGCCACCACAGTCCGAGGCTTTTCCTGCAGTCTGGGATTGCTTCACTTTGGTCATTAGAATCTGCCATGCTCCTTTAAAAGAGTGCTGAGATGTGAAATATATAAAACTCATCCCTTTCAAGGAGCAAGGCACCCTGGTTAATTTCTCACAGAGGCATGAAGTCAGGATATTACAGTAATGGCTTCAGGATGGGTATGGAGAGGGAGTCACGGGTCAAATATAAATGTCTTGACAAGCCTGAAGGGATTGGAGTTATGAACCAAACTATGGTAAGATGAACTCTGGGATAGCAAAGTTAATAGGTTGGTTACACATCTCCTCCCAAAGATTCATGTATGTGCCTGAGTATTTGCCAGTTCGTCCAAGAGCACAGCACCCTCCATGCTGAAATGATCCTACAATGTGGAAGATCACCAAGGCACCAAAGGCACGGAGACAGTTTGGGGAGTTTGTCAGCCAGCACAGACACGTTGCAAGGCCTTCGGTGGGCTGGGACCACAAGTCAGTGTGTGGTGCAGAAAGAACTCACCATGCAATTTGACAGATTCCAAAAAAGGAACAAAAATCCTAAGAGAAGACATTCATGACAGCAAAAATTATGGTTGGTGCGACTTGGCTGAATCGCCTGGGAATTCATGTGTCTGAAAAGATTTGCCTAATATATTGGGGTTAAATTCAGTCATGAAAGGGCCTATTTGAAATCATGTTGTTCTTGCAGCTGGCTGAGGGCATACTACCCCGAATTAACCAGACGCAAATGCTATTTTTACTCTTTCAACATCTGATTAAGTCAAGGGTTCACATCCTTTAAGCCTAGCGCTTTAAAGTCGCAGTATAGGCAGTAAACATGGGGACGCTTACAATATTCTGATTAATGAGGTGAATTCTCTACTTATGCAAGATGTTCTCCATCATCAGCTTTCATCTCAGTGCTTATTGAGAGTTGGGGCACGATGTAGACGCCTTTTCTGCTGTGAAAGTCAGTGTGCTCAATATACACTAATTCGTTTTGGTTTGGTTTGGTTTGGTTTTTCAAGACAGGGTTGTTCTGCGTAGTTCTGACTGTCCTAGAACACATTCTATAGATCAGACTGGCCACGAACTCAAAGAGATCCACCCGACTCTGCTTCTTGAGTGCCGGGATTAAAGGCGTGTGCCACCACTGCCCAGCTACTCCTTAAGTAATGGTAACCAAAAAGTGTAATAAGATCCTAGATATCTTTGAAATTTGGATCCTGGATTTAAGCACTATGATTCTAAGGCCTAGGAGACAAAATATATAATAAAATACAGAGCTATTTCAAAGTGGATTCTTGCCTCTAAGTACACGCTTGATTATTTTAAACATGCTGATGTTTTCAGATTATCACGGTAACTATTAAATACACATTTTATTTGATTTACTTTCTTTTTATTAATTTTTAATTTTTTTAAAAAAGGAAAACAAATTATCTTTTTAAATTACATATACCAATCCAAGTTCCCACTTCCTCCACTCCTCCCATTCCCTCCACATATGCCCCACCCCACCCCATCCACTCCTCAGAAAGGGTAAGGTACATTGCTTTGGGGAAGGTTCAAGGCCCTCCCTACTATATCAAGGCTGAGCAAGGTATCATCCAAAGAGAATAGGTTCCCAAAAAGTCAGTATAAGCAGTAGGGATAAATCCTGGTGCCACTGCCAGTGGCCCCTCAGTCTGTCTCAGCCATGCAACTGTCAGCCATATTCAGAGGGACTAGTTTGGTCCTATGCTAGCTCCTTCCCAGTCCAGCTGGTGTTGGTGAGCTCCCATTAGCTCAGGTAGACTGTTTCAGTGGGTGTCCGCATCATGGTCTTGACCTCTTTGCTCATATTCTCATTCCTTCTACTCCTCAACTGGATTTTTGGAGCTCAGTCCAGTGCTCTGATGTGGGTCTCTGCCTTTGTTTCCATCAGTTGCTGGATGAAGGTTCTATGGTGACATTTAAGATAGTCATCAATCTGACTACAGGGCAAGGCCACTTCGGGGCCCCCTCTCCTCTATTGCTTAGGGTCTTAGCTGGGGTCATTCTTGTGGATTTCTGGGAATTTCTCTAGAGCCAGGTTTCTTGTTAACCCCATAATGGCTCCCTTTATCAAGATATCTCTTTCCTTTCTCTCATCTCTGTCCTTCCTCCATCTCAACTATCCTGTTCCCTCAAGTTCTCCTGGATCCTCCCCTTATCTCCTCCTCTTCCCCTTCTCCCCTCCCTTCTTCGCCCACCCCATATTTCCAATTTTGCCAGGTGATCTTGTTTATTTCAACTTTCCAGGTATACGTGTGTGTGTGTGTGTGTTTCTTAGGGTTCACCTTATTACTTAGCTTTTCTAGGATCATGAACCATAAGCTCAATATCCTTTGTTTATGGCTAGTATCCACTTATGAGTGAGTACATACTATATTCATCTTTGGGTCCCAGGATACTGGGGTTCTTGTTCCCTTCATTTGCATGCAAAATTTAAGATGCCATTGTTTTTTACTGCTAAGTAGTAAGTAATCTAGTGTGTAAATGTGCCACATTTTCTTTATCCATTTTTCAGTTGAGGGGCATCAAAGGCAGCCTACTGAATGGGAAAAGATCTTCATCAACTCCACATCAAACAAGGGACTGAGCTCCAAAATATATAAAGAACTCAAGAAATTAGACATCAAAATTATAAATAACCCAATTTTTAAAATGGGGTACAGAACTAAACAGAGAATTCTCAACAGAAGAATCTCCAATGGCAGAAAGCCACTTAAGGAAATGTTCAACATTCTTAGCCATCAGGGAAATGCAAATCAAAACAACTCTGAGATTCCATCTTACACCTGTCAGAATGGTTAAGATAAAAAACACCAATGATAGCTTATACTGGAGAGGACGCGGAGTAAGGGGAACACTCATCCATTGCTGGTGGGAATGCAAACTTGTACAACCACTTTGTAAACCAGTATGGAGGTTTCTCAGAAAATTGAGAATCAACCTACCTCGGGATCCAGCAATACCACTCTTGGGCATATATCCAAAAGATGCTCAATCATACTACAAAGACATTTGTTCAACTATGTTCATAGCAGCATTATTTGCAGAACCTGGACATTGTTCAAAACGGCTAGTAGATGGGAGCAACTCAGGACTTGATTGACGGAAGAGAGGATAACCAGCATTCGCAGGCCTTCTGGACCCATCAGTCTGATTCTGTCTCACTCAACCATATCATTTTCTAGTACTATAAAGCTTTCTATAAACAACTGGGACTTTATACATACTTAGGACTAACTAATTTTAGGAAGCTGATTTCTGAAAGGTAGCAGGAAATTCAAAATGCTAGATAAGAGGTCTAAACAAGGTAAAGACTCAAGAGTCAGCCTGGCCAAGTGAACAAGTGACAGAGAAATGGTGGAGTCATTTCTCCATGGCTTAAGAGGCCAGAACACCAAATACAGCACAAGGTTTTCAAAAGCTAAAGGCACAAAGAAACTCAGTGCTGGACCAGGGATGGAGGCGAAATAGCATCACAAGCATGTATACTCCCAGCTTTTATATCTGTTCTCATGGTGGGTCCTAAAAATAGAAAGTGCCCATGGAATAATTCCTATTTTTAGATTGTACAGTCAATAGTTCCAAAACATTTCATAGTTTTATCGCAGCCTGTGTTCCTACCATCCATCTTTTTTTTATAGCCCTATGTCTTCAGGTGTCCAGGATTTTGATTTATACTACTACCAGGTCAGATACAGCGCTATCCTTTGGAACCTTTTCTGTGGCCAAACACGTCCTCTGAATGGTCCAGGAAAATAGTAACCGCTAGCAGTGTGGCCCTAGAGATTGTCCCCTCACTCTCAGAGTCTGCTTCTAATTGTTTCTGTCTTTGTAGAGGACTGTCCCGAAACTCCTGGAACAAGTGTGGAAGCAGGGCCAGAGCTTGGCGGGCCTGGGAGTTCAAAGCTTGCCTGACCCCAGCCCAGCCTCTGGGCAGCAATTAGATCTTGCTTAGTGTAAGAGAATGAGCATCCAGCACTCTTTCCTGAATCAAGTTAGCTTTGGCAGATGCCAACCAAACTCTAGGTTCCTATACAGCCCACAGCTGAAGCCACCCTATGCCAAGTGTTGCCTGGACTTCCTCTAGAAAGCATATAAATCCTCATGTCAGAGTCGGTGTCCAGGGGTTTCCTATACACATTAAAATGCTAGCTCCACTATGACACTTGCCCCAGCCCTAGTCAGAATTAATTCCTAATTTGTTTAAGAAATAATAGTACTTTATTCATATCTTTAATTACAGCATTGTTAAATAAATAGGTCTTAATATTCATAATTTGGTCTCTGTTATAAATTTAATTATGCCTTGCCAAAATCCATCTTAATGCTCTAATCTCCAATGTGCCTTTTATTTGGAAACAGCATCTGTAAGGTAGCAAGTTAGATTTATTGGGGTTAAAAAAAAATGGTTCCTAAGCCAATAAAACTAGAGACCTTCTGCCTCAAGAAAGAGATGGCAGGGATCTCTCTTTCCCAGAATGCATCCCTCTTTCCCAGTCTGCAGAAAATAAAGGTCTTTTAAGGACCCAGTAAGAGGGCAGTCACGTGCAAACCAGGAGGTCTTCCCTGAAGCTGAGTCTGCAGGCAGTGTGATCTGGGATTTCCAGTCTCCAGACCCCAAAGGAAGTCATGTCTTCCTGTGAGTTCAGACCGTGCTGGTACAGCAACCGTCATGCGCAGCTCCCGGGTGGGACATGGGCTCTTTCGAGCAGAAATCAATTCACGTTCCTTTTGTTTTGATCAGTACCTTAATTATACCAAGTAGCGAGTTAAAACTAAGATCTTTCTTTGGCGGTGTTACATGTTGCCTATAGTAAACATTTAAGTTTGGGAAAATGGCGGGGGAGGGGGTTTCTTTTGAAGTTTCTAGTTCCTATGTCCCTCTTACCGGCGCCACGTACCCTAACAGTACTCATCAAGCAACTACACTTATGAAGAAAGATGTAACAATGAAGACATCCATTTTGTCCTTTCTGTTGTCCAGCCCCACTCAGTCCTCTTAAAGTCAAGCTTACAGGAAGAGTGCTTTCCTCGGCATGTCCCTACAGGCATGGGCACAGTGCCCGAGGATGCCTTGAGTCTTATAATCAAGAGGAAAGAAACTGTTTCTACCTCAATGAATCGCAGAGACATTGGCTTCTGAAGCTTAGTCTATGAGGCAGGCACCTCTAAGCAATGGACTATGGTAAAAATGTAATCAAATTCGGACCTCACGGAGGTGATATGATTGTTTGATCCAATTCTTTCTAACATACTCTCATCAAAACCTTGTCTTTACACCAAAATGCATTAATGTGATCACTCGCTATCAATTCAAGAGCACCCTGATGGCCCTAACTGACTATGTGAGGAGTTTGCAGATTAATTTGCTAAAAAGGATGAAATGCATTAAACCTGATTCCATTCTGCAATTATTTTAAAGGGACTAAAATGAAATCACTTAAGGAATTCTTACTTTTTGAATTTCTTAGATATTTCAAGATAATGTCCAAGCATCGCCTCTTTGAAGTTTGCTTTTAGTTAATCTTCACAGCAGACTCTCGTGTGTTTCTGATCACACCAAATAAAAATGTAAGAACAATCTAAAACCTTGATGAATGCATGGCAGAACTTCATTTCAGTGTTTTCATCTCATGCCCAAAGTATTAATACTGCACATATACTCACGTAAGAAAATGGTCAGACACACATTTTCCTTAATCTACTGATAACCCAAAGACATCCTCAGGCCTCACCAAGGCAAACTGTAACAAGAAGAGAGTTCTCCCGCTTGGCACATTCCTATCGGGATGAGTTTAAGAGCCTGAGGGATGGTTTGCATACAAGAAATCAAGAGGAAGGAATATTTCTCTCCTACCTGGAAAAAACTAATGAGTGCCCTGATCTCTTGACAGTTCCTCCCCTCTCCACATCCCGTCCAGCATCTGACAGGTTTATTCCACCATGGGTGCTGCATGTATGTGAGTGACAAGAAGTGGTCACATGACCACTCAGACTGTCCTTGCCTCATCCCTCCATCTGGGTGGTCTTCAGAAAGGGACACAGATTAAAAGCAGAGCGATGATGCCACCCACATCGTGTCCAGGGTTAGAACCTAGCCAGCTTAAGCATATTGGCTATCCTAAAATAATAAAAACAAATTAATGGAAAGGCCCCAGGGGAAATTAACTTCCACTTACAGGCCGAGGGGCAGACACAGCTGTTAAAACTCGCTCAGCTGAAATCCCACAGCAGCTTGAAGGGGAGGCTTTTCAAAGGCTTTGAATCGGTTATGAGAAACCCAGCTAAATATTAATTGCTAGAATGAATTTCAGTGCAGGACAGGAAGAGCACGTGAAGTATGAACAATGGTTAAAATTGTGGCTGGGCCATTTGCAACATTTATATTCCAGTGGACATTGATAGACAGGTTCAGGCCCATTTTAGGTGGGGGATCATTAAAACCCTAAGAAATTTTTCCCCTGAAAACCCAGAACACACAAAGTCTTTCCACTAAGAACTTGAAGCCCCAGGAGCTTCACTGAGTGTGCTTTTCAAGGAGATTCCTGGGTGACATTTAAGTATTTTCATATCAGCCTAAAATTCCTATAATAAAACTCCTACCTAACAATGACAGAAATAGCTTAAATCCTATGTTGCTGGTCAGAGACGGGGCTCAGAGGATACAGGCCCTTGCTGCCAAGTCTCGTGACCTAAGTTCGACTCCTACATGTTAGGAGGAGACAAGTGACTCCTGAAAAGTTGCCCTTTGACCTCTACATGCACACCACAAGCAAACACACATAAGAACAGAGTTGCAAAAGTAAGTTTTAGAACCTTAGCTTAAATTTTAAAATAAAATCAATTGTCTGCATTCTTTTCCCCAAGGATCTTTCTATTTGGCTGAAGGGGTTTACAGCTCTATAAAGGTTTCCAGAGGAATCCCTGGAACCTTAGTAACACAGGAGTGCTGTGGAATAAGCCTCTTTTACACTGTGAAGAAGTCACTCAAATTGGTTTAATAGAATACTTATTGGCCAATATCCAGGCAGGAAGTATAGGTAGGATGATCAAACTAAGAACTCTAGGAAGAGGAAGGACAGAGTCAGAGAGTCACCTGTTGACTCGGAGAGAGCATATTTGGCACTGCTGAGAAAAGGTACCAAACCACGTGGTAAAGTGTGGATAAGAATTATGGGTTAATTTAAACGTAAGAGCTAGTTAGTAATAAGCCTGAGCAATAGGCCAAATGGTTTGTAAATAAATATTAAGTCTGAGTAATTATTTTTAAAGTGGCTGTGGGACTGGATAGGGCAGAAAAGTCTCCATTTACACAGGAGTGCTTCTGAAGAGAAAAGAAATGAGCTTACAAATCATTACACTTTCTTCATCTTTTTTTTTAAGAAAAAAAAGGTTGAAGTGGGATTCCCCTACAACAAAGGTTAACTTGCCTTAGATGATATCTGAGGCATCCTTTGGCTCGTGAGCACTAAAAACTAAAATACACAGAGTTACTCATACTGACAAACAGCAGAGTTAATGCTTTTTAGGCAGCTAGGGAGGCTTACAGTGGAAGATCACAAGCCTGGATACGACGGCCTCTTCACCAGTAGAACTCAATTCTTCTATCTACAGGCAGAGGAGATGTCATTATAAAGCTATGATGGGGCTCACAGACACAAAAGGAGACTTACAGAATCTGAGACTCTAACTCACAGGAATCAGCACTGTGGGGGATGCAAGAGGCCAATCTTCAAGACATTGTATTGGGACCAACTGGTTCTACCCGTTTTCCTTCTACCTTTCACGCTTAAGATTCAAACCTTAGGGAATAATTTCATTACTCATATGATAGACTGATGATCACTCTCATTCTGCCCCATTTCAGCATCCCTTCAACTATTGGGAAGAATAAAAATCTAAAAATTATATTTCTAAAAATTTTAAAAATTATTTCCTATAAATTACAAAAAGCATAATGCAATCTTCTTTAAAACCAACATTCCAGAATGTACCTAAATCTTTAGCTATTCCTATGCATTTGTGTGAGCTGATGTCACATGAAAGATGGCCTGAGGTAGAGGCATGCTTGTCTTGTTTGTACAGTGTCCCATGTATAGCAAGGTTGTCAGAGGGTTTGTTTTCTTGCAACATGTTTAGCTGAGGTCTCCAACACCAGACATTAGCTTAACAGGCACTGAGAAGCATGCAGGACAGGAATCACTCATGTCCTATGCACTTTTCATGGCTCTGTAGCCAGTGATTCTGGCTATAGTTTCTGATCATACAGTAAAACCCTGGGCAGCGCATTCCTGGAACCAAGAGCTACAAGAATATTCAGGATTTGGCACTGTATTTTCCAACTCTCCTCCTGATCATAATTAGATCACTCCACAGACTACTCTTGTTTTGAAAATAATTCCTGGAGCTACAGGTGTCTACTAATAAAACCTATTCTGCTTAAATATGGCTAGTTATAGTTCCATTTCGAACAATATACCCTTGTTGTTTTTGTACCTACTTCTCAAGTAGTGATTGGGAGCCCTACCAAAGTGGCATGTCCAGAGATAATTGTTCTCTGAGAAAATGAGGTGCAGGAGGGAGCTATATTATGGGTAAAATAATCAACCAGAACCCATCCTGTCAAGGAACACAATTGTAAAGAAATCAAAGCCATTTCAAAAGGGGCTTACTCAAACTTTCGCTATTTGCACATGATATGATAGTATATATAAGTGACCCCCAAAAACTCTACCAGGGAATTCCTACACCTGATAAATACCTTCAGTAATGTGACAGGATAGAAGATCAACTCAAAAAAATTAGTAGCTCTCCTATATACAAATGATAAATAAGCTGAGAAAGAAATCAGAGAAACAACACCTTTCACAATAGTCACAAATAACATAAAATATCTTGGGGTAACACTAACCAAAGAAGAGAAAGACCTATTCAACAAGAACTTTGAGTCTTTGAAGAAAGAAATTGAAGAAGATACCAGAAAATGGAAAGATCTCCCATGTTCTTGAATAGGTAGGATCAACATAATAAAATGGCAATTCTACCAAAGCAATCTATAAATTCAATACAATACCCATCAAAATCATAATACAATTCTTCACAGACCTTGAAAAAAGAGCAATCAACTTCATATGGAAATACAAAAAACTCAGGATAAGCAAAACAATCCTGTACAATACAGGAAATTCTGGAGGCATCACCATTCCTGATATCAAGCTCTATTACAGAGCTACAGTAATGAAAGCTGCTTGGTATTAGCATAAAAACAGATAGGTTGACTAATGGAATTGAATCAAAGACCCAGATATTAATCAACATACCTATGAATACCTGATTTTTGACAAAGAAGCTAAAATTACACAATGGAAAACCAAAAGCATCTTCAACAAATGGTGCTGGCATAATTAGAGGTCAACATGTAAAAAAATGAAAATAGATACATGTCCATACCCATGCACAAAACTCAAATCCAAATGAATTAAAGGCCTCAGTATAAATCTAACCACACTGACCCTGATAGAGGAGAAAGTGGGAAGTAACCTTCAATGCATGGGCACAGGAGACCATGTCCTAAATATAAAGCCAGTAGCACAGACACTGAGAGCAACAATAAATAAATGGGACCTCTTGAAATGCAGAAGCTTCTGTAAAGCAAAGGATACAGTAAATAAGACAAAAAAGGTAGCCTACAGAATGGGAAAAGATCTTCACCAACCACACATGAGACAAAAAACTGATCCCCAAAATATATAAAGAACTCAAGAAATTAGACATCAAAATTCTAAATAACCCAATTTTAAAAATGGGGTAAAGATCTAAACAGAGAATTCTCAACAGAAGAATCTCCAATGGCCAAATGCCACTTAAGGAAATGTTCAACATCTTTAACTATCAGGGAAATGCAAATCAAACCACTCTGAGATACCATCTTAGACCTGTCAGAATGGCTAAAATCAAAAACACCAATGCTAGCTTATACTGGAGAGGATGTGGAGTAAGGGGAACTCTCAACCATTGCTGATGGGAATGCAAACTTGTACAACCACTTTGGAAACCAGTATGGTGGTTTCTCAGAAAATTGGGAGTCAACATACCTCAGGATCCAGCAATACATCTCTTGGGCATATACCCAAAAGATGCTCAATCATACATAAAGACATTTGTTCAACTATGTTCATAGTAGCATTATTTGTAATAGCCAGGACCTGGAAACAACCTAGATGACTCTAAACAGAAGAATGGATAAAGAAAATGTAGCACATTTACACATTAGAGTACTACTTAGTGGGAAAAAACAATGACATCTTGAATTTTGCATGCAAATAAATGGAACTAGAAAACACTATCCTGAGTGAGGTAACCCAGACCCAAAAAGATGAATATGGTGTGTACTCACTCAAATGGATACTAGCTATAAACAAAGGATATTGAGCCTATAGTTTATGCTCCTAGAGAAGCTAAGTAACAAGGTGAACCCTAAGAAAAACATATATAGATCTACCTAGAAAGTCAAAATAGACAAGATCACCTGAAAATATTGGGAGCAGGGGAGGGGGGAGAAGGAAGAGTGGAAGGGGAAGAGGAAAGGAGAAGGGGAGGCACTATGAGAACTTGAGGGAATGGGATAGTCAATATGGAGGAAGGACAGAGAGCAAGGAAAGAGAAATCTTGATTGAGGGAGCCATTATGGGGTTAGCAAGAAACCTGGCTCTAGAGAAATTCCCAGAAATGCACAAGAATGACCTCAGCTAAGACCCTAAGCAACAGAGGAGAACTGGCCTTGCCCTGTAGTCAGACTGATAAATATCTTAACTAGCACTATAGAACCTTCATCCAGCAACTGATGGAAACAGAGGCAGAGACCTGCATCAGAGCACTGGACTGAGCTCCCAAAGCCCAGTTGAAGAGTGGTAGAAATGAGAACAGGAACAAAGAGGTCAAGACCATGATGTGTTCACCCACTAAACAGTCTACCTAAGCTAATGGGAGCTCACCAACACCAGGTGGACTGGGAAGGAACAAGCATAGAACCAAATTAGTCCCTCTGAATGCAGTTAACAGTTGCATGGAGCAGACTGGGGACCACTGGCAGTGGCAGCAGGATTTATTCCTACTGCTTGTACTGCCTTTTTGGGAACCCATTCTCTTTGGATAACACTTTGCTCAGCCTAGATTAGTAAGGAGAACCTTGGACCTTCCCCAAAGCAATGTACCTTACCCTCTCTGAGGAGTGAATTTGGGTGGAGTGGGGGGGATATGTGGAGGTAATGAGAGGAGGGGAGGGAGTAGAAACTTGGATTGGTATGTATAAAAAAAGATTGTTTGCTTTTTTAAAAAACTTATATTAAAATAAGAGGGGCTTGAACTGGCCTCAGTTTTTTGAATTCCTGAACTGTTCTGAAAGTTTCATTACTTCCTGGGAGGAGTTTAACTGCCCTGTGGGAGGAGTTTAATTACTCTGTGTGGGAGGAGTTTAACTACTCTGTGGGAGGAGTCACAACTTTCCTACACTACCATCTGATCCAGGACTTTCAGCTCAAGTAAATTTGAAGACTTTTCTGTGGAATGAGATCCAGAACTGAGTCTATACTCTGTCTGTGTGCATGGACACACATGTATTAAAAGTTTGAGTACATTGAGAAGTGAAAGAGAAGTCTTATTTGGAATCTTTACTGAAAGGTGTAAATATCATATCTACAAAAAATACTGCAAAGAAACACAGATATTCAAGACACTACAGACTCATATTCGTTTGCTGGAGAGTAAGAAACTCTCACTTCTGAGCCTTACCCAGGGTGCAATAGAAACATTCATTTTTTCAGGGCCTATTGGTGGCATTCAGAGCTTCCTGGCCGCCTCAGACAGAACTGAATTTAATTCCTGAACACATTCCAAATGCTAAGGTTCATTATCACCATAGCACCTGCTTGTTATTATGACATCTCAGCATTCTTCCCCAGGCTCAGTTTGTCCCTAGTTCTGGGATTGGTCCCTTAGGATACTAACTTTAGGCTGACAGTTGCTCTTGCCTGCCCAAATGCTAGACTGCTATTATTTCCTTCTCCATTCCAGCCAGAGCTGGGGTTTTTATTTCTATCCTGACCTGTGACTCCGCTGTTTTTCTCACTTAGCCTTTTCACACATTGAGGTCATCGTTTACGCGCACTGAAAATGCTGCTGGGACAACACTGTCATGATGATGCGCCGATCCAGGCTTGCATGTGTATTTTATGTGACACCTGATAGCGGGAAGGGAAGGAAGCAAACACTAAATGATTTCTATGATGTGTCAGGTATGTCTCAAAGACCCTCTGTATGTGTTGCTCAGCTCATATCATAAACTCAGTGGTTTGCTTCCCAGAGCCAATCATCTTTCAGTATCCATCAATAATTTGCAGGACTACACTAGAGTTCGGCTTAATTAACCACCCCTCTCCCAGAAGAATCCTTCATCGTACTTACTTGCCTTGTTTTCAATCACTTCCATCCTGGGACCATTTCAGCTCAACCTCCCAGCACTTGTGTTCCTTCCTGTTTTCATTCTTTCTATAGGGAAACTCTGACAAAACCCAGGCTAGTTCTAAGGGAAATAAAAGCATACATATCCCTTTGATGCTAAAACTGACCTTGCAGAGAAAGTGCTATGGTAGCTAGCAGATTTCTAACATACCTCCTTTTCTCTAAAAGCAGGCTCACCTGTTTTGTTTTGAATCAGGGGCACACTGGAAGTGAATGGGATTCTCCCAACAGGATAAAAATGAATGTGACTTATCACAGGATATCTCAAAGCTTTTCTGCTCTTCTTGGCCTTCCATGTGTCCTTTTCAAGCAGCAAGAGGATTGCTAAAAGATAAGCTCACAAAATATGATAAAGTGCTCCTCAAGAAATTCTGGGATAACTGTGGGATGAGTGAACAGTAACATTAGCAGCTCAGAGGAGACCTCTCCCATCAGTTAAGCAGATTCTGGGTCTCCGTGGACATAGATTCCACATGCACAAACCCACACAAGAGTTCACCACACACTCTTCCGCAGCATTTCAATGTTTAATGTGTTGCATTGCTTGTCCCCTCTCTGTATTCTGAAGCATAAAAACTGTTAAAGAAATAAGTCTATTTTTGCAACAGGATTCCTAGTATTAGGTTTGGCCACGGCTTAGAAAATAAAAGTGTTAAGTTCCTAAAAGAACTGTGAGAATTTGGATTCAGACACCTCCCCAGGGCTTGAGGTGTTAGGACGAGGTATTTCTATGCCTCCTCTTTCCAACCACCCCCAACACAAGATGAGAAATGGGAGCCAGAAAGAATTTATCTTTGAGGGAAGTACTGGACCCTTGCTTTTAATAAAAAACATACTATTCTCTGGAGCTCCTCCTATGGAGAAGATAAACTTTTCTTCCCTGTGTCCAAAGGAGGGCAGCTGGACAAGAATCTGTGGTGAGGTTTAAGGAGCAGCAGGGCAGTGTGTGGAAATGAAGGGGTGGGTGATGCAAAGGCATGATGGACTCATGAGGCTGTTGAGGTTTTGTTCTTTTGTTATATACCCACTGCAGAGCCTGACCAAGTCATCTGCTCAACACTTCTTAAGAGAGAAACAAGGGACACGAGGACAAAGCAGTGCACCAAAGAAGCCCTGAGGAGCTAGCAAGGGCACCTCCTATACCTATCTACCAGAACCTAGCCCCTGAGAGCTAGTAGATTGCAGGATTTAGAGGGGCAGCCCTGAGGTGCACACAGGGCCTGTAGTCTTGCATGGCACCACAACAGCATGGGTAAATGCAGAACTCAGGAGAGAAATGACTAGTCAATGTCACCAGCTACACACACCACAGAGTGAAGATGTGTGAAAATGGTTTAACACATGGGCTGTGGGATAATGTTCTTGTACACTATAAAGATTAGTCACTCATATTGGTTTACTACAATGCTGATTGGCCAGTAGCCAGGCAGGAAGCATAGGCGAGGTGACCAGGCTAGGAGAATTCTAGGAAAAGGAAAGACAGAGAGTCAGTCACCAGTCAAACACAGAGGAAGCAAGATGAGAAGGCCTTATTGAAAAAAGGTAACAAGTCACATGGCTGAACATAGACAAGAATTATGGGTTAATTTAAGTTGAAAGAGCTAGTTAGTGATCAGCCTGAGCAATAGGCCAGTTTATATCTAATGTATGTCTCTGTGTGTTTCTTTGCAATTGAATGGCTGCAGGACCAGATGGGAGAGAAACTTCTGTCTACACCTGTAGTATTCAGGCTGTAAATACCTCGTAAGCCTTAAAACCTGTATACAAGAAGGGACTTCAAAACAGACTTAAAAAGTGACAACTAACAGGAAAAACTACCATTTTTTTTTCATAAATTTCAAAAACTACACTTTGCTATTCGTTCTTTGTGGCAGCTGTTCCCCTGGCACTTCCAGACAGTCTACCCAGACCATCCCTAATTGACAGCTGCAGGATCCCCAAATGTGATGGTTTTCAATGGCAGATTCTCATGATTAACTTTCCCCTAATTCTTTTTAACTGTCAGAAGCCACTTGCTGAGAAATGTTTAACAACATGGTCTCCTGGGAGGAATAACACACCTGTTGTGTGTCCAATTTTCCAGTTTCTATGCCATAAACACCAACTATGTCTAATGACATCAGAACTACCAAACTACCAAAATGGCACCAGAAAAAAAGGAAATTTAGGAAAAGATTGGCACAATTGCTCCTCAGAAACCAGAGCAAGCCATCAGTGAATTGAAATGTAATTTAGAAATACATTCATTCTCAACCACTGTCTAGCTTCAAAATGTTGTTAGATTATGTCTTTGTCATTTGTGCTGTGTGTCCTTCCTCAAGCGATTCCAAATGGTAGGAAAAGAACAAACAGAACACTCGTGTGAAAATAAGATGGGGAGGAAACACAGATGAAAGGGTCCCCTTCACCAAGAAAAGTCTTGATGGATGAAACTAATTATGCATAGAAAAGTGGATAATTAACACATTTAAGGAGATAAAAAACAGTCCCAGTAGCTTTAGATGGCCCTGCTGCAGCATATTTTAAACCCAAGGCCTTTGGAGTAGATTTACTGGTGGTGGTTTCTAAAGTAATTTGAGGGATAATAGGTAAAAGTGTTAATCACGCAAACCTGACAACCTGAGTTCAACCCCTGGAACTCACCATGGAAGGAAAGACCTGACTCCTGAAATTTGTCCTCTCTCTCTCTCTCTCTCTCTCTCTCTCTCTCTCTCTCTCTCTCTCTCTCTCTTCCTCCCTCCCTCACACACACACACACACACACACACACACACACACACACACACACACACTAATATAAAGTAAAAGAAATTACCTTTATTGTATAGGACATTCTTTGCCACTGCACTGTGTGATCCTATCAATTGCTTATGGGAACACAATTGTTTATAACACAACACTGTAAATAACAAAAGATTCTAGGGTTCTTACACCAAAGAAAAAGGTGCCATAATCCCCAAGATAGTACAAGGGTATGTTTGGGACAAGTCTCTGATGTCCAGAGATCTAGTATTAGCTGTTTCCAGACTAAGCTTCTCACTGGGGGTCTCTGTGTAATTCAGATCTTTGGCTATAGACCAAGTGGAGAAGAAAATGACCAGAGCACAATTAAGGTGCTTTGTCAAAGAATGTGATAAAAAAAAAAAAAGACTATATCTATCACTGCTATTTCTTAGAGGAAAATACAAGAAAATCAGACTGTTTTCAATCAAAACCAACAACAAAGAAAGATTCAACAGCATGACCTCAATTTCACATCTACATTAAGAATTCAAGAAGAACAATTTTGAAGTCATTTCTGAGTAGAAGAGTTTATCACTGGCCCAATTCAATTACATGTTGAACTAAGGCCAAGTCAATTTTTAAAACAATATCACAGCAAAGACTGTATTCTCACATAGAACTTTAATAGAAGTCTACTTTGCTTTTGATGCGCTATGTTTACACAGTGATTATGTCCTTATGAAGTTCGGTGAACAGCATGAGGTCAGGCCAATTAGAAGAAAACATGAAGCCCTTCCTGCACTGGTGAGTCTGCTTCTCCTAGCTGCAATCTTCCTATTCCACGATGAACAGGGCCACGGTTTGCTGTGGGTATTTAAAAGTCTCACTCTGCCTTACTAAAAAGAAGAGTTTATTTTCAAAATTCCATCTGAATCCCTTTGTAGGTACATGTGATATGATCTCATGTCGCCAAAATGAAAAGTCAGAGTTAGAGAATCATATTTTCTCCCGATTGCCCTTTGGTCATAAGCCAGTCTCCTCCTCTTCTTAGGCAGACAGGCAGATTATGAATGGACAGGTGGTGACTCATAGATGATAGATACCAAGCAAATAGGTAGATAGGATCAAGATAGGCTAAAGTCCCTCCATGGGACTCCACCTACATCTAAAGAGCTTCTCCAGTAACACAGAGATAGAAGCTATCTTGGTTAAGAAGTTCTCAATCCAATATTTGCCAGAT
Organism: Microtus pennsylvanicus; assembly: GCF_037038515.1. Lineage (NCBI taxonomy): Eukaryota > Metazoa > Chordata > Mammalia > Rodentia > Cricetidae > Microtus > Microtus pennsylvanicus. The sequence goes on along the minus strand of NC_134590.1, from coordinate 9,253,655 downwards.
TTGCAGAGGAGAAAGCCCAACCAAGAAAATTAATTTTGTGAAATAACCCAGACAGGATGTGACCTCAAACCTAAAGGCCAACTCTGAGTATGTCATGAGTATGTGCCTACCTCAAACTTCACCTCTTGCTCAAGTTTCAGCAATGTTCCCTGTGAACTTATTAAACTGGATAGGGCCAACTAGGGACTCTAAGAGTAAAGTGACATCCATTTTGGCATGGCTTTATGGATATGGCCCCATTTGGAAAATAGATGACCACCAGGTACTCAAGGAACTTTCATAATTGTGAGCAAAAGTAGGACAGCTGCATGCAGGATGGGGCCAGAGGGCTATTTTACGGATTCCCTGAAGCTCATCTTCAAACGACGAGGCCCAGTTTTGTCACGTTGGCCTGATGGGGATGTGCTTTTAAAGACCCCAGGCTAACTCAGGCAGATCAGAGCTGCAGAAGGCTCTGCTTCTGCAAATACAGCTTCAGCCATGTTTCCAAGAACAGAGTGACTCCTTACAGCCACATTTATTTAGACGATGAGGCTCTGTCACTGTCCTCTTAGAGTTAAAGTCAACACTGATGACCTAGATACAGAAATTCATTTGGAGCAATTGCCTCCATGACATTTGAGGCAGCTGACAAGTGAGAACATGAAGAAATGCTACAGATTTTGAATTGTAGAACTATAGTAGTTGAAAAATGTTTGGAAAGAGAAAGAAGTCAACTTCAATAATAACCAAAGACATAAGGTATCAATTTTTATCTAATTGATACTTCTTCAATGATATTATCCAATAATTCAGAGAATAAAAAAAGGAAACAAAATAAATGTATTTACTTATTAAATATGCATCTAATAGATACCATATACTTAACATAGATTTAGCAATGTAATAATAAACATCCTTGTTGACAGATGAATAGACAGACAGATAATAAGTAAATTGGTAGATAGGATCAAGATGAAAACAACAGCTTTGCTTTAATTGGTCTTACATTTTTAAGACAAAATAATAAATGATTAAAATGACTTTTGTATTCATGTTCCTGTATAAAGTCCAATAGAAATCTTCATAAACAATGACAGGAGAAATGTCCATATCAGGTATGTAGAGCAATGCCTCTCAAAAGACATGATATTTGAGAGGCGATGGCAGTGTAAGGGCATTTTTAGTTTCAAAAACATGCAAAGGGGATGATATGCCTAAAAGTATTTGATGTGGCATTGAATGTATTCTATTATACAATCGTAAGAGATTAGAAACAACATAGAAGGTTGTTCTTTGCTTGGATTGCTTTTTCTGGAAGAAAGAGCTGCCATATTGTGGGTTGTCCTATATAGAGGACCAAGCAGTCAACAATGGAGACCCCAAGCCAACAGCCATATGAAAACCCTTGGAAGGCACCTGGTAATGGCCAAACCTTCTGACTTTGGTGGTAATCCTGATCCACCTACCTAAGCTTTGCTAAAGTTCTTCAACTAGAGGAGACTAAATTCATAAACTAATTTAACCTGGCCCAAATGGTCTTTGACATTTGAAACTCCGTCTTTTAGATTTGTAATCTAGTCCCCCTACTGCTCCTGGCTATCTCCACGCCCTTCTCTGACTCCCAACAGTGACATCTTTATGGCTTTTTCTCAGACACACAGTAAAAGATGTGTATTTTAAACAATTGTACTAGGCCAAATATCTTCATTCTGCCAAACCAAAAAATGCACACCTACATGAATGAGGTTTATAATAAAAACTATTTGAGAAGGGTATGTGATGTCCAAATTTCACTTGAAGACTCGCTGTGCATTGACATCTTGAAGGCTGTAGGACATCCTGCAGGAAAGAATTTTGTTGGCTTTAATATTAATCAAAGTTTAGGCAATTATCTATTCTTGTTTCTATACTTTGATTCTTTATTGCATGAGCAGTGGCTATGCAATACTTTAGGAAAAATTATTCCCGTTAAAACAACTAAAATTATGGGGTTTGCTACATTGTTATTGCTAATGGGCTAATAGAGAAATGACTTGGAAGCATACATAAGTCATTTTAATAGAGAAAGCCTTGCCTGGTCTTGTGAGTTAGGGACTTTTTTTTTTTTTTTGGTTCAGAATCAATACTGTAAAATGGTTACAAATCCAACACAATCCCCAGTAGTATTCAACAATATTATGGAAAAATACCTGGAAATCTGCATTAAAACATAAAATACTCTAAAGAGCCAAACCAATTCTAAGCAGGAAGAGCTGTTTTGGTGATATCACGATACCTGAGCTCAAATCACACTACAAAGCTATAGTAACAAGAGCAGCATGGTACTGATACAAAAGCAGACACGTGTATTGATGAATAGAGTACAGAATACAGAAAAAGCTTACCAGCTGCAACTACTTACTTTATGGACAAAGATGTCTAATTAGAGGGGGAAAAACCTATTCAACAAGTGGTTTGGGAAAGAATCAGATATCCATATAAGGAAATATGATGCTAGATCCATATCTTTCACCCTGCACAAAAATCAGTTTGAAGTATGTCATAGACCTAGAAGTCAGATCCACTGGTGGGAAACAAAGACAGAATATTCAGCACAGGAAAAACTGTTTTGTCAAGGATTCTAATAGTAAAGGAAATCATCTTAAGTATTTACACTAGATTACATATAATTAAGAAGCCAAAAAGTAATAATGGCAAAGTGAAGAACCTGCAGGATAGGGGAAAAATCTTTCCTAGCTATCAACAGACTGGCGATTAATGTCTATAATATAAAGTACTGCAAAAAATATCAACAAATAGAGCCAAATGTTACAATCTATCAAAGAAAAGAAGATATCTCAGGTAGGGTATTGGAATTCATGCAGAAAAAGGACTCTTGCAAGGAGGAGTGGACAACAGGAGTTGAATAAAGAGCAGTAAGGAAAGGGATCAAAGAAGAACAAAGTACATACGAAAATGCCGCAATAAACCCCTGGCTTTGGGTGCTGTCTAGACGCTAATTAGAAATGCAAAGGATATTTGCCTTGCTTCCTTCTGTGTTATAATCCATTGCCAAACACAGGTGTATAGGGAAGTCATTCCTCAGTAGCAATCACTACCACAATTTTAAGACTTTGCCAAGCTTCCCCCTCCTGTCTAACTAGCATCCAAATCAGAAAGCATGACTATTTACATGTTAGCTTCTAGAAATCAGATCAAAAAGATTAGAACAAGAAGAAAAAATGGATATACACATAATGATGTGATTCTTGGCTCTTTAGGTAGTAAAAATACAGCTCTTGTAGGAATAAAGATTACGACAAACTTAACTCATTTCCTGGAGTGTTAATCGGTTGGAGACCAAGTCTCTAACAAATATAAATGTTCCTTTCTTTAATTAATAAATCCTACCCAATTAGCAGAATATGCTGGCTACAATCCAGAGCCTTATCACAATTCAAAATGAATTCTTATGCCTTGGCCTGGCATCAGGGTTAAAGGAACCAGGACAGATAGACCTGGAGGAGGTGAAACCTGCAAAGTCACCTGGTACAGGGTTGGCTCTTAGTTACAGAGGATTCTGTTCAGAGTAAAGCCTGTATCCCACAAATACCACGACCTATGGTATCTGAAAATCCAACCAAGAAGTTTAGGGTTTTGCTGTTCAAAGTATGACCTCTAGATTGGCCTGGCAACACCAACACCTTCTGGGAATTTGCTTTAAAATCAGAATTGTTTAAGCCATGTGTAGATGCTATATGAACTAGCATATTTAAAAAGAAGAAAAGAAAGAAGCTATTGTAATCTGCAAAGATTGCATGTACAATAAGCTCACTAGAACTAACTACCCACTGTGGTTGACATAGTCTTTGCAGTCAAAGTCTATTGTGGATCCAATGGAAATTTCCACACAAATAGAAGAAAAAAACTCTAAAATTCAGATGGAGTCACAAGAGACCAAAGGAGACAAAACCGTTTTTGCAAAAGAGGAACAGATATGGACGCATGGAATTTCTGATTCCAAAGAGTAAAACTAGATACAAAACCAATGAGCAGACAAGCGCACACATAAGCTAGTTCATATGAGATCAAACAATCTTCACAAGCTGGTTTTGTTGGAAAACATAGACAGAGACCAAACTGGATCTTAATCTTATACTGTACACAGGAAACCAAAAATGAATGAATGACAAGCATGAGATATGAAACTATAAAATACCACATCAGGAAACGTCTCCTTGGCATCGATGGACCCTGGCAGCCTTGTTTTGAATCTGACATGTAAAGCACAGGCAACAAAAGTAAAAGAATAATTGGGATGGGAACAGACCAAAAACTTCCGTATGACAACAAAAGTAAGTAAAAAATAATAAAAAAAAAATCCCATTGCCATGGCAATACTAAGATAAGTCAACTTAGAGGGGGAACGTCAATTTTTAGATGGCAGGAGAAGTCTCAAGCCATAGTAAGTTCTTGAGTCTACTCCTTCAGGCCTGTGGAGAGGTGGGATATTATGGTGGAAGGGCCTCACAGAGGTAACTCCTTGGTTCATGGTGTCCTGGGAGCAAAGAGAAGGACATGCTCTCTTGAAGCACACACCCTCGCTACTCTAACTCCTTCCAAAATGTCCCTATAAGGGCTATTGCTTCTCAATGTTGCAAGATTGGCAACTCAGCCTTTAGTTTGAGGGACATTCAAGACCAAAAGCATTAACATCTGCTAATAACCAAGGGGCTGAACACAGTGGTATACACTTTTATCCTAGCACTCAGGAGATAGAAGTAGGCAACTTCTGTTAGTTTGAGTTCAGCCTGGTCTACAGGACAAGTTTCAGGACAGCCAGAGCTGTTACTCAGAGAAACCCTGTCTCAAAAAACAAACAAAACCAAAAACAAAATAATGTGTATGCCGCATACTGAGAAAGTTTAATATCAAAAATATATGAGGCATGCATATCACTCTAGAGAAAAAGGAAACAAAAACAAAAGCAACTGGGCACAGGACCTAAATAGACATTCTCTCAAAGGAGATGTTGAAATGACCAGCAGGTCAATGTGAAGATGCTCAAGACCATGTTAATCTTTAGGTAAATGCAAATGAACACTGTGGATAGCAGCTCAGGGAAATATATACCAGCACAGTTGTTACAGAAAACAGCATGTGAATGCTTCAGAAATTAAAAAATAGAACCACCATATGAGCCAGCAACCCCACTTGTGAATACATGGCTAAATTAATTAAGTTTGCCGAAGAGCTCTCTTTCTCACCTGTTTTAATGCAGAACTACTTAGAAATCTAAGATACAGACTCAACAGAAATATTTATCAGTGTATGAATACAGAAACTTTAGTATTTATGCATATGAAGTGTAATATTATACAACCTTTAAAATAGGAAGCTAGATATGGTAGTGTACACACATCATCTTCAGCACTGGAGAGACAGAAGCAGGACAATCACAAGTTCAAGGCTAAAGTGAGCTACAAAGTAAGCATGAGATCATCCTGAGCTCAGAGTGAAACTCCACCTCAGTAGGGAGGAGGAGAAAGAGAATATCATACCATTTTCAATTATATGGACGGATTTGGGAGACATTGCACTAAGTGAAATAAGCCAGAAGGGCATCACTGCATGTTCTCACTAATATATGCAATCAAAATATATTTCTCTCTTCAAAACAGTAATAGCATGGCAATTACCAACAGTTGGAGGCAATGGGTGTGAACGGGGATATGTTGGCCAAAGGACGTCGACTTTGGGTAACAAGGTGACTGTGTGGTAGAGAACTAATATATAGTTTTTTGTATATAGTCAATAGAAGCACATTGCATACTTAGCGAATTCTAAGATAGTCTATCATAAGTGTTCCTATCATAACAGAAAGGAAGGGGTACACATATGAGGTAATGGATATGTCAACTGGCTTGATTTTAATGGCTATTTTGTCATACATAAATATTAAGATATCTCTTCGATACATATAAGATATATATCAAAATACATCTTAAATATATCCAACACACACACCATTAGGAAACACTCTACTGTTATATTACTTTAGCAGCAGCTAGCTCCAATTGGTAACCTCTTTCAAAGGTGCAGTTCTCCAGCCAAGTCTCACTGGGTATAAAAACCACAGTTAAAGGTAGGCCGTAAGCCAAAAGTAGACAGCCAACACAAAAAGACATCAAGGGTACTTCTAGAGGGTTTTTGTCTTATAGGGCTTTGTCAGGGCATTTTTATTTTTTTTTACCTAGCAAGTGTTTTGCTTCTATTTTGTGTTTCTGATTTTATTTTTATGGGTTTCTCTGGGTGAGAGGGTATGTGTGTCCCTGTGTTTGTTTGTGTTTCTAGTAGTTTTTTTTGTTTTATTTTCTGTTTGTTTTGTTTATTGGTGGTTGTTTCTTGATGTTTGGTTCTTTTTTAATAAGAGAGAGAAAGAAAGGGTGTGGATTTGTGTAGTTGGGGAAGTGGAGACGATGTGGGAGGATTTAAGGGAAGGGAAACTATGATCAAAATATTTTATATGAAAAATATCTATTTTCAATAAAAATTAAAATTAGAAAAATGGCATATAACAAAATGTATCTTTTTTCTTCACTAAGCATGCTTCCTGCTTTTTTTCATTTTATAAAGGTTTGCATTATATTTCTTACAAATACTTTACCTCATGTTCTACTGAGTTATACTTGTAGAATAGGTTGAACATGAGATAATTTAGATACAGCATTTAGTTTTAGGTACAAACAAAGCAATTCCAAGTTAAAGCTACAAAGAAAAGCAAACAGTTCTTATTCTCAAATCACGCATGCTGGAAACGGCTGTATATTGAGAGTACCAAGTATGATGGTCATGGATCTGGAATACCAAGATCCTCCAGGAGCAATTTTTTATTGTTTTTATTATGCTATATATTTTTCTCCACTTCTCTCCCCTTTCTCCCCTCCCCTTCACCCCTCTCCCATGGTCCCCATGCTCCACATTTACTCAGAAGATCTTATATTTTTCTACTTCCCATGTAGTTTAGATCCATGTATGTCTTTCTTAGGGTCCTCATTGTTGTCTAGGTTCTCTGGGATTGTGAATTGTAAGGTGGTTTATCTTTGCTTTATGTCTAAAAGCCACTATAAGTGAATACAAATGATATATCTCTTTCTGGGTCTGGGTAATCTCACTCATTATTATGTTTTCTAAATCCATCCATTTTCCTGCAAATTTCAAGAGGTCATTGTTTTTATTTTTGTTGTGTAGTACTCCATTATGTAGATAAACCACATTTTCCTTATCCATTCTTCAGTCAAGGGAAATATCAGTTGTTTCCAGGTTCTGGCTATGACAAAGCTGCTATGAACATAGTTGAGCACATGTCCTTGTGGTATGGTTGAGCATCCTTTGGGTGTATACTCAAAAGTGGTATTGCTGGGTCTTGAGGTAAGTTGTTCCCTAATCTTCTGAGAAATTGCCATACTGATATCCAAAAGGGCTGTATCAGCTTGCATTCCCACCACCAATGGAAGAGTGTTCTTTTCCCCACCCCATCCCCACTGCCACATCCTCTCCAGCATAAGTTGTCATCAGTGTTTTTGATCTTAGCCATTCTTATAGGTATAAGATGAAATCTCAGAGTTGTTTTGATTTGGATTTCTCTGATGGCAAAGGACGTTGAACATTTCCTTAAGTGTCTTTCAGACATTTTAGATTCCTCTGTTGAGAGTTCTCTGTTTAGGTCTGTACTCCATTTTTATTGGATTATTTGTTCTTTTGATGACCAATTTCTTAAGTTCTTTGTATATTTTGGAGATCAGAGTTCTGTTCAATGTGGGGTTGGTGAAGATCTTTTTCCATTCTGTAGGTTGTTATTTTGTCTTATTGACTGTGTCCTTTGCTTTACAGAAGCTTCTCAGTTTCAGGAGGTCCCATTTATTAATTATTTCTCTCAGTGTCTGTGCTACTGGGGTTATATTTAGAAAGTGGTCTCCTGTGCCAATGCTTTCAAGTGTAATTCTCACTTTCTCTTCTATAAGGTTCAGTGTGGCTGGCTTTATGTTGAGGTCTTTGATTCACTTGGACTTGAGTTTTGTGCATGATAATAGATATGGATCTATTTGCATTCTTCTACATGTTGGTATCCAGTTATATCAGCACCATTTGTTAAATATGATTTCTTTTTTAATTTTATGTTTTGTTTCTTTGTCAAAAATCAGGTATTCATAGGTATGTGGATTGATATCTGGGTTTTCGATTGGCTTCATTGGTCCTCCTGTCTATTTTTATGCCAATACCAGGCTGTTTTCAGTACTGTAGCTCTGTAGTAGAGTTTTAAGTCAGAGATTATAATGCCTCCAAAAATTTCTTTATTGTACAGGAATGTTTTGGTTATTCTGGGTTTTTTTAATTTTTCATTTGAAATTGAGCATTATTCTTTCAAGGTCTGTGAAGAAATGTGTTGGGATTTTGATGGGCATTGCATTGAATCTGTAGATCACTTTTGGTAAGATTGCTGTTTTTACTATTCTAATTCTGTACACCCAAGAGCATGGGAGATCTTTCTATTTTCTGGTGTCTTCTTCAATTTCTTTCTTCAAAGATTTAAAGTTCTTGTCATACACATCTCCCACTTGTTTGGTTAGGGTTACTCTGAGGTATTTTATGCTTCAAAATATATCTTAAATATATACAAAACATATTCATCAAGATATAACATAAATATATACAATTTTTAAACAAACTATACCCCAGCAAACCTGGAAAACATGGGGTGGGGAGAAGCTATGCTCTCAGCTGTCTTCCCTCTGTACCTGTTTGAGGCCTTTTGTAAAATGGAAGAAGGAAACTTGGGAATGTTGGTGTTTGTTTTGTTTTGATTTTAATCTAATGACAGAAGGTATCCCAATGGCTATGTTGTGTGTATTGAGTTCCTTTGGGCTTTTCCCTCTAGGAGCCAATCTTTTGATAAGATTAAGCTTCAAATAATTGAGTTGTCAGAAGTGACCCCAGACACTCAATAGTGTATAGAAAGGAGAAAATAGAAAAGAATCGGCTCCAGCTGGGGCTGGGTTGGATGTTTGTGCAAGGACACCAGAGCTGGCCCTGCGGCAATGATCAGGGATTGGTGCAGGACACCCACTCAGCCCAGTCATCCCTTCAGCTGTAAGGGGACTAGACATTTTTACCCTCCATATTACATTTCTCTCTCATGGGGACAGCAAGTTCCTTTATATCCAGCCTGCCCTAGCAGACCTCAAGCAAAGCATTGAGAGTGCTCAAATTTGAAGTTGGATTTGAACGCGCCGGGTTTGTGTGTTACAAAGGGCAACTCCTATCCTTCCAGATGCCCTATACTTTAAATCCCATCAGTGTAAGCCAGTGGTTCTCAACCTTCCTACCTCTGCCACCCTTCCATACAGTTCCTCATGATGTGGTGACCACAACAGTCAAATTATTTTTGTTGTTACTTCATGACTACAAGTTGTTACTGTTATGAATCATAATGTAAATATCTGTATTTTCCAAAGGTCTTAGGTGACCCCTGTGGCAGGGTCATTAGAACCTCAAAGGAGTCGCCACCCACAGGTTGAGACTCACTGGTAGAGTGGCTTCACCCCTCCTCTCTGCAGTTGCAAACCAAAGCAACCCATTCTGAGGCAGCCAGAGGCTGACCTGCCCAACCATCTTTCAGAGAAACTTACCTATAAACCTGGCCAGTCCCTTCCCTATCCATCCTGGAATCTCAGAGAAATATTAACCACTGAAAAGAAAAACTAAAGGCTTCGAATGATTTGTTGCTTTATTCTGATTACTCTTTTAGGAAAGAGGGAAGAAATAAAAACAGTGAAGAAAACCAAAATCCTGTGTTATTTCTGCACTTAATGAAGCAGCTTCAAAGACCTGCAGACAGATGATTTTGCACTTTTGCATATAGTGTATGGAAATGCTTGTGGCTGTTTTCTGTAGTTAAGAATATTTGTAAAAAAAAAAATTGAAAAGTAAGGTCCCAGAATGCCTTATTTGCATCTTAAAATGAAACTTTTTTTAAATAAAAATATTTATAAGAGTTATTCATGATATACATCAATTAGGAAAAAAAAATCTCATTGCATTGTAGCCTAATCATTCAAATGGTGCCTCAGAAGGGGCCTGCCAGCCCCAAGAGCCGTTTGCATGCGTAGATATCCTCCTGGCCTGCAAAACACAAACACAGCTGTCGTCATGCGGGCAAGGCTGGGAGGAAGGAATCACACAGACATTCTCTTCTGGCCCACCCACGTCAGGAAGTGAAAAGTCTACCAAATGATATTACCTCGTTAATCCCATCATCATTAGATTTGCAAGGTGATTTGAATTTTATCTCCTTCAAACAGGCAGGGAGTCTTGACGAAATGACTGGTCTGGCGAGGTCCATTAAACTTGTTCACATCCTTGGAGATGCTTCGAGTTTGCTATTCTACGTAAGAAAAACCAGTCATTTCTCCTGTTGAAATTTGATCATAAAGCCACAGAAATATAACAATACTCTACACATATAGCACATTGGAAAGCATTCAGAGTCTCCTAAGTTCTCCTGCTGTTTATCAAGCCGAACACTAAACGCCTTTTGTGTGCAGGTGTTTTCTAACATATCTGCCTTGCCTTGGAAACAACTGTGCTGTCTCACATCATCTGCCACTTAGAAATAGAAAATTATTACAACATGGTTTTTAAAATCTGTGTAAGAACGTTTTATTTCTACAGCCTTCAAAAACAATTCTTGCTAAAGGTGCATGCATCTGCATACATGGGTGTCTAACTCCCTAACCACAGTGCCTGGCCAACAGGAGGAAATACTTTGGGGATCAAGAAAGGAATGGCAGAGGGAAGAGTTGAGATGGAAAAATGGAGCTAGTCAGGAAAACTTAACACTCTCCCGCAGGAAAATGGCTTCGTCTTCAAAGACAAGTACCCTTTTATGGCTGAGAATTTCTAAAGAAAAATTTACAATAAAAATTTGTAGGTGTCATGCTCACATGGTCTGTAGGATCTCGGGGAGCTATTTTTATGGATTTGAAACACTTTTGTCAAAACATATCCGTGGCCTCACCTGCTTAGCAATGCTTTATCGTGAAGAAAACATGGTGGTGTTAATTTGGAAACCACCCGAATTGAGAATGAAATGATGTCAGTGTGCAGATTCACTCAACTGGGAAGACCTCAGTCCAAATTCTAGTCCTTAATCTGCTGGCCCTCTGTTCCTCCCTTCCCTCTCTTAACAGAGATATTGCTCGTTATCTGGGAGCATCATTGTCCTGCTGTGGGAACTTCTTCAGCCAATAGCCTTTAAGATACCGGCCCACTTATTTGTTGGCTCACAAAAGATTTCCGCAACACTGTCCGTGTGTTCAATAAAATCAGTTAGAATACCTGATACTGGTCCTCTCCACTAGACAGTTGCCTTTAGCAGGAGGATGAATTTGTCTCATCAGTTAAGAACTTTCTCAGTTGTTATCAGACTTCCTGATGGTGAGTAGACAGTAGCAGTCCTTGTGCCAAAGCTAGTTTTAAACATCTGTTTCTCCCATTAAAGTTACTGCTCATTTCATCTTAAAATAGAAATAGAATAATGCTAAGCTATTCCAGAAATGATAAACCTATCACTCCTAAATAATTACTAGGGAGAACATCATTCTACAGGTGAATAAAATTATATTCAATGATTCAATAAATAGATCTTAGTCATAAGACAAATTACAAAATAGACTCAAGTATGGCGTTCTCTCCCCCCACCAGCCCCAAAATCACATCATATACTGAAGCCCAACTTGTTTGTGTAATTTCAAGTCTTTAAAGGTTTAAGTAATGCAATTTCTGCTAGTTAAATGACTCAGCCTAACGTATTTGTTGTGGCGGATTGAATAGACAGTGCAGATTCTCTGTAGGTGGAAGAAAGGGGGGGATAGGAAAAGGAAGGAGTGATATTTAATAATAAACGAAGACACCCTTTAGCGCCTTCCTGAAGTCATTGTTGCTGGTATGTCTCTGGAATTATAGAACTCTATTATTTTCTATAAATAAATAAACTTTTCAGCAAAGACCAAATTGAACAGAGTGTCTGGCTACAGTATTTGAAAAGAACTTCTGCATTTTTCAGGACCTTGCCCTGAGTTTCTGACCCATAGATTAGTAGGAAATCTATGCCTCACCATCCCATATATCATTTCTGCCCTTATCTGCTTGATGTAGCTAGAAGTGCTTTGCAATCTGACTCCTCCACGAGGCTCTGTGGAGGAGTTAAGGATGCTATCAATGTACAAGCAACACGGGATTTGTAGAGAAGGCAAAATGCATCCACAACAACAGACATTGGCTGAGGCCTCTGATGTCAGATTCATTTTTATCTGACAATGTGGGAGTACAATAAAAATGTGCTAGAAAAAAATAGTGTTTGTTTTCTCCCAGAAGAGTCATAGGAGATGAAAGAGCTTGGAGCGTGAGAGCTGAAAGAGTCATTGCAGAATAGCAAAGACAGAAACAGATGAAGTAACAAACATGGGCTGTCAGCACTGGGGGGAAGTGGAGTCTGACCCTGACCATGATGTAAAATGACCTCAAGAAATCTCACAGCATATTGATCAAGTCATGTTTAGTCCTGCCCAGCTACACTCCGTACATCATACTTGGTGCATACACATGTATCTCACTGTATGGATTTACTGAGCTTCACAGATATTCCAGCTTTTACTGATTTCAGATTTGTGGCAATCCTTCTGCATCGCTGTTTCGATTTTGGCAGCTGGTGCAATATTTCAAACTTTTTCATCATTATTGTTGTCTCTTTGATTATTTCTGACCAATAATTTCTTTTTCAGTTATTTTTTATCTTACTTTGGTAATATTTTGGTGGTTGTCATGAGCCATGCTCATACAAGAAAGTGACTCTAATTGATAACTGCCAATTATGTTTCAAATTCTCTACCACTGACTGCTTCTTTGTCTCTGCCTCTCCTCAGACCTCCACATTCCCTTAAACACAATAATATTGAAACCACACTAATTAATACCATAGGCTCTGAGTGTTCCAATGAAAACAAAAGTCCCAAATCTCTCACTTTAAAGAACGAGCAAACGATGCTTGAGCTGAATGAAGCGTGCATTCCAGAAGCTGAGATGGGCATGAGGAGAGCGCTCCGATGGTAAAATGCTGCCTCACAAGGACCTGAGTTCAATCCGCAGAGTCCATGTGAAAAGCTGTGTGTGTTGACACAAGCTTGTAATCCTGGCACTGTGAGACAAAAAAAGGCACATCCGTAGAGTTTTCTAGCCAACCAGAATAGCCTACTTGGCAAATTCTAGGCCACTGAGAGATACTGTTTTTCAAAACTGAAGTGTGACAGGGCATGAGGAATGAAATCCAGTCCTCTCACCTCCACCGGTGTGTTCACACACTTGCACCTACATACATGCACCAACACCCTCATAGCACACACAAAAATTATTTAAAAAAACAAAACAAGAAAGCCTGAAAACAAGGCCTCTTGGGCCTGGAAGCCAACAGATAAGTTCAAAGAACAAATCTGTGAAAGAAACTCCAAGTGCAACTTCAGAGAACACATGAAGGGCTTTAAGAAGCTGACTTGGCTTGCTTCGTGATAAGGAGAAAACTTTAGAGGTCTTGATGGACATAGCATATAGCCTTAAACGAAAGATGAATCTAGAGAAAGTCCCAAATTCTATTTACACCTACAAACGTTTGGAGGAAGGAAGCTGTAAAAGACAAGCTTGATACTACTGTGGGTTGATTCTTGAGGCTGAGCGCAAGACATAATTTTTATTGGAAGGTCAAGCAGCCAAGGCTGACACAGAAGCAGCAGCAAGCTGACCCAGCTAAGATCACTGATGAAGCTAGGCACACACCAGATTCTCAGTGTAGACACAAATTGGGGGAAATGCCATCCAGGACTTCCAAAGCTAGAGAGAAGTCAAAGGCAGGCTTTCTTGTCAGGGAACAGTAGAGCTAGCAAATTTAAGTGAATGCCATTGCTCATTTAACATCTGGAGAATTGCAGGACTGATGAGAATGGTTCGTTCCGCTCTGCTTGTATTCTGAAAATGGAATGCCCACATCTGACTACCAACATGTAGGTGAACATAGTTCACTGATTTCTTAAGACCTATATAGAGACCTACTTCTCAGGAACAAAGAGATCCTTTAAAATATTGCTTATGGACAGTGTACCTTATCAACCAGCGCTCCGATAGAAATGCACAGAGAGCAAAGCTGTCTTCGTGCCTTTTAAGGCAACTTCCCTCCTTCAGTCTGGGGACTGATGAAGGATTCTAACACTCTGACAATTTAACACCCAGAGATAAGAGGTAGTGCATGAAGCAATAGCAACTGTTAGACTCCTGGAAAGGACTCCTCCATCTAGAAGCCTTTAAGAACATTTATGGGCCGTGAAGGGAGATCAAAATAGCAACCTTAACAGGTACGGGAACAAGTTGACTCCAATCCTCGAGCCTCTGAGAGTGGAGGAAGTAACTGCAGCTGTGGTAGAAGCAGAAGAACTAGAATTAGAAGCGGAGCCTGCGGATGTAGCTGAATTGCTGCAATCTTGCCAGGGAAACTGTAATAGCTGAAGAATGGCTTCTGGATGGACAGGGAAAGTCATTTTGTGAGGTGAAATATATCCCCAATGATGATGTTGTGGGCCTTGAAATGACGGCGGAGAATTTTAGAATGTTACATAAACTTAGTTGATAAGGCAGTATTAGGTTTGAGATAACTCTTTTGGACTGCCAACAAAATTGCTTTGAAGTAAAATTTGCCCGCCCATGGTATGCCCCAGAGAAATCTTATGAAATTTGGGGTCAATTGATGAAGTGAACTTCATGGTTGTCTTACTCAAGGAGTAATCATATCTAACCTAACCTTCATCAACCACCAATGAGAGCAGTCTGCAGCCATCTATACTAAGGCAAGATGTTCCACCAGCAAAAATATTATAATGTGCTAAACAATCAGACGTTTGTTAGCATTCATTAAAATATATTGAAATTATGTTACATATATAAATGTGTGTCTGTGTATCTGTGTGTGGCGTATTCAACATTATGCCATTCCCCACTTAATAGACTTCAATATAGCATACATAGAACTTTCACAGGGACTGGAAAACCAGTCAATTGTGTGATTCCTTTTACTGTGACATTTTCTTTATGACAGTGGTCTAGCACTGTGCCCACAGTATCTCCTGGCCATACCTTTACTCTGTTTTCCTACATACAAAGAAATAATCCAAGCAAAGAGAGTCTACATATGCACAAATGCATGACTTGGTATTAGAAAACAATAGGCAAGGGTTTGAAGTGTCGCCAGGTTAATGTGGACAAATCGTAGCCCTTTTAGTGTGTCTGTTGAAAATCCATTGCCAGAGAGAGCTTTGTAGTCCCATGGAGCCCCGGCTATAACACAAAGATAAATTAGCTGGCATAGAAACAGCAAAGAACAGAGGATTTTGCAGGCTTCACCAAAGATTCGTAGCAGTTTGAGATATAGTAAATCCATCCCAGTGGTCAACCTGGGGCTGAGAATTGGCTTTCTATGTATGTGACTTAAAGGAGGATCATCCAGCGATTATTTGAAACAATAAATCTGTTGGAATGACAGAATATGCGATGAATTGTTCATCTCTGCATATACAATTTCCAGAAGTTAAGAGACAAATTCACAGAGAAATACCACATTTGTCATGCACCCCACAAAGCAGAGTTCATGAAGTCAGCACGCCCATCATTATTATGTGTGTCAATAAGCATCTTTAGCAGGAAACTCAGAGAAGGGCCCTGACCTTGAACCCTGAGGGAATTTCTTTCCTTTGGTAGCCTCAACCCCCCAGCCTCCAGTGCACTTGTCATGAACCTGCATTCACTTCACACCGAAACAACAAAATCTCGCCCAGTCCTTCCCTAGACATGTTGCTTATCACTTCCAACTTTATCTAAACTGTGGAATGGATTTTCTCCTTACAAGATGAGGCCCTGTTCTCTACAGTCTGTTCTGGTGAACCACAGGGGAAAACTGTTTCCCGTCACAGAACCAGATGTGATGCATTTCTTCCCCAGCAATTGAATGGCATATATTCCCACTTCCATTTTTTTTTATCTTCTTCAAATTTCTTACAGTGAGACAAGATTTTATGAGTAAAATAAATACCTAGGACTTGGTGATTGAATTTACTTGAAATCCATGTCTTTAAGCTGTAATACAGATTTTCATTTAAAACAAAGTACTGAATTCCTTTCCATTTCCCTCTATTTGAGGGTTTCCTCCTCCCTTTACTTAAATTCAGCAAAGTCATCCATTTCCTTTCCTGTACTTTGTACTAAGTACAACACAGATTTATATCCAGAGAACTTCTTAACCAGGGGCCACATCTCAAAAAGGGAAAATTTAAGAGCGAGTTTGCATACACAACAGTAACAGCAAAGCATGTTGGGATAGTGCCTCTCCTGCTAACAGTGCTGACTTACTATGTATTACTTCTCACCTAACGACTGTGAACATTGTCTGCTGGCTTGGTGATTCTGGAAACAGCATAGTCCCTTTATACTAAAAATAAAAACCCGTGACCGCCTTTCTGAGCCAATGTCAAAGGAGAGAGCTTCAGTTTGGAGGGGAAGGATTAGTACCCATTGCTTTCAACAAAATCCATCTTCATAAAGACCTGGAAAATCCCCAAACCACCTCAACTATTTAAGTAGACAGCATACTAATAAAAAACAAGTGAAAACATCAGACAGGAGACCTAGCTATCTACTGGGGCACTGGGCCATGCCCTAAGAATTTGGGGGTGGAAGAGTCTGAGAAGGGGCAAAAGACACAGCAGCAAGCCCATAGTTGTGAGCGTCAGAGAGGTTCAACTTGGCTTAGGTTGTAGGTGCTTTGCACTTTCTTTTTCTTTTCAGTACTAAGTTTGTATCCTTCACCTATATTATTACATAGATTCTGTTTTGAGACAAACTGGCTTCAGACTTGCTTTTCCATGCTTCAGCCTCCTGAGTAGGTGAGATAACAAACCTACTCCTACCAGCTTCTGAGATGCTAAAGGTCCTCCTTTGACACTAAAAACAAAACAATGAAGTTGACCTTTCAGAATTCATCCGAGGACATTTCTCTCAATAAAACATGAATTGTGTCAGGGTGGTGGGGCGGTGAGGGCACAGGGTTCATTTGACTTCCACAGTAATATGGGCCAGGTTATCACTAAAGGTCCCTTGGTTCTTGATGTACTTCTCACATACTTCTTGTTGTCATGAAAGTTCTACACATCTTCAAGATGATGGAGGAACATGAGGATCAGCCCTGCCCTCTCTCTCCCATGCCTCAGATGCTTGTTTTTAGATGTGGTACTCAGAATAATTCTTGTCATTGTGTTAGTATTATTGGCATAGAAACAAAGCCACTATCCTGTTCAGTTCAGCAGTGATACAGACTTGGCTATAGTCCTAGGACAAATATCCCAGGAAGGTAGATGAAGGTATATGTTGGACTCCTTTGGAGACTCAGAAGCACTAAGCAAGACCAAACAGAACTTGCACCATGTCATTCTGGATCCTCAGGCCCTCTGCTATTGCTTTCCCAAATTTCAGTCTATAAGACTCACACTGATTCCTACCTCCTTCAGTCCCTTCTGCACATTAAGAAATGCCCAGAGATCTCCAGAGACTTACGTTAGCTTCACTTACACAAAAAGGCTGACTCACTGGCTAGACTTCTATTCCTAGAATTCTGTTCCTACACAATGCTAAAGCAGAGAATCTTCCAGCACTCCCTGACTTGTGTTTTAATTGTATCCTGTGTAGGCATTACCTCTCCAGTGAGTGTGGCCTGTCTGATGGGAGGCTAGACCTTACCTTATGATGGTTCTTCTCCTCTTCTTCCTTTCCCACTCCTCCCAGTGCTTTAGTCTATATAGACTTTGAATGAATTGCTCAAAAATTGTTTTATGCAGTAGAGCTATTTTCTTTTGTAGATAAAAATGTCCTCAGGCAAACTGGTTCTCTAACTAACTTTATAAGCTTGTGTTCTAACTTCCTGGGCAAATTAAAGAGAAAAGGCATTACTATAACTAACATTTCTCTCAAGGAGCAATTTAAAAACAAATCTGAGTGGATGTTACTCTTTCTAATAGGCTACAGAAGATGTCATCAGGACTCTTCCGATAATGCACTGCTAAGAATCACAGTTACTCATTTTCCACTGCAAGTCACTCAGTACTCAGATCTTTCATGCAGAAAACTCCATTTTAAATTAAAGAGTAACAAATCATTGTAAAAATTCTATACTGACTTAATTCTTCATGAAAATTGACTTGCAAGACACAGGAATGACATGTCATAAATGTCCTTCTGAGACTGTCCTCTCCAAGAGAACAACCTGGAACTTGTCCTGACATTGCCAACTCTTTGTCTCCTTATGTCAAGGTCAGCGACCTGCAGCATTAGAAAGGCCCACGCAGTGGGTGGCTAACTCTCTTCACACCCAGGCTCTCTTGGGCTGGGGCGGGGGCGGGGTGTTTCATCTTTGGGCAAACTAGTGTTCTGCCTTAGGAACAAGTTTGTTGTGCAACATTCTGAGAGGCTAAAAAGAACACCCACCCTGTGTTTTCTGGAAGTCTGGTAAGTGCTCCATAGTCCACCTTTCCAAGAGGAGATAGAGATGCATTTCAGATCTGCTGTAACAAGCACCCTGGCAGCCAGGGACCAGAAAGATCGACTGATAGTAAATTTGATGAAGTCCAGGGCAGGGCTCACGTTGCTAACAACCTCTCGGACGCAGAGCAATCTCGCTCTCACAGTCATTACTGTGCTTGCTCTCTGGTTCTGCCCATATTTAGAAACCTTTGGCATCAGAGTGCTGAGAAGCGCTCTGAGCCCATCTTCTCCCTTCACACACAGCCTTGGCCGCCACCTCCCCACGCACACCCTGCTGCACTGCCCTTTCTCTTAGGAAGCAGTCTTGGGGCTAATCTTTGGAAGGACAGCTTTACTTGATGAAGAGCATTTTTTATCATTGCACTGGCTGTTTATCCTATAATATGTTGCTACAGATGTCTGAGTGTTGTGTTGGTATAATTATATACAGCAAATGTAATACCCAAAAGAAGTGTAAAATAGCATCCAAAATCCCTGGTGATTAATTGTCCCCCATAAAAATCCCTCCTACATGCATTAAACGCTTCACTGACTAAATAATATGTGTCGATCCTTAACTCGAGCACCCTGCGATATGAGCTAGCCTCAGGTAAGCATGCTCCAGACAGCAAATGCTGTGCCAGCAGAGTTCTGTGTCGTTTCATTTAACTTCCCCCAAAAGTCTTAGGATTTACTCATGACTCTCAATTTTTGCCAATGAAAAGTAGAAGTTCAAAAACAGTATGCAAGTCATTAATCACAACATGAATACAGACTCAAGTCTTCTGAATTCAATTCTAGAACTCCCTTCTCTCCCCACCCCACTCCCGCCACTATCAAGACACTTTTGAGTCATTTAATTTCCCGAGCTTGTTTTAAAACTACCTGCACCATCTGGGGTTACTAGGAGACCCAAACATGAGCTGACCAAGGATATGCCAATGATGGGCATGCTGAACAGCATGGGCAAAAGTTCAGGAGTCCCCACCCTTCACAAAGAACTCCAGGCAGCTGAGGAAAGCTGAGAGCAGGAGAGGTGGTCTCCCCCAGGAAAGAGCACACCAACTGATTGTCCAGTGCCCAATAGTCAGCCTGAAAACATATATACAAGAAAGATTATACAGGCCAGCCTGGTCTACAAGAGCTGGTTCCAGGACAGGCTCCAAAGCTACAGAGAAACTCTATCTCGAAAAACCAAAAAAAAAAAAAAAAAGTATTGTGGAGAGTGACTGAAATAGATGCCCAACATTGACCTCTGACCTCCATATACACATGCATAATGGCACACATAGGAACATGCGTGCACACACAATACATCAGTAAGTCTCCCCATGCTCTCTTTGCTTAGAGCTATAGTTTATCACAGCACATTCATGTTGTAAGCTTAAAATATAAGTATTGACTGTGCATCATGTGTGTATTTGGTCCCCTCAGAGATCAGAAGAGGGAACAGATCCCCTGGAATTGGAGTTGCATATAATTGTGAGCCAACGTGAGGGTGCTGAGAATCGAACAAATGCTCTTCGTGGCTGAGCTGTCGCTCCAGCCTGACCTTTAAAAGTCCTTAAGAAGTAAATTAATAAAGTAATTTCACTGCCAACGCAGCAGGAGATGTACTCGTTTCCTGCCCATTTCTAGGCTGTTTCCCATTACTGACAGAGGGGTCAGGAAGGAATGGATTCTCTTGCATCTTGCACAAATATCCAGGTCAGAGGAGGAACCCAGGAGTTGCTAAGGCAGAAGCCCGAGAAAGAAAAGAACTATGGTTCCATGCAGTTCTCTGCAGAAATCCCCAATCCCAGTGCCTCGGAAGAACAGAGGTTACTTATTAAATCATTTGCCTTATTCCCAGGATTTAATCTTTTACTAATAAGAGCACTGGACAAAGTTCATCAAGATTTATTGCCGTGTCCAAATGTTTAGCTAACAGGTCATATGACGTTAGAGCCTTCCCCAGTAGTCTGTTTCCACAGAAGAGATAATAAAAATGTATGACTCTACATGTTTTTAGCAAAAGGAAATCAAGTTGCATCTTCATATCTAAGCAAAACCCACTGCTTTATAATTGAATAAAGTAATGTGGCGGTTAATTATTTTGTTATGGTAATTTATTGTTATTTAAGTATCGTGTTCTTAGAGTTATTTTATTGAAACAGATCAGTGGTTCTCAACCTTCCTGATCTACCTCCTTAACCAACCAGAGCACCTCCAGTGTCAGTAAGAGCAAACAAGGCAATGGGAACTTTGTCGAAAGCTTAGATGGGCTGTATGCATCCATCTAACCATGAAGGGAAGTAAAAGAATAAGGCCTGCACACTGAAGGAATTTTCTAGATCAGTCGTGGAGGTAACTGAGTGAAACTCTTGCCTAGTATCTGGGAGCAACATGTACCTATAAACTTCCCTGCTAACAGAAATATAATAAGTCCTATAGAACATATAAGTTTGGGTCTATTAAAAGCCAGATCAGATTTGTGACATATCTCGGCTTTCTAAACAGTTTGACTCGCAAATCTGATTAAAGGCAAACATTGTGAGAAATGTGGAAATATTGAGACATCAGTGAGATGGGAACTTTTCTAAGTCCTGAATGAGATTTGATGTTAAGCTCACTCCAAAAGGCTGATTAAAGGGAGCTCTCCACCAGCCCCACTGGAGGCATCTACGTCACAG
Organism: Microtus pennsylvanicus; assembly: GCF_037038515.1. Classification (NCBI taxonomy): domain Eukaryota; kingdom Metazoa; phylum Chordata; class Mammalia; order Rodentia; family Cricetidae; genus Microtus; species Microtus pennsylvanicus. The sequence goes on along the minus strand of NC_134590.1, from coordinate 9,232,356 downwards.
CTCTAGCACCTACGGCTTAGGGAACATTGTGGCAGAGGAAGAGAACAGATCCCAGGAGCCAGAATCCCAAGAAGTCTGCTCTGGAACAGTCTTTCCTAGAAATTGCTCCTACACAAAACCAGAGGAACAGTAACATCAATGGACATGTTAGTATGGAAGAGGGGACATTTCACAGGCTCTAATCCCTAAGCAGACTACAGGCAACTAATGGGAAAAAGAGAATGAACCCTCTGACTGGTCCAGTGCTGACTGGAGAGCCCTGAAACTCAGTGAGGGGGGATGGGAGAGAGAGAGAGAGAGAGAGAGAGAGAGAGAGAGAGAGAGAGAGAGAGATAGCTGGATAGATAGGTAGATATAGATAGATAGGTAGATATAGATGATAGATAGATAGATAGATGTAGTAATATGGGCGCGGCGGCGGGGCTGCGTCCCCAAACACCCCAGCCGCCTGCCCTGCCCGGCTAGCTTATGCCCCGAAATAATTACACAGACATTGTATTCTTTTAAACACTGCTTGGCCCTTAGCTCTAGCCCTTACTGGCTAATTCTGATATCCCTATCAACCCATCTCTAACAATCTGTGAGCACCAGTCTTACCGGGAAGATTCTAGCCTAAGTCCATCCTGGGTCAGAGCTTCATAGTGTGCGTCTTCCCTGGAGCAGGTAGCATGGCGTCTCTCCTGCGTCTGCTCAGGAGAGGAGAGCTGTCGAGTCTGACCTCACTTCCTCTTCCTCCCGGCATTCTGTTCTGTCTACTCCTCCCACCTATCTTCTAACCAATGAAATGGGCCGAGGCAGTTCCTTTACTGCTTAGCCAATGAAATCAACAGATTGATATATGACACTCCCACATCACTTCCCCTTTTTCTGTTTAAACAAAAAAAGGAAGGCTTTAACCTTAACATAGCAAAATTACATATAACAAAACAGTTATCAAGTAAAAGTTACATCAGAAACATTTATACATATAACAAAATTGACCGTAAATCTCTATCAATAAAGCAAAATCTATACTAATGCAAATTATTCATGTCTATATCATATCCCCCTTTAAATGTAAAAGAACATTTATAAACTATATTTGGGAACATGGGCGCAGTTTTTTCTCTCCAAACTGCTTCCTGCTGAATGGGGGCGTCGTTAATTAGGCCTTTCATGGTATAACCTGTGTGCTAGTGTCATTTCAGTTGGCAGTTGAGCAAAGCAATTTTCTGAAGATGTTCACAGCAACCCTTCAGGAGGACGTGGTCCATCATACAAAATCGGAATAGAAGAAATCCATAGAGTCTCATCCTCTGTGAAAACAAAAGAAGACTCTCTCCAAAGCATCATATCCTTAGACCCAAATTCTGAAATCGTAATACTCTTATATCCATTCTGGTTCCACTTGGCAGCCCATATAATGAAATGTCTGTCTGTACTTAGCTCCTTTACAGTCAAAAATTTTAAAGAAAACACAATGTACATAATCCAGACTCTCTGTGAATTTTCCATCTTTACGCGGCTTATTTTTATTTATATCTATAACTATCTGTACTCTGTCTCTTTAAAGACTTTACTTTTACTTTTTTCTTTTTAAACCATTAACTTTATTCTCTATATTCTTTTTCTTCTCTCTCCCAAGCCAACGTACATTCATCCAACAGTGTGACTCATTTAGTGGTCTGAATCTGTCCTATTGTGAATCTGCAATTTTTTACTATCCAGGAGCACTTTTGATTTGCGCCTTTAAATCACTAGGCGCTTAAGAATCTAAGCTGTGACATTCCTAGGTTAACTTTTTGCTTTTTGAGCGCACATCTTTGACCTGGAATAACCCTGTAGACCAGGCTGTCTTTGAACTCTCAGAGATCCGCCTGCCTCTGCCTCCCAGACATTGGGATTAAAGGTGTTTGCTACTACACCTTGAACTCACAGAGATCTGTTTGTCTCTGCCTTCTAGGCACTGGGATTAAAGGCGTGTGCTACCACACCTTGAAGTCACAGAGGTCTAACTCCCTCTGCCTCCCAAGTGTTGGGATTAAAGGTGTGTACACACAACAACTCTCTTCCTTTTTTTTTTTGTTTTTTGCTTTAAGAACTTCAACTTTCAGCTTGCATATATTTTTAACACACTTTAAACCATTCAGAAATTTTCTCTGTCTTTGAATCTCTCTTTACTGTATATCTCTTTTTCTGACCACAAGAGCCTTTAATTTACCAAGCAATATCAGTAGGACTAAAGGCGTGGCTTTGCCAGCTAGATCCAGTCCATTCCTTAGCTTTTCAGCCTCTTGGCTGAGGTACTGGCTGTAGCCATGTTTATAGCATTTCAAGGTCCCTGCCAGCCAGCAAGCTACAACAGACAACACTCAAGTCCTCTCTCAGTAGCCGGCCCTCCTGCCTCAAACAGTCAGAGTTTGCCCTGGCAGGATGGCCCAGAAAGCCGGCATTTTTAAACGGCGCAGCTTTTTTCCTGCTACGGCTGAAAACCGAAAAGCATGTGTTTAGCTTTTCTTCAACACCGTTTAAGTGTTTCGTGGCAGGACCTCTTAATGAGCTGCAGGCTTTGCAGCTAAAGCTGAGTCAGGAAGCCTCTCTTAGATGAGGTGCTTGCTTGCCTCTAGCAAGCAGAGTAGACCCGAGAAATTGCCACAAGAAACATGCTTTACTCTATTCTTTTCCAAGCTTTCTCAGGCTTTTTGTGGACTCAGTTAGCCACACGTCTGGGCGTCATTTGTAGTAATATGGGCGCGGCGGCGGGGCTGCGTCCCCAAACACCCCAGCCGCCTGCCCTGCCCGGCTAGCTTATGCCCCGAAATAATTACACAGACATTGTATTCTTTTAAACACTGCTTGGCCCTTAGCTCTAGCCCTTACTGGCTAATTCTGATATCCCTATCAACCCATCTCTAACAATCTGTGAGCACCGGTCTTACCGGGAAGATTCTAGCCTAAGTCCATCCTGGGTCAGAGCTTCATAGTGTGCGTCTTCCCTGGAGCAGGTAGCATGGCGTCTCTCCTGTGTCTGCTCAGGAGAGGAGAGCTGTCGAGTCTGACCTCACTTCCTCTTCCTCCCGGCATTCTGTTCTGTCTACTCCTCCCACCTATCTTCTAACCAATGAAATGGGCCGAGGCAGTTCCTTTACTGCTTAGCCAATGAAATCAACAGATTGATATATGACACTCCCACATCAGATAGATAGATAGATAGATAGATAGATAGATAGATAGATAGATAGATATGCTTGTGAGTGCATGCATGTGCACACACACCCACAAACCAGGGATGGGGGAAGATACCTGCACATAGCAATAATTATCAAATAAAAAGAGGCTACCAATTTGAGGGTCAGGAGACATGGGGAAGGTTGAAAAGAAGAGAGGTAATGTGATTATATTTCAATTACAAACATTTTTTAAAGAGGTGCAATAAATTTTCTTTATTCTTTTTCCCTTTTATTAAGCATAGATTCTTTTCTCATATAATATAATCTAAATAGTTTCCCCTCCCCCTACTCCTCCCACTTCCTTGCCACCTCTTCTCCTATCCAGATCCACTCCCTTTCTGTCTCTCATTAGAGAAGAATGGGTTTCTAAGAGATAACAACATAAAATACAAGATAAAACAAAACCCATCATACTGAAGTTGGACACAGAAAGACAGGAGAAAAATAAAAGAGCCCCAAGAGAATTCACCAGAATGAGAGACTCAGCCATTCACACACTCAGAAGTCCCCTGAGAGATCTAAACTGAAAGCTAAGTATACTGGCAATTTGTTTGTATTTTAATAAATAAAGACTGCCTGAAGATCTGAGAATAAAACAGTCCCATTGGTCAGCCTTACAGATCAGTTTATGGTAGCACACACCTTTAATCCCAGTAACCACGATGACGGGCACCTTTAATGCCAGTAGCCACACTAGTTGCCATAGAAATCAGGTGGTGCGTGCCTTTAATCCCAGTGGTGCATACCTTTAACCCCTCCCTAGAGAGGAATATAAAATGGGGTGAAACAGCTCTCAGACACAGTCTCCTTCTAATGTCCTGGGAGACAGGATCGCCATTTCAGACTGAGGTAGAGGTAAGAGCCAGTGTTTGGCTGCTTTGCTTTTCGGATCTTCAGGTTGAACCCCAATTTCTGGCCCTGAGCCTTTATTAATCATGCTTCAGCTAAGCACAGGCACAAGGGACCTGGTGCCAACCCATCCACATAGGCCCAGCGATTGCTGCCTCAGTCTCTGTGAGTTCATAGGAGTTTCACTCAGTTACAAACACTTCTTTTGAAAGGGGAGCTCCCCCAAAGGGAAATGTGATTGAGCTAGTAAAATATTAAGCCACACCATTTAACTCTCTGACATTTAAGAGATTCTGTCATACAGTCCCAGAAATCATACATTAGATACATTTATTTTCTTTTTTGAATTTTATATTAATGTTTAATTTTTTTTCTTTTTTTCCTTTTTGTATTACTTAAAACAAATACCAATCCAAATTCCCACTTCTTCCCCTCCTCCCAGTCCCATCCCTCTCCCTTCACAGACCCTCCCTTCACCCCTCCAACCCTAAGGGAGTGCCATGCACCCCACCCTGTGGAAAGTCCAAAGCCCTCCCTACTATGTCTAGGTTGAGCAAGATTTAATTCAAAGAGAATAGGATCCCATGAAGCCGGTATATGCAAGGAGAGACACATCCCAGTGTCACTGTCAGTGGCCCCTTAGTCTGCCCCAGCTGTCAACCCCCTTCAGAGGGACTTGGCTGTTCCCATGCTCATTCACTCCCAGTCCAGTTGGAGTTGGTGAGCTCCCATTAGCTCAAGCAAACTGTCTCAGTGGATGACCCTGTCATGGTCTTGAATTCCTTGCTCATACTCTCCCTCCTTCCACTCTTCAACTGGATCTTGGGAGTTCAGTCCAGTGCTCTGGTGTGGGTCATTGCCTCTGTTCCCATCTGTTATTGGACAAAGGTTCTATGGTGATACTTAAGATAATCATCAGTCTGACTACAGGGGAAGGTCCTCTATTGCTTAGAGTCTCAGCTGGGTTCATCCCTGTGGGATGCATTTTCCAGCACATATATGTGCATACCCTACACACATGTGCATACTTCTAAACATAATATGCACACTCCAACACATACATGTGCATATCCCTACACATATGTGCATACTCTTACACATATGTGCATATACCTACACATGCATGTGCATACCGTTACACTCACATGAATGCACCCTATGCACAAGTACAATACATAAAGTCCCCTTGCCAAGGAAACGATATCTACAAAACACACACTGTAAGCTCAATAACTTTCTAAGACCTTAAGTTTAGTAGGAAAGGTATAAAAATAAAATATTATTTATTTTGGGTTTTGAAGTGAGCAAACTTTAATATTATGCTGTATTTTCAACTTAAAAATTCTAATAAGTGTTTAGCAAATGAATGAAAAGTAAAGAGTATAACATAAAACAAATGGGCAGATTTAATTCTGAATCCAATGTGGTAGAATGAAATCTTTTCATTTTCCCCCAATCTACCTCCCATGCATTCTGTCATAGGAAGACGCTGGTTGTTAAGGAAGGCATGGTTCAAAGCCAGGAAGAGGAAAAGCAATGCTTTCTGGGAATAGCAGATCTGTGCACATTAGATTTGAGCACAGAAAGAGAGGACACAGTATAGGATGACATCTGCAAAACAAGACAAGACAGGACAGATAGGAGACAGAGGGAATGCTCCAGGACAGAACCCGACGTGAGCTATTAACACCTATGACGTGAAAAAATTTTAACATAATAATAGATGTATGGAGAATGAGAAGATGCTCAACAGTAGTGATAGTGACTAGCATTTATTGAACTGGGTCTTATAAGTGCATAGAGAATTATGAAACTGAAAAATTATATGACGTATCAATGATTAAATTTAAAGGAAATGTTATAACAAGAGGAAACTCATTCTGTGTACATAGTGGTATTGACAGTTATTAATATAAACAGCATATTAATAAGATAAGTACAACTCATCTATGAGGCTAAAAGTGCTGATGCCACTGCCTCAGTTAGGGAACGGTGTGCAGGCTTACAGGTGGAATTTCATAGAATGTTCTCATCGGTCACACTGAAGGATAATGGATAATGTTGAAAATAGTTCATTCAAGTAAATGTGATATAGCAATATGTAACAATTTTATCTCTAAATAAATATGATACAACCTCCAAAGGCAACAGTTGAGAATTAAAATGTTTATTGTACAATGTAGGACCAGTGGACTAGACTGTTGCTTTGTTTAAAAATTATAATTTATAAAATTACCAAACATACTCATTTTATTCAAAATATTTAAAATAGGCTCCATCTATTGCAAGATAAATAAAGGACAAACAAACCAAATCCTTCAAAGGCATATTGTCACTAAAGCTTCTTCCAGGGCAAGTTCAGAATGGCAAGGCTTTCCTCTCATCCAGGTATGAGGTTTACAGATGGTTGACTAGCGTGTGCAAAAATGGCACCTGCAGCTTCCTCCTCAAGAATGTGTACAGCCTGCAACTGTTCACCCACAGACACCGCCTATCAAAACTAGCTAACAAGTACACTGAGGCTCCCGGTTGTGCAGTAGTTGGTGCGTCCCCACCAGAGAACACACAGTCCATCTGTCCGCAGCTTTTCTGTATGTGTGTCTGTCCTTTCTTTGCTCCCTCACTACCCCAATCAGTTTCTAAAGACCAAGCCATGCTGGAAAGAGTAATGGACAAGTAATGAACCAAAATGGAACTAACAGGAATAACTAGGCACCCAAGAAACAATTCTTAGGTCTAAGCATCTTCTTCTGAGATTAAGAGTTAGAGATCAAAGTTTGGGGGAGGTTTGTTGTTGCTTAATTGTTTTGTTTTGTTTTTATGGTGTTGATATTGGTTTTAAACTTGTCATTATGAAGTGTGGGATGGTTTGCAAATGCACTCTTGGCTTGCTTTGAATTCCTGGTGATCTTCCTGCCTCAGGCTCCAGAGCACTGTGGTTAGAGATGTGTATCACCATTTGAAAACAGTATGCCCACAATAACAGTCATTCTGTGTGCTGGCTCTAGTCAAAAGCTGCTGCATGGACCTTTGTGAAAGGTACAGTGGTTGTTGTTGTTGTTGTTTTCCAGACGATTTTGGCCACACACAAAAACACTCATTGGAATGTTTTATGAAGTAACATCATTTTCAAATCTAAAGAAATTGCCAATAATTGTTAATGCCCATAAATCCAGGCCTAAGGTTATATTTACATAATTGTCTACTGAGATTTTTCTGGAAGAACTAAGTACTTCAAACAACTTGCAAATATTTGATGGCAGATAATGAGCCCATCTACCCCCTGCTTCTAATTTTCTTCTTGGCATGAATTAATGTATATTGTGTGTTTTGTAGATGTGCAGTTCCTACATATGAGTGCATACATGCACAACCCTGTAGAGCTCAGGACAGGACACAGAATTTCTTCCTTAGTTGCTCCTCAGGCTTATAGCCTTGATGCAGGGACTCTCACAGACCTGGAAACTTGCTATCAGGTTTAGATTGGCTGACCAGTAAACTCTTGGGATCTGCCTGTCTCCAACCCTCAAGGAGAGGGCTGTAGGTATGAGTAACCTTGGCTGGCATTTTAGGAGGGCATTGAAGATTTGAACTGAGGTCTTCTTGTTTGCAGAACAAGAGCTCTTACTTACTGAGCAATCTCCACAGCCCCCATCTTATTGTTTTCTAATCTTCATAGCTTTACCACACAATTTGAATTTACCACCTAGTTTGCCAATCACCCATGTTTTCCTTTCTAATAAGCTGTGCCCTCCTTGAATGCCAAGTTTTCATCTTGTCCATGTTTTATGCTGGTGTCTGCTTTCTATTAACCCTTCACTAAATATTAGTCCACTTAGAGTGAAGAGTTATCTGATGCACTTATTGAATTAAATTAATTAGATTGAATCAGAATTTAATTTGATGTCATGGTAGGCAGACTCATAAAAGAGCTATCAAATGGGCAAAGCTTCAGATCATTAGGAAATATAATGTACAAAAGATGAATTCAAGTCTCAGCTGCCTCTCTTATGAGTTCCAGAACTTCACCACGAACACAATCTCCATGAGCCTCAGTTTCCCTATCATAAAAAGCAGATTTATTACTAACAACTATGTTAGTAATAAATCTATATAAAGTATTTAGCATAATACCTGCCCCAATTAAAGCTCTGTAAGTACTTGCCATATATATTGCTGCCCTTTATGTTCTAGGGAAACCTGATTGTGGTCACTGTTAGGATCAACCTGGTGTGATTTAAGTCTTTGAAACAGGGGTGTGTATTCCTGTCAGTCACACACTTTTCACAAAACCAGACGGACTTTACAATAGCTTCAGATTGTCACAGCATCCCCTCCAGTTGTAAACTGTGACTCGTTAGACTAAATCCGGACTGAACATTGTGTGGCTATTGAATGTCAGACTCTGTCTTGCCCTGACCTGCCTTGATGATTTGGTATGACAGAAAGCAATATGCTACTCTTCACATGATCTCATTGGATCTTCCTGCCAACCGCATTTGTCCCTCAAAGGAGAAATGATTCATGAGATCCAAGTGTCAAGCGTAAGAAGCAGTATATTAGCTCTTCAGTCATTTACCAGGCAAAACCTTCTCCGTTGCCAAGAGTGGCCTCCTACAGGTCCAGTGAGCTCTTGTCTCACTTCTTCTTATCAGGATTTCTCTCTTGAGATGGGCTGCCTAGGCATAAAACATGCATGTGTGCGTTCTTGACCCTTACTTGGTAAGGTAAATTTGCACTCTAGGAACATTGTTAAATACTCCCAACTGGGATGCATGCTCCCTTTTTCCTAGAGAATCTGTGGTCTTGTGGCTGCTTTAATTTGTAGAATATGGTGAAGGACATTGATCTTTCTACGGCTGTCATGAAAGGCTTGCCTTTCCCCTTCTCTTCCCAATTACTGTAGCACTCTCTAAATTGTTATGAACTGAAATATTAGAAGAAAGCCTTAGCCATGTGACATCAAGTAGACTCTCAGGTCAACAGTTGCAGCTGAAGCCAAACTCGAGTCAACAAAGTCTAGGGGTCATCTATGTGAGTGGAGGATTTCCATGGGATTCTGTACCTCGGCCACTAAAGGCATCACTATTTGCTGGTCTAGTCTCCCAGCTGAGCACCAGGGATGTAAAGCTGAGAAAGGGGTCCCTACTACCATCTGCTGATAGCCTTGGCCCCAGAATCTGAAAGTATAATGAAATGCTTGTTGTTTAATGTTAATAAATTAAGGATGACATAATATGCACCCAGTGGGAGCATGAACCAAAGAGGAAGTCAGTGAAATTTAAAACCGTATGGAAAAATCCTTGAAAAATATGCATGGGGATACGCATGAAACAAGATAAAAGGTACACCTGCATGTGTGTGCACACACACATACACTATCATCTTTTTTTTTCTTTTTTAAAAACTTAAATGTATAAGGAATGGCCCCCTAACTTACTTTACTCAGAAAGGGCTTAAAAGCAAACACATGCCTCTTAATATTCTTGTCCATCACTGATTTTTTTCATACCTAGACCTCATCCAGCACAATCTAATATTCCATCCCACCCCATGAAGGCTCTCAAGAGCTATACCAGAATGTTGGTGTCATTAGTACCGGAAACTTTTTGTATCCTTCAATAATGGTAATGACTACTTCACTTATACCCAATGGTCAAGAACTACAATACACAACCCTGAGATGGTCCCAGACACTCTCAGATATAGTGTGCAATTCAAGAGCTCAATACCATACAAAAGAATTGCAAGACAGAAACCTGAGATGGTCCCAGATACTCTCAGATACAGTGTGCAGCTCAAAAGCTCAATACCATAAAAAGGGGGTCACGTCAAACTTAAAAGTTGGTCTATGGAACAGATGCCTGGGTTGAATTTTTTTAATTTGTAATACTTTAAACAAAAAGATAAATTTTACCAGTCAACCAAGAAATACCCCAAACAGATTTCTCATGAAAACTTTGCAAAGTAAGGATGCCCTATACAACAAAATGACTAAGATGTGGGCCTTTGTTTTAAGAGAATGTCACTTTGTTATAGCCTCTTAAAGAAACCTCAAAACCCCATGAAGTAGACAACATTCCATCCAGAGAATAGAGCAGGACCATCTTTGAACACAGTGACATCTTTGAATCCAGTGACATGGTGGGAAACCACACACATATTAATGGCATTGTCCAGCCACCGTCAACTCGGGCTTTCCAGGAAGCAGTCTAGGCTTCTGTTTATAAACATTCATGATGTCACTGGGAAAGGTGTCAGAGAGCCTTGATTTCCAGGAAGGGAAGCGTTGGTTCTGTACCCAGGGCTCAAGAGTGGAACAGCAGAACAGTGCAACCGAGTAGAACATCACACACATGTTCACAGGAGAAGGGAAATCAGAAGCTTCCGAGGCGAAGCAAGAATTTCCAGGTATTGAACATCTGTGTTGAGTCCTATGGATTCCTTCCCAAAGCTCTGTGTGTCCGATGTCTTTTACTTTAGAGTTGAACCACTTGGAATTTTATGAAGATGTCCCCAGTAGTCCTTACAACCAAAGCATTCGTCGGAACTGAAGATGGAATTCAGCCGCCTTTTTAGTAGCAGCAAATGTTGTCACTTTCTTCCTAATTCTCTACTTCTGTGGCTTTTGTCTGTTCTCTCAAGCTATGCTCAGCACCCCCAAAATATAGACTCCGGCAATTTCCGTGATTAACTGTATGTGAGATACAGCTGTGTACAGGAATAAATGTTTTCAAATCTAAGAGGGGGAAAAATTCTGTCCTACTGGGTAAGAAAGAAAAAGATCATGATTTTGGAAGAATCTTTTTTTTTCTTTTATTTTTGGGGGAGGGAACAATAAAATCAAATGTTTATTTAATGCCTATTATATGATAAATACTATTCATGATACTTGGGACACATCAGACACTAAAACAAGGAGCCCTGCCCTAGTGGAATACACAGTCTATGGTGTGTTCCCACTTCAACTATGTACTGCTTGTTACCTTGGACAAGTTGCTGCACTTCTCTGCCCAGTGGGGGAACAAACAGGCTGGCTCAGTGGATTCTGAGCCTGGTATATTGCAGGTGATGAACAGGACACCAGCCCAGACTCTCCACCCAGGCTGCAGAGAGGCCTCAAGCCTGGTTTTTAATAATCAAGTACAGTGGAGAGAAGGGGAAAGAGGCTGAGCCACACAGGCTAGTGGGCTCTGTGGCATTCTGCTGCTGTTGTTTAGTGGTAGCCTCACTGGTCGGGTCTTTACCTTCTTCTGTAGCTGTTAATATGGTCTTGCTTTCTCTTTGGCATCTATGGCTGTCCCAGCAAGTGTTTTGGAAGGGGCCTCATCATGTAGTTTAACCAAGCTGTTTTCTCCATTGTCTTGGTCACATTGCTTCTGAAGCAGGCAAGACCAAATTCCTGAGCACCTCTGGAGATGCTAAAGCTAGAGTAGACCCAGGCTTGCTGACAGATTTTAATTCAGCAGCTGTTGTTGGAGTTCCCATGGTAAATACATTGTTTGTTCCTCTTCAATCATCAGATGGGTGTGGTTGCTGTTTCAGGTGAAGGTGGTCATGGTCCTAGTCTGTGGGTCTTCAATAGAGTCTTCCAGGATGTGGCCCAAGTAAGCAATGTTTACAGAAAGCAATCTCTGTGCCCAACTTGGCATCCCTGTTGGTTTTAGAGGTCTTGGACAGGCATCCCTAGGGCCAGAATCTGGCCAGGGGTCACCTCTGGGAGCATTGTGTCTTCACTAAGACATGTTTGCTATAGGGATCCAGTATCATTGCCAGAAGGCTTCAAACATTTGGTTCTAGGACCTTCAGAGTACTCTGTGACCCAGCAAATGCTTCATCATAATGCAGGCCAGGTGAGTTCAGCATCCACACAGCATCTGGGTGCAGAGCCTGAAGGGCTCGTGGCTCACCAGGCTCACAGTTTAGCGCCCATGTGCCCTGCCCAGGTCGCTACTGCTACCATGAGGGGCCTCATCATGTAGTTTAACCTACATGAATCTTTTCCCCCAAAGATTATTCAACACTATTTTTTGGAACTAAAGTAGGAGATATGGAAGAATAAGAAAAACCATAGACTAAAACGATCAGACAGAAATTATGCCATTGTAATTCATATTATCAAAACTGCATGAGCCCTACAATTTCCTTGGCATTTGCTAATGGTGTTATTGCCTGTCTGACCCAATGCACCTTCACAGTACAAATGATGGGACAAGATATTTAAGACTTAGCTACATGCCGTGCTTCACATTTGTAGCATTCCAGCTAAAATACCAAACGCCATCAATTAAAAAGATCTCTGTGTCAGTTATTTGGGAACTCTTGGGTAAGAAAGAAAAGTCCACCTACAAAGATCTTCAGAAGTAAGTAGGCTCAACGATAGATACCTTTACTAGTGAGAACCAGGATAAAACAGAGGGCAGATCATGAGCAGAGTCTGTATGGTAGGCTGACAGCTGACAGCTGACAGCTGGTCATTTAAAACATCCTTCCACATGACCTCACTGAATCCTGAAATCAAACGTGTGAGCCAGCCCATTCTTTCTATTTCATAAATAATCACCAGCTCACAGTAGTTCCCAAGGAAAACCTCTGCATATCACAGCTTCACGATAAACAATGCCTAAGTGAAGATGAGAAAGATGAGACAGCATCACTTGAAAACACATTTAAGAAAAAAAATAGGCTTTTGCTTTCTTAAGAACTGGAAAGTGAAATTAGACATCTGAATGTAGATATCTGTCCAGAACTGGAGGAGGGAGAATCAGCATAAATTACAAACACACAAAGGCAAAAAAATAAAAATTCTAACATTACAGAAATATAGAAAATAAAAAAATTAGGGCTGGTGAGATGACTCAGTAGTTAAAGACTCTTGCTAACAAGCCTGGTGACCTGAGATTAATCCCTGGGCTCCACATAAAGCATGGAAAGACTCCATGGCAACACATCTGGAGGTTAAAGGGCAGCTTGCAAGAGAGCACACACACAAAACTCAAGACAATTGTATGAAGTCTCTGGTGATTGTTGTTTTCTCTATACTTGGAATTGCATATTCCTTTATTATCTCTTCAAATGATAATGGTTTTTATACTATAGAACACACCAAAAATGTATTCTTATAGCAACTTGATACAAGGTATAGTCATCTAGACAGAAAGACTCTTAGGAAAATGACTCCATAAGATTGGCCAATAAGCAAACCCATAGGGCATTTTCTTGATTGATGATTGATGTGGGAAGATCCAAACCATTGTGGATGGTACCACAGTGGTCCTGGATGCTGTAAGAAAGCAAGTTGAACAAGCCCTGAAGAGCAAGCCCCTACGTAGCATCTCTTCATGGCTTCTACTTTGTTCAGGCTCCTGTCTCCACATTCCTGCCTTGAGTTTCTGACCTCACTTCCCTCTGCAATGGGACGTGACCCAAGAGTTGTGAGCTGAAATAACCCTTCCTCCCGAAGTTGCTTTTGGTCATGATGTTTTATCACAGTAATAGAAACCCTGACTAAGACAATGAATGACTCAGTCTGATTTATCTGTTTCTTTCCGTAACTAAAAAATGTTAAACATGCACCCTCACACAGAGATATTATTTCTGTTTGTAAAACTTATAAATATTTATCACCTACAACATAGAGCCCTGATAAGTAAATCTGGACAGCTCCTATCAGCTGTAGAGTGAGATGCTTTGTACATAAGCTCCACTTCTGAGTGTTTTCAATATGAAATGCAGAGACTCACTAGGAAGCAATAGGATCCCAATTCTCTCCTTGCAGTCACACACATCCAGTGCTTAAGATACTTTTTCTACAAAGAAGCAAAAAGAAACCAGATTGTGTATCACACCATAATACAATCAATTAAGAATGGATCAAAGATTTAGATATAAGACCTAAAACTCTTCTAATCTACACGGGAAGTAGAAAAAGGCTAGATATCCTGAACAAATTGGGAGTGTGGGGAATCATGAGAGAGGGCAGAAGGGGAAAGGGGAGGAAGGGAGAGGAGCAGAGAAAAATACACAACTCAATAAAAACAGTAAAAAAATAAATAAAATAAATATAAGACCTAAAACTCAAAAACAGAAGAAAACAAAAGAAACACTTCAGAAGACTGGATCAGAGCAAAGAGACTTTTTTCATAACTTCCCAAAAGCACTAGCAACAAAAGTAAAAATAGGCAAAGAGGGTTATTAGCAAACTAAAAACTTTCATCCCAGCAAAGAAAATATCAATAGCATGAAAAGGTAACCTATAAAATAAGAATAACATTGTAATTATTCACATGAAGAGGACTAATATCCAGAATCATGATAGAGCCACAATTCTAACAGCTAAAACAAAAAAAATGAAAAAAAAGAAAAGATATTGTGGTTTTAAAATGGGCTACTGATATCAATAATCATTTCTCAAAAGAAGTTATACAAATGACCATGGTAACATGGAAAATTGTTAACATCAATATCCATGGAGAAAATAGTACTTAAAACCACACTGCGACACCATCTTTGGCTACGACCAATACAGCAACAAAATCCTCCACATTCTGGTGAGGATGTGAAGATGTAAGGAAAGGAGCCCTCGTGCACTGCTGGTAGCAAAATAACCCACACAGCCACTGTGGACACCCCACGGGGCGCCCTTAAACCAAAGAACCATAAACAGAACTACCCATGACCCAGCAGTTTGACCATGAGCACGTGTCCAGAAGAAATCGCATGTTGAAGAGAGTTCTACGTTCCATGCCACTGAAGCAGTATGGCAAACCGCGTGGCATCAGAGTGGGCATCCATCAACAGACCAGTAGATAAGGAGGATGTGGAACACTTGCTCTACAGTAAAATGAGATGCATTCGTGAAAAAGAATGAAGTTTTCAATCTTGCAGCAATACAAACGAGCTTACAGGCTGGAGTATTGGTAAAATAAGACAGGGACAGAAAACCAGGTCTCATCTATGTGGGGAAACCATCCAGATTGACACAAATACAGACTACTACTACTAAAGGGTAGAAAGGATGAAGAGAAAGCGGTCAATGGACAAAGATATGGCTGACTAGGAGGAATAACATCTAATGCCTCATAACAGGAGAGGATAATTAGAGCTGAGGCAATTCACTGTCTATGTCAAAACAGCCAGCAGAGAGGATTTTGGATGTTTCTCACACAAAGAAATGATAAGCATTTGAAGTTCTAGACATGCTAATTACCTGATTTTATCATTGTGAGTTGTATATGTGTCTGTGTTATACTATACCCCCAAAATATCTACGATTATGGACCAGTTAAGGTTTAATGTATTCTTTTTAGTTACTAAGATTTCAAAATCTTCCATTACTTCTTTGACTTAAACTTGAACAGTCCACACCATATCAAAATCCCAATTATCTAAGGACCTTGTCAAGCAGCACTTCTGTGCTAATGAACTGGAGGCTGGGCTTTACGGGGGCAAAAGGAGGCCCTGGGAGCTTCTGAATAATTTAAGATTTAAAGCCACTTCATCTAGATCAATTACAACCCAGCCTTGGTTAGCTTCATTTGCATATCCCTATTAGTTCTCCACCTCACCAAAGGCTGCTTTCAATTACAGCACAGGGCCTCAGTTATCAGTCACAAGTGATGCTGACGGCAAACAAGCAGCGCTCGCCTGCTCGTCTGTGGTAGAGAGGGCACAGCAATCCACCAAGGGGAGAGGCAGTCTCCTGGCCCAAGCAGCTTGAATGGATATGATGGCAGGGGCAGGGGGCACAGGACCCCAGCGAGCAGCAGTGTAAGCAGAGCTTTCTGAGTTCTGGAGGATTTGCAAATGCAAATGCTGCTCACTTTTGTAATTCTTGCATAATTGCAGGAAGCAGAGATGTTGACAGTCTAGACATGGAAAAGCTACTTGTAGCAGGATTAATAAAAACCCAGAGACAGAAACTGGCATTCAACCTGAAGGTCAGAAAAGCAAAACAGCCAGACACTGATTCTTACCTCTACCTCAGTCCAAAATGGCGATCCTGCCTCCAGGAATCTCACAATGAGGCTGAAACTGAGAGCTGCGTACCCCCATCGTATATTCCTCCCTAGGGCTGGGATTAAAGGCATGAACCATTGGGATTAAAGATGTGAACCACTACCACCAGGTTTCTATGGCAAATTAGCATGACTACTGGGATTAAAGGTGTGTGTCACCACTGCCTGGTCTATACGGCTGATCAGTGGGGCTATTTTACTCTCTGGTCTTCAGGCAAACTTTATTTATTAAAATACAAATGAAATACCACTACAACTACCTATTCCAAAATGGAGAAAAGTGACTTTTTAAAAATATACAATCAAAAATCTCAGTAACAACTTCTAACAAGATGTTAAAGGAGATTATTTATTTTATCAACTAAGAATTCCACAGTTTCAGACTCAGTGTAATCATATTTGGTTTCTGGATACTAGCTACAATGCTACCTGACAAAACAGTTCTCTCCAGGCCTGCAGAGATGTCTCAGTAGGTAAATTGCTTCCCATGCAAGCATGAGGACCAGAGTTCAACCCTCACTGCCCTTGTAAAAAACAGCTGCTGTTTGGGGAGGCAGAGACGACAAGACAATTTCAGGAGCTTTCTGGCCAGCCACTCTAGATAATCAGTAAGCTCTTAGATTATTCAGAGTCTATGCAATGACCTTTCGGGGTCCTGCCCCTAAAGATATGAGGGAGAGCCATTGAGGAAGACTCCAACATCAAACTCTGGCTCATGAACATTCAAAGACAGCCTACTCATTGCTGAACTCATTGTTATCTAATGTGGAAGCTTTCTTTATTGTCAGGTCTGTAACTCACCAAGATTTTCAGGTCTTCTCTCAGGGTTCTTCCTGTTCTGCTGTCATTATGTCCCATCCCAACAAAGCCGCAATGCTCATGGGTGGTAAAGGGCATGGAGACAAAACCAGTCCATAGTCAGCTTTAGAGAACGGCTTCTGCTTTCCAGCCTGTGAACAGCCACTCCCATAGTGGAAGCCTATCAGCTGTGATTAGTCAGCACGTTACCTTGGATTGGACAGTGAGCTCTCATACCACCGTGGTCTCTATGTAGAAGAAGCACATAAAAGGAGAAGTGGAGAGTGCAGACTCCTCAGCAAGCCAGCTACTGGTTACTCAAGCTACTGCAGAATTCAGTGTTCTGACTTCTGGGAATACTCAGGAGCATGGGGTGTCATGCCTCTTGTCCTATGGTTGATTCTAAGCTCTGTGCAAGAGAGGTGGGCAGCTTTTGAGTTTGATATGCGTATACCGCATGCAAGCCACCCTTTCCCTCTTCTACAGAGAATCTTTTGCATGGATGTTGGGCACTGCCTCCCTCCCTGGACACTGCCTCTCCTCCAAAGGCAAATTCAGTGATCCCAACAGGCAATACAGAATGGCAGTACTGTCACTGGAGTCCAGGAGATGTCTACAGCAACCTCAGTGTCAAGGGGCACAAGGATCCAGAGAGACAGCATCAACTGCTAACTCAATTACTTCAGCATTACAGCTTGTGCTTGCCAATAGTCATCAAAACAAATTATGTTGCTCCTAGGAATTATGATTAGTCCTCCATGTGCAGAGGTAAAAACACAAACCTGGGTGTTAGAGAGGAGGAAAAATGCCCAAGCTGGAGAAGTCATAGACTCTAGCCGAGCTGTTTCTTTCCCTTCCCCTCCCTCTCTGCTCTGTCCCTTCCTCCTGCCCTTCCTCTTCTCTTTACCTCCCCACCCCCACTACCTCTAACCAACTCCCATAATCTCCCCCCATTCTTCCTTCATTTGACTGAGTAGAATGAGAATTCAAGATTAAAATGATGCTCAGTTTTAAAATAATAACATCCTATTTGGCTCTACTAAGCTTATGGCCTATAAAACTCATTACCTAATAAGTACACTAGTGTCTCATAGCTATTTAGTAAGAAAGTGTTTGCTATCAGAAGCCCACATGGGTTTACAAACAATACATTCTATTAACTAACCAGTACTTTCTTAAGAAGAAAAAAATCTGGGAAATTTTGAGAAAAAAAAACATGAAAACTATAGACAAGCATCCATATTAAAGAAAGCAATGTGTTTTTCATAACATTCCAGAGTCAGAATGATACAGGAGAACGACTTCAAATTCCCATCATTTGAGTACAGAAATGAGGTTGAGGGGTTGCATGACATCCTCAAGGAAAAACTATCAAGCAGTCTCAGCAAGCGAACTTGAAATCTGGCCTCTTGTCTCTTGAGCAGCTCTCCAGGTGTGAAGCTGTGATAGAAGCCTAGGGCCGGGAGTCATGATAACGGCCCTAGCTTTGGGCAGCACGAAAAGCCAAATTGGGGGACATTAGATGAGCCCCAGCTAGCTCTACCCTCTAAGCCTAGGGGAGTTCTGGCCACCTTTCCTCATCTGGGGATTCAAGAGCAGACTCTCGGCCAACTCACAGCACCATTGTTTCATCCTTGTAGGTTCATGCCCAGGGCATCATGTTAATGTCATGAATTTGCCAGTGGTAGGAATGTCCCCAGGAGGAATCCAGCAGACAGTATGACTCAGGGCGTTACCCATCACCAGACACGCTCCATACAAGTAACTACATGTCACCGCTCAGGGTCACTCTTGCCTTCTGCTCTTCTTTTCGCTGCCACCATCTTCTCTAGTCCTGAGTGATATTCTCCCTCAGAGATCTTGAGAGTAAAAAGGAGTCTTCTTACATTGTCTTATGACACATGGTACCTAGGACCATGTCCATATCATTTTAAGGAAACCGAGGCCACTGTGCTGGCCAGACTTAGCAGGAAGTAAAAAAAGACAGCTAGAAGTTTCTACTGTCCTTCCCACTTTGGCTGAACTCTCTTTTCTAGCTCCCCTGAGTTCATGAGAATGTATAAACCCTTTTATACTTCTTGACACAGATAATGGCATGTAGTGAGACTTCTATGACTGCAGAACTAACAAATGCACATACAATCGGGATTTTGTCCTGAGCCCTACTGAGCTGGGGCTGGAATATAGGCTTGAGTATCCCTATGCTAAAAATCAAAAGTACTCAAAATCTGATATGTTTGGAGAAATAACGTGTTACAAGTAGGAAATCCCATATTATGAAACTTAGTTTCACATACAAATCTATTAAAATACAATGTAACAATACCTTTGGTGAGGATGTGAAGGAAAGCAAGCTCATATGACTTGTCAAGAATGGGAAATTGGAAGCAGATTAGTGTAACCATGATGGAAGACAGCATGAAGGTTCCACAAAGCAATGCACAGAACAGCCATGCCGTCAGTGATCCCTGGCTGTGTGCAGACTGGAAGTAAAACCAATGAGTTAATGAGATATCTGTACTTCACCCTCTTTGCAGCCAAGCCACAACAGCTAAAATTTACAAAACTAAGCCCCAGCTGACAGAGGATTAGGTATACCAAATCATGTCAGAGATAGACAGAGAGTATTTCAGGTTTGGGGTTTTTGAATTAGTGATGCTCAGTCTGTATTCCAGTACCAGATCAACAAGGATTGACTATCTTTTTATGTACATCTACCTTTATTATATCATGATACATACCTCAAAGCATACAATAAAATAAAACCAAAATCATAAAAACAACCAAAATTATATGAATCAGGAATACTTTATAGACTAGGAGAGAGGCAGCAGGGCTGAAGACAAAACTGAAGCTGCCAAGTTCTTGTGCTTGCTGGTGCTAGAACCTGGCCCCCTCCTGAAATTATAGTTTCATAAGACTTCCATTGCTTAGGCAATTCCTCAAGCTTTTCCTCTCACAGGTGTACGATTAGTTGGGATTGTCCTGAGATTAGCACTCCCATTATTCTATTTAGCATTAGACTTTCCTTTAAACTTCTCATCACCTTGAAGACAAGACTTGGCTCCAACATTACATTTCCTGCTGCTCCTTTTCTCTTCAGAATGTGCATTTTGTGTTTCTCTTTGCCCTACTTGCTCCTTTTCATTGTAGACCTATGTAAATGACCACCAGTAGCCCTGTGACACAGCCATTGGTAGACTATCTGAAATCTCCTCTGCCAATAATATTAGTCCAAAACTCTCCAATGTAGTCTCCAGCAGATTTTCCCAAGAACAGAAAGTAACCACATTCTTTCCCAAGAAGAATGTCAAGAATGGTCTCCTGGCTACCTGCTAATATTCTTCCCCTCGGGAACCTCTTGAGCAGGGCCTGTATAGTCCATATCACCCTCAACACTACTGTCTTCCATGCTCCTGCTAGGATGGCCCATTACACCCTGCTTACAGCATTTAACTGCTTTCCTAGTCCACTCTCAAGGTCTTGCATATTCCTCTGAACAACAGCAAGGTCAAGCCTGTCACAGCAATACCTCAGAGCCCAGTACCAACTTCTATCTTTATCACTGTTCTATTGCTGTGAAGAGACACTGTGGCTAAGGAAACTCTTATTAAAAGAGAGTATTTCTTTGAGGGCTTGCTTACAATTTTAGAGTATTAGTCCATGATCATTGCAGCAGGATGCTGACAGAGATGGTGCTGGAGCAGTAGCTGAGAGCATTACATCATGATCTTCAGGTAGCAGTCAGAGAGAGAAAGAGATTGGGCCTAGCATGGGCCTTTAAAACCCCAAAGCCCACCTCCAGTGACACACCTCCTTCATCAAGGTCACACTTACTCCAGAGAAGCCATACCTAATTCTCTAATCCTTCCCAGGCAGTTCTACTAACTGGAAGCCAAACATAAACTATATGAGCCTAGGGGTGCCATTCTCATCTGAACCAAGACAGGAACCCTACAGGAGATACTGTGTTGTGCGGGGATGGCCCCAAATCCCCATACCAGGGGAAAGTCTCTGCCTGTTCAACTCTCTGGCACCACAGCTGAATGGGCATGTGCATGTGCATGTTTCCTGGCTTTTGATTCATTCTTTTGTGAGTTGTAAAACATATGTGTGTCTGTATATACACATATACATATACATTTGATATGTAAACATAGATATATAATATTGAAAACCTGTGACTAACAACTAAATATTACTTTCAATACAATTACCTAGCTAATGAAATAACCAGATTTGACTTTTTAAAGTATTAAATGAACAATACCTTAGCAAGAGTCTAATATTTAGGCTAAGAGGGAAATGTATATCATATTACTTGATAAATCTCTCCATTCTTTGTTCAATGTCATTTATCTGAAAGTTATTAGATAGAGTATCAAGAGTCCCTTATGCCTTTAATACAGTAAATTCTTCCTCCTGGGGGAAAAAAGTCCTTTTTCTTATACATGCATATATAATACTGATATCATAAATACTTACAGGAACTGATGAAGCAAATTAACTCCATGCAGACCAGATAAAATATTTCAAATATCCTAAAATATATACCTTAGTAAATGCAAAAGACATTTCTGTACTTATATCCACATAATCTTATTTGTCCCTTCAGAGACCTAAGTAAAATTTATCTTATTAATGGGATTTTTCTATTAATGTATATTATTATTCCATATACAGTGAAAACTGGATTTGGACTAAATCCCACCACTTTTTCCTGAAATGCATCTAGACCAGAGGATATTAACAATTGCCCCTTAAGTGCAAAAAGCAAAACAACCATCTTCAGCTTGTTCAACCTAGTCTCTGCTAAAAATGTGTGATGTTCTTTCAAATGCACTGAGAAAATGTATCCAAACCTGGTTCAGTCAATGAAACACTTGCCGTTTAGATTAAGGACCCAAGTTCAAGTCCCCAACACCCCAGCAAAGGCCAGGCACAGACGTATGTATATGAAACCATAGCTCCAGAAGGTGGGAAAAGAGGCAGAAACAGACAGATCTCTAAAACTCAGTGGCTAGTCAGATTGAGCAATTGGTGAACTCCAGGTTCAATGAGAGATGTAGGGATAAGTCCCGCCCCTTAGGGAGCGTGTTCGCCTCGGGCTAATGTCTGCCTATAAATTTGGCAAGCGTGCTCCGAGCTGTCTCTTCTACTTTCCTGGTCTCTGCGGGAACGGTGGTTCTGTAAGTCTATTTCTACATTAAAACTATATATATTTTTACAAACTGTCTGCATTCGTTTACGCCGCTACATTTTGGCGCCCAACGTGGGGCTCGAACCCACGACCCTGAGATTAAGAGTCTTATGCTCTACCGACTGAGCTAGCCTGGCAGGCGGCTGGGATGTTGGGGACGCAGCCCCGCCACCCTTATTACTACAGAGAGACCCTGCCTTGAAAGTTAAGGTGGAAAGTGATGGAGAAAGGCACCCACCTTGACATCTGATGATGTGGGATGCCCTTCTATATGTTGTAGATATGGTTTATGATTGTTGGTTAATAAAGAAGCTGATTTGGCCAATAGTCCACAGAATAAAGACAGACAGGAAAACCAAGCAAAGTCAAAGAGAGAAAGAAGGCAGATCTGGAAGATGCCAGCAGCCGCCAGGGCAGCAAGATGTGAGGTAACAAGCCACAAGCCTTGTGGTAAAATATAGAATAGAAATGGGTTAATTTAAGATGTAGAAACTAGTCTGTAATAAGCCTGTGCCATTGGCCAAACAGTATGTAATTAATATTAAGTCTCTGAGTGTTTATTTGGGAACTGGCAGGCAGGAGAAAAAACTCTAGTTACAATCTGGCCTTCATGTACAAAGGCATACAAAGGTCTACACCCAAATACATACACATATAACACACACACATACATAATAATAATAAGAAAATATATCTGCTTAATAGAATAAAAAAATCAAAGTTAATTTTTAAGAATATTTAAGCTATTTTGTTATATCAGAGGAAGATTGAAATAAATGCATGCATGGTATAATGCCCTCTCTAGTAATGAAACAGTAAGTTGTTCCATTTATATTGTTCCCAAATAGACAGTTGAAAGTACGCTTTTTACCATAGACAAATGTCTGAGAGCTATTCTCATGGATGCTCAGCTCATTAAAAGCAGACCTGACCTTTGAACTGTTCAGTAGCTTTTCTAACCATTGAAATAGCAGGCTTTGATCTTTCTTCAGGTCTAAGAACCCTTCCTTTTTTTGGCCAAGGTCACCGGTGCCAGACTCTTGTGATGAAGGGCAGAGATGCCCATGATGTAACTTGTGAATTTTCCCTGCATGTGACAGAGAATGAAGAAGGAGATGTCTTTAAAATAGTAGCCCTTGCTCTTTTCCTCAGGGGACACAGCACAACTATTGCAGTGGATGCCTGAAATCCTCATTATAACCCAGCTCTACTCATACTATGTTTTTCTTGTTCATACATGTATGAAAGTTTAACTAAGTGCAATGAGAGATTAGCAAGAACTGAGAATAAGACACAACTCTAACAACATACTGAAATGAAGGTAACATAAACATGAGCTTTCTTGCTCTCCCTCCCTCTCAGTATCTTACTGCATATTCACTGTCTCACCTGAAGAAGCCTCTCCATGGCTTCTCTTCTACATGACTGTGACCCTTGTCTGAAGTACCAACCATATCTATACTTCGGGCCATTAGTTAAAATAATGGTTGCTCAAATGGAAACACTGTGATACCAGCAGAGTTACTATGACAACCAAGATGTCTAGGAAGAAATGCCTGTTGGGCAATGCACACATTGTGGATATGCTGGGTAAAGGGATGAATCAGTTTCCAGGCTGGGCTTCATTGTGCCCCTCATACAGGCAATTTCATTTAAAATTTATGAATTATTTTTTCTGAAATTTTTCATCTATTTTGTTAGACTGTGGTTAACTGTAGGTACTTGAAACTCTAGAAAGAAAAACTGCAGTCTGGAAAACCATCATATTTATTTATAGCACTGGAGTTGACCTTGACACTGTGTAGTAGCCATTGTCTTCAGAAAAGAAAACAAAGAAAGATCCTCCATAAAATATTCTGGGGGAAAAATGATTCCCACTGAAAACATGGGACTACTTTTTAGTGGACCTAAGGGATTTGAGGGCAAGGGAAAGAAATATTAGCACCAAGTTATGTTAATTATATAATGAGAAAAAACCAGCATGTATATTATAAAGGTATCATGACTTCACAATTTTGGTCTAATTATAAGTTGCTTTGGAAAAGAGGTTCTTCTTTTCACAGAAGATGAAAACCTGTGGAATGTTTCTAAACAAATATGGTATGGAAAGGTTGCCATGAACACCCTCAAAAAATTACTTTGCCCAACTGCTGACTGAGATGAACCATGAAAGACCTGACTAACAGTGCCCCCAATCAGCAGGAAGAAGTATGGACAGTACTATGCCCATATTCCCAAGTATTGTTTATAATTGTTTGTTTACATTTAGAGGGAGATATGATATAGATATGAATAATTTGCATTGGTATGAATCTTGGTTTATTGATACAAATTTAAAGTAAATTTTGTTATACTGTATTTGTATATTTCTGCTCTTTATTGGGGTCTTGTGATTGTGTAGCTCATTTGAAAATGTTATGTATAATTAAGAAATATAGCTTAATAGATAATCATCTACAATTGTCAAAATTGTAGTCATGTTAGTTAGATTTTCTAGATGTACAGAGAAGTATTTCAGATGGATAGGTATTCTTCAGATCTTTCAGAGACCTTCAGAATATGGCATTTAAAATGTTTTAAAATTTAGGACTTTTCATGAGAGTGAGACACATTTGCTCCTGGCAGCACCAAGCTACTACAAAAGGATGATGGGTAGTGAAGAGGCTCCTTATGGTTAGCCATTTGGGCAAGAAGCTGCTTTTGCCTGGACCTCTTCACTGGATATGCATGACTAGATATGAGAAATGACTGCTGAACTTGCATAAAGTTGAGATGATCCTTCATGGTTCCTGCTTCATGAAAGAGTCTACAAGACATTCTGCAGGATACAGAAGAAAATGACTGGCTAACTGCCAATACAGGTGGAACTGTATTTGAAATTTCCTGCTTCATAAAAAAGTCTGCTGGATACTATGGGTCTGTGGGCTGAAGATGGATACCCCAATGGTACAGAAGAACTTTGGGTGACTGTCCAGGCAGTGAGATGTCTGTCAATTCTAGAGTTTTGGAAGTTGTTTCCAATACACTTCCTGTTTACTTAGGTAATATTATATCCTTCTGGAAGATTTGATGAAGTTAAAGAATAGATAGTTATAGTTATAGTTTTCCTTATTTATAATAAAAGATAAAATAGATATAAATATCTAAGTGTAGTTTTTGCTTGATACCTGTTTTGTTATATGTAATTTTACTATGTTAAAGTTAAAGCCTTCCTTTTTGTTTAAACAGAGAAGGGGAAATGGTGTAGGAGTTCCTTCTGTTTGTATGTTGCTTTTGTTTGTTAACAAATAAAGAAACTGCCTTGGCCTAGTTGATAGGGTGGAACGTAGGTAGCCAGGGAAAACAGAACTGAATGCTGGGAGGAAGAAAGCAGAGTGAGAAAGAGATGCCATGAACTCATCACTGGAGGTAGTTGTTCTGAGACTTTGCTGGTAGACCACGAACTTGTGGTCATATACAGATTAATAGAAATGGGTTAAACTAATGTGTAAGAGATAGCCAATAAGAAGTTAGAGCTAATGGGCCAAGCAGTGGTTTAATTAATAGTTTCTGTGTGGTTATTTTCGGTGTAAGCTAGCCAGATAAACAAGTGGCCCCTTCCCCTGCAACATATCTTGGAGAAGATAGCATCTAGTAATAGTATTATCTGGTGACTGTGGACTACTCAAAGCACTTAATTGGTGATTATTAAAACTATAAAAATATTATGTACTTTTTCCTAAGCAAAAATATTACAAAACTGCCACCAAACACAATATGAAATAATCCTGAGTTTTTTAAAAAAATTCTTCCAGTTTGTGCCAAATAGAAAACTTCATCTCTTGTTATTTTGTATTTATGTATTCATATTTCTGTTATTTTTTGTTGCTCACTTAAAGCCTCAGCCATATCATGGTTATTTGCTATGCCCTAGGAATGTGATGACTTGCAAAACAAGTTCCTAATCTTCAGAGACGTGCAGGTAAAGCAGAGCAAGTGACAGACACATGATATATTACAGAGTACTGGAGAACATATGGGTATAGTGGACCTAGAGAGCAGAGGGAGGGAGGAGTTGGTGACAAGAGGGTCCCTGGTTATCAGGCTTGGCACTCACACATCACAGTTCAATTGACCATGAGAATGAGCGAAGGAGGCCCCTTTTCTGGGGGAAAGTAACATTTTTCAACCTCAAGTTCCCAGACTCAGGTCAAGAGCCAGTCAACCTTGTGAAAAAAGAGAGTGCTCAGGCCTACTGCAATGTTAACTCTTTTCACCGAAGAAACAGCTTGTGGTCCAATGACTTCAGAGTGACATAAGCAGGCTTTGAGTTGTTCCTTGCTGCGGCTGCCCTGGTTTTGATCACAGTGTGGCAGAGTTTTCAGTTCAGACACTAGCTCTCAGTTCAGCAGAGTGAGATTTGTATCCTGAGCTCTTAGGAAGTGCTGACCTTTGATTGGCCTGCTCAGTCCTAAGAATATATTCAGCCATAGATATAAATCAGTCATAGATGACTTGTTCCAAATGCACAAAGCCTGAGGTGTGATCCATGGTATCAAAATAAATGAGAGATCAATTAACTAAAGATAATGAGTGGCACCTGCTTTTTTGGTTGGAAGGATTAAACGTACACTAGCTAAGCTGATGTTTCTTTTCAATAACCTTGACACAGAACACCCAAGCTCAATCAAATCCCAGACCAGATATGTGCTTCCTCTGCCTGGCCTTAGTGTTTGTCATGTGTGGCTTACTTCCTGTGTTGATTTCAGTCCCCTCTTCATGCTAGGCTGCTGCTTTAACTGTCTGACCTCCTGCTCTTGCACCATAGCTGGTTGCTTTGGCAGACTTCCTCACGTCCCACCTGCTTCTTCCCATCATCTAACCCTCTTCTTCCAAGCAAGCCTGCCACCAGTGCTGGGAAGTGCATGCTCTCTGTCCTATCTCCCTATCTCTGAGGCCCGGGAGAGGGAATGACTGCAAATAAGAAAGTGTGTTATCTCTGCTCTTCAAACACGTGTCAGGCATTGGGGCCCCACACCTTGCTGGTGGACCGGGTGTTTACAACAGTGAACTTTGTCCTAACTTCATTCTTCCTCCCTCAGCCCTCTGAGAGGGGCAATCTCAGAGCCTTGGAGTGAAGCCAGAGTCCATAGTCATGTTCTCTTGGGAGAGGAGTGGCAGCTGGATCTCAGGCAGCTGCTGTATGGCAAGCTGATGCGGCAAGCTGATGCAGATAATCGCAAACTGGGAGGGAAGAGGAAATGTATTAAGGATTCACTGGAGCGCATCTCCAAGAACCCAGAAAAACTGGAGCAATTAGGAAACTTGGGCTGACAAGCAGCTATCAGGACCACAACTTTTCTTTTTAGACGCAGGCATTGAACTAACTAGGAAATGGTGCCTCTTGGATAGCTGTGACCAGCAGCAATTAAGCACATTTCCTATGTGCTCAGTTGAGCAGGGACTATTAGGCCATTGAGAGTATTTTTGGCTACGTGTTTATCTAGGTTTCAATGTGTCTTTGACAATGGATGTTGTATGTGCCGTCCCCAGGCCCCCTATTTTGCAGGATAGGCGTAAGTAGAGCTGTCCAGTCATTCCTCATTTTGATTAAAAGGACTTCAGCAACCACAAGAGACTTCAGTAAGCTGTACTGTTGTGTTGACTGAGTTTTCTGTCCTGCCAGGTTCCAACAGTCGTTAAGTCCCAAAGAAATCACATAGAGGTCTACATTAGTTATAAACTGATTGGCCCATTAGCTCAGACTTCTTATTAACTCTTATAACTTACATTAGCCCATTATTCTTGTCTATGTTAGCCACGTGGCTCGGTACCTTATTCAGCAAGGCAGTCACATCTTGCTTCTTCTGTGGCTGGGTAAAGACTGTAGACTAGGTCTTTCTTCTTCCCAGGATTCTCCTGTCCTCATTGACCAACCTCTACTACCTGTCTGGTTGTCCCGCCCATCCTTCCTGCCTGGCTACTGGCCAACCAGCGTTTACTTAAAATATAATTGACAAAACAGACCATTGTTCCACACCACTGTTGAGTAAGACCAGAGGGCATACAAGCTAACAATTAGGAGTACAGTATGGTGTGAAAGAAAAAGATGTGGGCTTAGATTCAAATTTGAAGTCATATGAATGTTTGTTTTCTGGTCTATAAAGTGGAGAGGAAGTGCCTCACACATTCTTTCAAGATTCCATGAAATAAAAACCTCCTCATAATAGAAGGTCTAAATGCAAGCCATCCCATCCTCTGCCTTTGATGTCCTGAGAGAGAACAGACAGATGCAGCAGGAGGCCTTCACCCTTGCCTTCCACTGGGCACTCAGGTCTTGTATTCCAGCTAACGAGCAGCCAGTTGCTCTGAACTGTTTCTGTAGCTCAGCTTCTAAGTCCTAATAAAGTATGAGATAATGGTTTTTACCATCTCCTCCTTCTGAAGAGGAGGCAAACCTGTAGAATGCGCACATCTGAGGGGTACATTTTTTCGAACAATGAGCTTCACAATGTATTTCCCGAGCTTGTATCAGAAGGAGAAGGGTGCTCACAAGCAAGGCTCTGAAAGATTCCTCAATGCAGTGGTCTTACATGGGTATGCTTTAAACACTTGTCTTCCATAAGGTTTTTCAACACATAAAGGATTTTTTTCAATACACTGTGGCTTCTATTTAAAGCTTAGAGACCATTCTTCTCTAATATTGTTATTCAGGGAATGTTTGGGCAAAAAGCAAGAGTATCTTTATATGTTGGTTCAATTAACACAGCTAGCTCTTGGGCTTAGTCCGTGGGGAATTAGAAATTGGTACACAATGTAAGAACAGTGCCCTGTCCATACCAGAACCGCATCTGAAATAGCACAGGGAATAGGAAACATTTTGAAGATACTGGCTTAGGCATTCCCCCAGACAACCTCAGATTCAGTGGGCCCCTTAGAGAATTCACAAGGCTCATTGTCTACTAATGATTATAACTAGGAATTATTATAGCCAAAAAGTACACACAAAAAATCAATGCATCAAAACTGTTGCAGTGGTTTGGAAGAAAATGGTACCCCAGGCTCATAGGGAATCACTATTAGAAGATGTGGCCTTGTTGGAGTAGGTGTGGTACTGTCAAAGGACATTTGTCTTGGTTTTTTCCTGTTGCCGCAGGATCAAGATGTAGAACTCTTAGCTCCTTCTCTAGTACCATGTCTGCTTGCATGCTGCCATGCGGTGGTATGGGAAGTCCTTCTGTCTATGTGTTGCTTCTATTGGTTAATGAATAAAGAACTGCTTTGAGCTTGCCTATGGCAGGGAAGAACAGAGCTAGGCAGGGAAAGCTAGGCTGTATGCTGGGAGGAAGAAAGGCAAAGTCAGGGAGGTGCTATAGAGCCACTGCCACCAGAGTCAGACGTGCCGAAACTTTGCTGGTAGGCCACAGCCTCGTGGTGATAACCAGATTAATAAAAATGGGTTAAATTAAGATGTAAGAGTTAGCCAATAAGAAGCTAGAGCTAATGGGCCAAGCAGTGATTTAATTAATATAGTTTCTGTGTGATTATTTTGGTTCTGGGCAGCGGGGACGAACAAGTGGTTCCTTGCAACAATGCTGTTTCCCACAACAATAATGGATTTAGCTTCTGATATTGTTAAGCCAGCCCCAAGTAAGTGTTTTCCTTTATAAGAGCTGCCATGGTCATAGTGTCTATTCACAGCAGTAGAAAACCTAACTAAGACAACCGTTCAAGGGGCAAAGACTAGAGGAACAAGCAGCAGGCTGCTCATAGTCTCTGCCCCGTGGAGCCACACAAGATGTCCTTAATGTTTCCAGCAATGACTATTGGTGAGCATAAAATTCTGCCTACAGAAAGGCTTGCTGAGATTAGAGGTCCAGGATTTTGTTTTTAAGAATAGTTACATAGCATCCTTTCCCTGGAACGTATCAGCCTGCTCAGCTTCCAGAAGGAAGTAAGGCACTTAGAGTAGGCCAAATAGTTTGTATAAAATAGCTAAGAGCCACTTTATCAGTTAGGACGACATGAATTTTCTCAAAACGGGAGTGTCCAGAATCTAGCTATGGGTCAACTGTGTACATAAGTCATTCTCAAGACAACAGCCAGGCCTGCTGTGTCAAGTCCTCTCTAAACAAACTCCCATAAAACCATGGGAAAGCCAGTGAGACAATTACCATGGAAGTATCAGGGCATGGAGGAGTTTTAACCATCTGTTTTACAAGATTCATCTACAATAACTTAAGCAACCGTGGTCACTTTTCTAAGAGAAAAGACTCAAGGCAGAGATTCTAATGAAGTGAGAAGCTTCGAAGTGGTGACAGCCTATGCTAACAAGTATGAACCTTGTAAGTGACAATAGCAAATAGTCCCTAAAAAATAAACCAAAAACCAGGAAGTTTACAGCCATTGGATAGACTGAGTATCATCATGGCTCTGAGGTTGCAGATTTATCACCCTATTCTACAGGTAAGGAAATGGAAGAGCTGAGGTGTGATTTGACCACTCTGAGATCACACAGCTGGTGATGGGCCCAACAGGGAGCACACTATGATGTGAATAAGGCTTGTCCCCTCCAAACTCATACAGGAGCTTGGTCCTTCATGTGACAGATGACAGAGTAGGGAGGCTGTGACCTTAAGAGGCAGTGAGACCACTGAGGGACTTTAACACCTTTCCTTTAAGTTTGCTAAGAAACCAGAGCAGATTGAAGCCATGCAAGTTTGTATGCCTTGATTCAGCCTATCTCTCTCCATGTAGCATCTTTCATACAAAAGGGCTGGCTGCTCTTATAGGCATTCCTACTACCCAATGACAGATGGCATCGTTATACAGACAGACAACCCTTGCCCGATAGAAAAGACTGCTGGATCTAAACTTTCAACTTCCCAAATTAGGCTACATGAATTTTTCTTCTTTATAGAGTGCTCGGTCCCAGGCATTCAGTTATAGCAATACAAAACAACTAAGATGCAGCAGAACCTGGTTGCCCAACTTATAGTGGTATGCTTTCTTCCTTCATTTCATTGCTATGTTTTGAAGTCCCCAGGGAAAGTAATCCCTACATTTGTCTTAAAAGGCCTTAAAAGATGTTAGATCATCATAGAATCAGTAATGGTGGCCATAACATTTATTAAACCCATAAATCCAAAATATTAAAGTCTTATGCCAAGGATATTAAGAAATGAGCTCTAAAAACATTTTTAGACATAGAATGTGAATGTCGCCATGACAATGTTGGTGAAGTGAGGGCTGGGTCCAGAACTGGTGTCAATGTCCTAGATGGTTCTCTCTGATACCTTCTTCCATATGTTAGTAGGCTCTGACTACATTAGCCTACTAACATAATCTAGTTGATGTTCAGCAATCCCATATTCTACTCCGATGTTCGCAGAATCCTTAGTGGATTTAAGTCTCTCATCTATGAATTGACTAATCAACTAATCAATGCAGAATGTCACTGAAGGTTAGCTGATGGACCGAACAGGAAGTCTGTACCAGACGATTTAGAGAGCGCTTGGTGCTGGCCTCCAGATAAACCCTGCACTTGCTCGTTGAACTCCTTTGTTTAGCCAACAGGCCACATATTAGGAGAGACATTACCTAAACTCTTCCTCTCCTCTTTGCTCCCCTCTCTCCCCATGGGGACAGAGATAGGACAATTGTGCAGAAGACAAATTCTTTTCTGTAAGAAGCTAAGAACTCTAAAATGCCAGTGAAACTTGGGGAAGGTGCTGAAAAGATGGACCTGATGGTCT
The DNA here is from genome assembly GCF_037038515.1 of Microtus pennsylvanicus. Taxonomy (NCBI): domain Eukaryota; kingdom Metazoa; phylum Chordata; class Mammalia; order Rodentia; family Cricetidae; genus Microtus; species Microtus pennsylvanicus. The sequence goes on along the minus strand of NC_134590.1, from coordinate 9,200,549 downwards.
CATGGTATCCTGTTCTTCCTGAAGATGCAAGCCAGGTCCCCAGCACCCAGAGACAGCTCATTGCCCTCTCGACTCCAGCTCCAGGAATGTAATGACCTCTCCTGGATGCCTTGGAGGCATGCACTCACATGTGCATATGTGTTCATTCAGACATACATTTATATATAATTAATTTAGAACTTGTCAGGAACAGGACTCCTGACCACAGGGAGGATGACACATCCCCTCAAGCTTCTCTGTCAATCAAATGGCGATTACTAGGGGAAGTCCACGTGTGAGAGGAGGAGAATCAAAGTCGTGACTCTGAGTCAGCACAAAATAAGATCAAGCTCCCAAGGTGCTGGACAATTAATTGCTTAGTCGGTCCCTGCCTGTCTTCATCACTCACGAGACAGAGAAGGTGAAACTGGCCTCCCCCACTCACAGAAGTTATTAGCTGTTCCTCCCATCCAAGCCCAGGAATTAGAGTTTCCCACCTCTAAGTATCAATGTTGGGTGCTTCTGATACCTGATGATCAGTGAGAAATTGCGTAAGCCTCTGTTTATCCTGAATGCTGGACTACTGAATTCACCCTCTTTTGCTGAGCCCACATAATTCCCAGTTCAGCATTCCTCCTTTGTAAGGATATTTGATTTTATTTTTCATTGTATTGGAGGAGGCACCTAGGTGAAGTGCCCTGGAGGCCACAAAAGGGGAACTGGATCCCATGGAGCTGGAGTTAGAGGCATATGAGCCACAGGATGTGGACACTTAGGCCTGTTCTTGAGTAAGGTTTGTGTGAGAGCTCTGGGCAGCTAAATCTGTCCCTCGCATGCAGTCCTTTCCTTTTCCTTGCCAGTTGCAATTCTTTGTCCCAGCTCCATTCTCTCAGCTACATGCTGGTGTATAGCACTCTATGCATACATCAAAACCTCCGCTTTTTGAACAGTTCTTTATGCTGCACCACCAAAGACATCCTTCTTGTTGATCAGATTTTGGTCTAGAACAGCAGTTGCCTCTTTGTTTCCTCCCTCTCTGTAACTTGGTATGGACAACAAACTAAATTAGAGTCTTTATACTTTCTTCCTCCTCCTCCTCCTCCTCCTCCTCCTCTTCCTCCTCCTCCTCCTCCTCCTCCTCCTTCTTCTTCTTCTTCTTCTTCTTCTTCTTCTTCTTCTTCTCTCTCTCTCTCTCTCTCTCTCTCTCTCTCTCTCTCTCTCTCTCTCTAGCTGAATGAGAATTGTAAAACTAGACAGATGGCAAAATTTTTTAATTTTAGTGTAATTAATCACTTTGTGTGGGGATTTTGCATGGTTTAACATCTTCATCTATAAATACAAAAGAGCAAGGAAGTAGGTGGGTTTTGTGTAAATGGATCTATGTATAAATATGAAATCACAGGAGATAGAAGAGTGAGAAAAGCATTTCACTGGTTTTGCTCAGCTGGAAATGATGCTATTTTAGTAGTTATCATATATGAATATTAGAAAGGCACACTGAAAATACAGCTAACTTGGTGGTTTAGCTCCTTTAAGAGATGAATAAGATAATGATTCTGAGTCAGATTCTGGAGTTTAACAGGATGAACTTTCAATATTGACTCCTCTACCTGCCTATCAGGTGACTTAATTGATGTGGGATTCCCCTCTGTATGCTGTGATTATCATTAATGAATAAAGAAACTGCTTTGGATCTATAGCAGGGCAGAACTTAGCTAGGAAGGAAAACTAAACTGAATGCTGGGAGGAAGAAGGTGGAGCAAGGGAGAAGTCATGCAGACCTGCCAGAGACAGATGCTGGGAACTTTACCCTGTAAGCCACAGCCATGTGGCGATACATAGATAAAAGTGTTAGCCAATAAGAAGCTAGAGCTAATAGGCCAAGCAGTGTTTTAAACAATATAGATTCTGTGTGATTATCTTGGGGGTCTGGGTGGCTGGGAAATAAACAAATGGCCTCCTTACAACAAATTGTATAACTTCAACCTCTGTAGACTACAATGTCTTTGTCTATAGCATATAATTACTGAAGTATCTCTCAGATAGAAATTTCAGAATATACAAAGCATGGAATAAACACCTTCAATTAGTAGCCATCATATGGGTGGGGGCTAAATGGCTCCATATTATATTTCAGGGCTAGTTTCATGAAAATGAAAATGATAATCAGGCTTAATGCCTTAGTATAAGTGGTGTGCTCGTGGCTGACTTGCTCATCCTTCCACTATCTATAAAGCAAACTGGCTCTTGGATTTAGTTTATTAAATAAACCAGATTCAATAGCATATTGGCCACATTTATTGGATTGACTTCCACAGTTGGGGGTTGAGTAGTTCCATGGTGGTCATGTACAGACTATTGATAACTGGTCAGTCCAAAAACCTGAAAACCAGGGCTGAAGAGATGACTCAGCAGTTAAGAGCACTCAAGCTCTTCCAGAGGACCCAGGTTCAATCCTCAGCAGCCACATGGTGGCTAGCAACTGTCTGTTACTCTATTTCCAAAGGTTCTGATGCCCTCTTCTGGGCTTCTCGGGCACCAGGTACACACAGATACACACAAGCAAACCATTCATGTACGTAAAATAATAAAACACTTTTTTACAAAAGATGCTAGAAGCCCAAGGACAAGAGGGGTCAATGGCATAGACCCAGACCAAGAGAAGGGTAGAATGTCTCCTGGAGTATTCCTGGATTGGGTCCACATTGATGGAAGATGGCATCTAATGTGAGGGAGTTTTCTAGTACCAATTAGTTTTCTTTTCCTACTGCTCTAAGCTTCCATCTATCTCATTTGCTCTTCTACATGTCAATCCTCTCTTGAAAGGCCCTCATGGATATCCACAGAACTGTCAGCTTTTTATTCCCGTTTTTCCCTTCATTAAATGTTACTTGGGAAGAATGAAAGAAATCAATATTAACTCCACCATTGTAACACTAAATACCTTGTTATTAGTTATGGTTTTTCAAACCCTGCCTTCACAAAGTAGCTTCAACAGGTGCCATGATTTCGTACAGTGATGGGTATGATTGTGCCTCATGACATCAAGGAGAGACAGGGTAGACCTTTATGCAGGGTCTCCAGACAGCCTGGTGGTGCAAGGATAACCATTGCAGTTAGCAAAGGTCTGAGTTGGCTTATGACCTTATGTCACAGACAGGACAACTACATAATGTGCAGGGTTCTGTGCAAAGGGAAAATGCAGGCATCTTGTTCAAAAGACATTTAGAATTACTGACTGTGACAATAGAGCATCAAGCCCAGCTCAGGACCCTGCTGAGCACAGGGCTACAAGCAACCAGACATCTGACGGTATCTGGTTATGGAACTAATGCAAGAGAGAGAGAGTGACAAGAAATCCAGGAATAAACTGAGTTTCTGCTTGCAGGAAATGGTGGAAACAGTGAAGTCCAGAGCCGAGAAGATGAAAAGAGGCCATCAAATCTGAGAGTCTGGAGGATTCCCAGAAACAGACTTCAAGAATGCTGAGTTACCACCCTGTGGTGGTTTGAATAAGAACAGCCCCCATAGGCTCATATATTTGAAAGCTTAGTCACCAGGGAGTGGAACGGTGGAGGGATTAGGAGACTTAGGAAATTTGGCCTTGTTGAAGAAAGTATGGTTTCAAAAACCCAAGTCCGTCTCAGTCTCTCTCATCCTACCACCTACGAATCAGAATATACCTCCCAGTACTGCTCCAGCATGAGCCTGCATGCTGACGTACTCCCCATCATGGGGATAATGGGCTAAGCCTCTGAAATTGTAAGTAAGCCTCCAGTTAAATGTTTTCCTTTATAAGAGTTGCCATGGTCGTGGACTAAGACACACCCTCATCAGCGAAGTTTCGGCTTGTGGCAAATAGGAATTAACACCAAAAACCACAACTGGATGGTGTGCTGAGTGGAAGAACTTGGAGCACTCACTACTGATGGGATGTCTTCATTACACTCCTCCCATGAAGGATCAGGGGTCTCTGTGGAAGAGAAGGAAAACAGACTGTATGGGCCAGAGGTGGTAGAAGACTCCAAGGAAACAGACACAACAGCACTGATGTATATGACCTCACATGGACTGTGGCAGCATGCATAAGACCTGCACAAGTTCAAGCCTGACAAAATCTCAGCATGGGAAGTGGGCAGGATGTCCCACGCATAGCCAGGAAGCTATCCCCAACTCATAGCTACTAAGAGGAAGGAAATTGGTTTTCTCTCCAGTGGCGTGAAACTGGCTCAAACTCAAATAAAAATAGGAAAATTAGGCTTCCTATTAAACAAGAAGGGTCATTTTCTTGTTTAAGGAGAAATTCTGGCATATGCTTACAAAAAATAAATTGGAAGTAGTTCAAGAGAAAATTGAAGTTAATTGGAAAAGGTTGTCATAACCTGTCCTTGGTTTATTTCAAAGTTATCCTTGAGCTTCTCTCTTAAATACAGCATTTTCCTACTTAAATTTAAATTATTTAATAAAGAAATCTTCTCCCAAATATAAGAGTTGTGTTGAACCTTCGATTAGGAGCTTAAGACTGTTTGCATTCTGTAACCACCCTCAGGAGTAGCCTGCCAACACCTTAAAGTTTAACTCTGATGAGCAAATAAAACTATACTGAGAAAGAAACCTAAATACAGAGCAGCTATAAACATCAAATGATATAAATATTATATGCACACAAAAGCCTAATGTTTATCCTCTCACTTTTCCTTCCTACATGGAGGTGGAATGGCCTCATTTTCCTTTGCTGTACCTAACACTTTCCTTGATATATGAGTTATATGATTAGAAAGTGTTCAGAGTGTATAAAGAAGTACTATGGAAGGCAAATCATTTCCTAATAAAATCAGCACTATTTCTTGTAGCAGATTACTGGCTATGGCAAATGTTACTCATAAAATACCTGTCAACGGACCAGAAAGGAAATCTAATTGTGTAATAGGTAGGAGAGTCTTACATCTTGTTTTGTTTACAGGGACTATGTTGTGTGCAGTGGAATTGTAAATCTTCCACATAAATCAGGGTGCTCTTTGTATATGGAGCACACAGGAGATAATTAAAATAAAGCACTGTCTCTTATAAAAACCTATAGGCAACTTTTTGTGCTCTGTTAGTTTTAAAGAAAAAGGTACATATTATCATGCTTTTTTCATTTCTAAGCAACAATTAGGAAAGAATCTAGAATATATTCTTCAATGAAAGCTCTTTGCTAATATGTAGAATGAAAAACAGACACACTCTTTATCATGAGCATATATCCAGGAGTATACATAAATCTTATATGTATTTGCACAACAAAGAAACAAGAAAGAAAACTTGCTGGTCCCAAGACTGTTGAAATTCAAAATTTATGTCTGTGTTTATCTCCTTGCTAGCCTTTTCTGTCCTTCCTGACTGCTTCTACCTCTCTGATGTCTGTCATACACGTTTATAGTCTATCACTATGCCAACCCCCTGGAGGTAGGAACTAAAGCCTCTAAAACTGTTATTTCCTTTGTACTTTATACCAAAGTGACACTTAGTGTCATTTGGACCTCGTTCAGGTTTTCCCCTCATCCAAAAGGATCCATCCTTAGCAAAAGATAAAGCAATGGATATCATAAATTGGATCTCACAGAAATGATACAATTTTATATTGCAGAGGATAACATCAAGGCAATAAAATTATGGACCCACGGAGTGGGAGAAATGTTTTTCAAATGGTGGTGTGTTTGAAGAGGAACTCACACCTTGAATATAAAAGAGATGCTTAGAACTCAGTAACAAAAAAAAGACAGCAGAATTTAAAAATTGACTAAGAGTTTAAACAGATATTGCTCTAAAGAAAATGTACAAATGGTACCAACAAGTCTATTAAAAAGTAGTCAACATTTTTAGCTATCAGGGAAGTGGAAGCAAAACCTAAGGCATCACTTCATACCCACCAGGATAGCTGTGGATAAAATATGGGAAGACTGGTACTCGTGCATGGTTGGTGGGAATGTCAAATTAGGTATGGTTGTTCTGAAATGCCCAGGAAATCCTCAGGTGGCTAAAAAAAAAGACCTACAAGGTTCAGTAATTCAACTCCCACAAATATAACATAAAAAAACAGTATGTGATCACATAAGAACTTGTACATGATTGTTTATAGCATCTCTAGTGACAGAAAGTTTGAAAAAATGGAAATAGTACCACAGAGGTGGCTCAGTAGTAAAGAGCACATACTGCTCTCCTAGTGAACCCAAGTTCAATTCTTGACACCCACATTGTAGGGGCTCAAAACTACCTGTAATTCCAGCTCCATGGAATTCAAGACACTCTTCTGGACTCCATGGGCACATATTCTTACATACACACAGACACATACATACATGCATAAATAATTAAAATAAACATTTTTTAAATAAAACCAAAATATGGTATATCTGTGGTGTGGGAGAATTGTCTATATTCTTTCAATTATGTTTTAAATAAATGCTAATTTGTCAGTAGCTAGGCAGGAAGTATAGGTGGGACAACCAGACAGGAAGTAGAGGTGGGTTAATGAGAACAGAAGAATTCTGGGAAGGAGGGATCCCATTCCTCCCCAGTCCTGTCCAGACACCAAAGAAGCAAGACGTGACCTGCCCCATCGAAAAAGGTACAAAGCCATGTGGCTAACATAGACAAGACTACTGGGCTAATATAAGTTATAAGAGTAAATAAGAAGCCTGAGCTGATGGGCTAATCAGTTTATCATTAATATAGACTTCTGTGTGATTTCTTTGGGGCTAAAGAGCTGTGGGACCTGGTGGGAGGACAGAAACCTCAACAACAAATGCAGCCAACATGGAATATTATTTGGCAGAAAGGAGGTATTGAGTACTCAGACATGCTACAACATGAATAAACCTGGAAAACATTTTATTACAAAAAAAAGTGCAAAGAACTTAGTGTTCCATTTAAATGGAATGTCAAGAATAAGCAAATCTATCCTGTCAGAAAGTATGTAAGTGATTACTTAGGGTAGAAGATGGGCGATTGGAGTTAAGCTGAAATAAGCTGAAAAATTCTCACCCCACCCCTATGACAGCGATAGTGTAGACACTGATAAACTTGGTCTCATGAAAACCTGCATGTTTACCTATTTCTTCAGAGTGGAGACATTACAAATATATGAGCTTTGTATCCTCATTTTTGATTGTGTGAAATTCATTTTTACATTTCAGAATCTCACAAGATAGCCATCATTAAAAAACCTCACAGATATTGTGAGAGTCAAATAATGTGGCACATCTAAGACGCACTGGAGGCTGTAATTGAATACAAATGTAAGTGGTTACTAACATCAGTTCTTTAGAGCCAGGACCTGGAGAAGCATGCCCCAAAGAGAATGGGTCTGCAAGACACAAGTGCCCCAAACGCAAACTCTGAGATCTGAACTCACAGTGGAAAAGAAAATCTCACCACCAAGCAGGTGGAGAGTCATGTCACCCTGCACTCACTTCCTTCCCAAGACAGGAATTTACTGGTGCAACTCAATTATCACTGCCAAGTTATTAAGAGAATCTAGACTAGGGGTAGAGGACTTGATTCTCTTTGATGTATCACCACGATGACACGACAATCCAATGACCACCATCCTTGGACTTGCCAAGCAAACCTGATACCATCCTCTTCAGTCAAAGGCTGCTCATAAGGAAGCGTTTGCACTGCTGTTTGCCCAGGCTCCCACCTGGGCACTTAGAACTGCCTCTGTACCATCACTCCCTGGCATTTCATACATTGGAACAGGTAAGAGTGGTCCACCTTGGCTCATAGACCACAATCCATCCTGGTGGAAAAGGGTGGAAGCTGAGCGATCCATCTGCAGCAGCAGGAGGGTGAAGCAGTGGCTTTTACATACACTAGACCAGGACCTCCCAGCACAGTGCTGCCAGCTTGGGACACACACTCAGGCACATTAGCCTCTGAGGAACAACCAGACTCGAGCTGAAACACAATGCAATCACCAGTCTCGACTGCCTTTCATACTTACCGTACTGATTTTCTCATGACTGTGACCCGTTCCCTGCTCTCTCTAAAAACTTTGACCCCATGCAAGTTCTACCGAGAATCTCAACTCATCTCCATGGAAGGGTTTCTTCGCTGGCTCAGTTGTCCTACAGACATTTTATCTGGGACCACAGGAATCCTACGACGAAGAGTTATTAAGATCATTGCAAAGTTCTGCACGGCCAGGGCCTCTGTGGTTGGTTACAGCAGCATGAATTGTCCTCCTCAGAAGCAGAGCCCTAGCCTCCAAGTCACCTGTCTTTCTGATATGGGCATATGCCTACTTCTGCAGAAACTTAGCCTTGCCCTAAAAAATTTCAACAGTAGAAGAATGAAAAACACTTGAGTTTCATGGCTAGAGCATTTTTTTTACTATCATGGAGAGGCCTTTATTCTAGAGTAAGTGAAAATGTAACAGTTAGCAGATGTATGGAGTCTTCCCAGAAATACAGACATCACTGGGAATGGTCTAGAGCATAACAGCAGAAAGAATATGGATTTTTGAGTCAAAGACCAAACAAAAGTTTGTTCAGCTTGGCCTCATCTAAGTAGTACATCTTGCTGCGGGTACTTAAGAACACTGAACTGGCTGCCATCCATTACAACTGTCTTTCCTGAGGTTGGCCTATGTGCTGGCTACTTGTCTCATGAGAACAAACACCAACAGAAACGCCTTAAGGTTGTAGAAGCCAGCTTGTTTTGGCTAACAGTTTCAGAAGGTGCAGTCACTATGACAGGGCAGGTCTGGTGGCTAGGGGAGAGTGGCTTTATCTTTGCTGCTGGGAACCTGGAGTGTCTTGGTGGATCAGGAAGCAGAAATCATCAAGGCTGGTCTGATGCCCTATATCGTCAGCTCTGTGTCAGTTCCAAAAAGCCCTATAATCTCCCCCAACAGCGCCCCAAGATGAGAAACAAGGGTTCAAACACAGACTTGCCAACTTCACTGTTGTCCTGCAACAGTGAACAGCCAAAGCAAGCAGCGTTGAGCCCAGCATGCACTAGGCACACCACAAGGGAGAGAGAGCTGCACCTTCACAGTCTTTAGAGAGACCTCGGCCGTCCAAAGTTAAAGTCAGCATAGATCCTGGCTTCTGTGTGACCTCCCGAAAGTATGACTTTCCAGTCATTATTTTTAAAGTGAAGGGTAAATGTCAGTTTCCATGTTTGAAAGGAATAACAGTGCGGTTTAATTTTTTTTTCCTCAGCACACTGAATGTTTTTTTTCCTATGCATTCCCCAAAATGGACTTGGTGCAGTATAGAAGCTAAGTCTGGTTTATGGGGCAAGCTCTTAAGAAACTAGCCCCTATGTAGAGAACACAAACAGTATCTGTACAAATCTTCTTGTCTGATCTCATGTGCTATTTCAGGAGGACGAGAGGGAGAGGAGCAGATCACAGCAGCACAGGCATCTAACTTCAAAGCCACTTCAATTTAAACTGCTGTTTGACTTGGAAAAACCATGGTCAGATGTGTGGGCTTCTTTTTTAAAATCAAACAGCACATAAAGCCCCAGGAGCTGAATTCCCTGGGTTTTCAAACCTCATCTTTTCCAGAAAGGAAAGGACGAGCAGTCAGGAGTGTGGTGTAATGAGACATTTATAGCAAGTCGAGTTCGTTGCTGTGTCAAGGTGTTTCTCTGCTAATGACACTGGCAACCCCTTCCCCATGAATAAACAGATGCAGAAAAATGGGACCCCCCCCCAGATGAAAGATCTGCGGTAGAACGCCATCCACCATGCAGTCAGTCTTAAAGGGAGGCTGGAGTGATCTTCCCTCTTCTTCTTCCTAAGAGCGTATGTTCTGACTCTGCTTTCTCTTGGGCTAGCCTCCAGACTTCAGGAACCTGGGGGGCCTCAGACACTCAAGGAACTTCATCTCCTATTTCCCATTGGCTGTTTAAACTAGTTGTTTGTGACTGTCATAACAAAATACCAATATCTGGGTGAGTTAATTAAAAGAATTTTTTTCGCAGTTCAGAGAGCAAGTCATGATTAGTGCACCAGCACAGCCTTCTAGAAGAGTCCTCTTCCTATTAGGCAGAAGGATATTGAGAGCCAATGGATGCTGAAGGAGGACACCGAGGAGGCACTGCCTCCTAGACACAACAGGAAGGATGCACATATGAACTCACAGAGACTGGCAACGTGCACAGGACCTGCATTGATCTTGGCCAGATCCCAAGGGTCCCCTAAATAAGAGGGAACTTGCATACAAGTCACCATCCCTAAACCAGAAGTTATCTCCAATTAACTACTAAAAACTTAAAATTTTGTTTTTCCCATGGGGTCTCATAGAGTATACAAACCACACTTAGAGCAGGTCCCATATTCAGCAGTAGTAGTGGGTCAAGAAGAAGGAGGAGGAGGAGGAGGAGAGGGGGGAGGAGGGGAAGGGGAAGGAGGAAGAGAAAGGAAAAGACAAATTTCATGGTAATTTTGGAGTTTTTCTTTGTTTTATATTGTTTTATAATGCTTTGTCTGGGATTTCCTGCCGGTCTTTTGCTTGCATATTATGGTGTCCAGTTTTGTGCTTTTATGGGATTTCTCTGTGTGTGAATGTCTATGTCTCCACAACCATATGTATTTCTTAAGGTTTTTCTTTGGCTCTCTATTTTCTGTTTGCTTGTTATCCTATTCTAGCCTGTTTTTACTTTATCTTTTGATTTTTTTTAATTTTCTATTTTTGATACCTGTTTGTTTTCTAATGAGAGTGAGAAAGGGTTTGGATTTCGAGGGGGAATTGGGAAAGATCTGGGAAGAGTTACAGGAGGAGAGGATGGGAAACCATAATCAGAAAACACCACATAAAAAATATTTTCAACAACAACAACAAAAAGCCTTCTTCTTTGGTTCTATCTGGTACCCATCTCACCTTGCACAAACAGAAAACAACACATGCCACCATACTCTCCTAAGTATCAGAGAGTGCAATGGAAACCAAGGCATAGAACACACGCCCAACAAAAACAAGATCAGACATCAGTACCTAGAATTGCAATTATCCCAAACACAGAGGCCTAGATGCCAGTATAAAAACACAACCAGTAACAACCAGGATGACAAGACAACTGAAGGAGGTCAAGAGGATACAGATTGCAAAGGACAAAATCAAAGTATTGTTATTTGCAGGTGATATGATCATACACATAAGCCCCTCCAAAAATTCTACCAGGAAAGTCTTACAGCTAATAAACATTTTCAGTGATGTATTTGGATACAAAATTAACTCAAACAATCAGTAGCCTTCCTATGTACAAATGACAAACAGACTGAAAAAGAAATCAGGGAGACAACACCTTTCACAGTGGTCTCTCATAATATAAAATATCTTGGGATAACTCTTATACAAGCAAGTAAAAGACTTATATGATAAAAACTTCAAGTCCTTGAAGAAATTGAAAAAGATATCAGAAGATGGAAAGCTCTCCCATGCTCATGGATTAGTAGGATCAATAAGGTAAAATGGCCATCTTACCAAAAGCAATCTACAGATTCAAAGCAATCGCCACCAAAATTTCAACACAATTATTTACAGATCTTGAAAAGACTTTTTTTAGATTCATATGGAGACACGAAATCTCAGAATTGCTAAAACAGCCCTGAATAATAAAGAAGCTGCTGGGGATGTTACCATCCCTGATGGCAAGTTTTACTACAGAGCTATAGTAAAAAATACAGCTTGATATTAGCACAAAAACAGTATGTTAATGAATGGAATCAAAATGAAGACCCAGACATAAATTCACACACCTGTGGACACCTGTTTTTTTGATAAAGAAACCGGAAGCACACACAATATCTTCAACAAATAATGTTGGTCAAACTGAACGGCTGCATGCAAGTATCCAAATAGATCCATACTTATCACCTTGCACAAAACCCAAGTAGATCAAAGACTGAAACATAAAACTAGATACACTGAACCTGAAAGAAGAGAAAGTGGGGTATAGCCTTGAACACATTGGCACAGGAAAAGACTTTGTAACCAGAACACCATTAACACAAGCACAAAGATTAAAAATTAATAAACAGGACTTTATGAAACTGAAAGGCTTCCTCACAGCAAAGGACACCATCAGTCAGATAAAGAAGCAGACTACAGAATGAGAAAAGATTTTTACTAACTTCACTTTCAATAGAAAGCTAATATCTAAAATATATAAAGAAATTAAAAAACTGGTTATCAAGAAAACAAATAACCCAATTAAAAATGGGTACAGATCTAAACAGAGACTTCTCAAAAGAGGAAACACATGTGACTGAGAAACAATTAAAGATTTGTATGACATCCTTAGTCATCAGGAAAATGCAAACTGAAATTACTTTGAGATTTCATCTGACACCAGTCAGAATGACTAAAATCAATAAAACAAGAGACAACTCATATTGGCGATGATGTGGAGTAAGGAGAACACTCTGGTGGGAGTGAGAACTTGTACAGATACTACGGAAATCAGTGTGGCACTTCCTCAGGAAGAAGGGAATCAAACTATCTCAATATCCAGCTATCCCACTCTTGGGCATGAATCCAAAGAATGCTTTATCCTACCACAGAGACTCTTGATAATCAGACACTGGAAACATCCTAGATGTCCCTCGATAGAGGAACATGCATAAAGAAAATGTGATACATTTACACAATGAAATATTGCAATTGTAAAAGAAAAGCATGAAAACACGTTATTCACAGGTACATGGATGGAACTAAAAAAATTCATCCTGAGTGAGGTAACCTAGATTCAGATAAAAAACTATGGTATGTATTCCCTTATATATAGATGTTGACTGTTTAATCAGTGATAACCAAGCTACAATCCCTAAAACCACATAGGTTAAGTATAGAGTAAGAGATAGGGGGCAGAAGAAGGACATAAAGATAGGTCTCCCTAGGAAAATTGTGTATACACACACACACACACACACACACACACACATGATACCATATATACATATACCATATACACATATCCAAATGTTATATATATATATATATATATATATATTCACACACATAGAGTTTTTCCCATATATATGTATGTATGTATGTATGTATGTATGTATGTATGTATGTATGAGCTGGGCGCTAGTGGTACATACTTTTAAATTCAGCACTTGGGATGCAGAGATAGGTGCATATTTTGAGTTTGAAGTCAGCCTGGTCTACTGAGTGTGTTCCAGGACCACCAGGGCTACACTGAGAAACCATGTCTCAAAAAACAAAACAAAAAGAATATAATATATAGTTATGGATAGATGGGGATGAGAAGGCTGGAAAAGGATGACCAATAGCAGGGAGGGGGGAAGAAATAAGAAAGTTCTATGTGAACAAGAATTAACACAAGAGATTATCTGCATACTTAAAATATTTAATGTCACATGTAAGGAAAGCCTGATATATCCAGTCTCACTATAAAAATGGCTAAAACCAAAGAGACCCTGAGAATCAAGTTCTATGGCAAGACTTTGTCTTTCTGAGCAGGCCCCCAATAGACCTAGTTCAGTAACATTTGCTTGCTTTTACTCATAGTTCTGCTACCTAATTATTGATCTTTGATTACTTTCATCTGCACTTGATTCTTCCATGGATATGAAAGATTATCTAACTTCATCTTAATTTATTCTTTTAACTTTGGTATGTGTCAATTCTTGTCCACATCCAGCCATTTTTATTATTTTACTCTATGATACAATATCTTTTTCTGTTCCACTTTTGATTTTTTTAGGTTTTTTTTTCTTTTTGCCCATTTTAAATAATGTTTCTGGGGCTAGAGAGATAGCTCAGCAGCTAAAAGTATTGGCTGTTCTTCCAAAGGGCACAGGTTTAATTCCCAGCACCCACATAGCAGCTCACAATGATCTGAATTCCAGCTATAGGGGCTCTGATGCCCTCTTCTGGCCTCTTCAAGCACCAGGCATGCACATGGTACACAGACAATCAAAATAGTCACACATAAAACAAATTTAAATTTTAAGCCAGGTGTAGCTGAACAGGTCTTTAACCAATGCCCTCGGGAGGCAGAGGCAAGTGGATCTCTGAGTTTGAGGCTGGTCTGATCTACATAGGGAAGCCTAACTCAAAATAACAAAATGTATTAAATAAAGTTTCTTTGAAAGTACTTGTATATGTATTTGGGTAAAAAATAGAATCAAATAGACATTCTAAAATTGAAAACACTCACACATGTCCTTGGTTTAATTACAAATGAGAGTAAGAGAAGGTACTCATTAACCAAAAGACAGATAAGCGCAAGGGACGCAGCTGATGCACAGAGGGAAAAGACTGGGAAGGCACACAAACAGGTCAGCACAGCTCCAGTGCTGGTTCTCCCACCTCATCCAAGCCCAGCTGGGAGGATGCTAATAGCTGCTTAGCCCCAGCAATTCAGATCATGGCACTCAGCGCCAACCTGGGAGCTGGGCTTTAGACCACTTGAGAGAGATGCTGCCTTAACTCCTGGCCTGGACCCATGGAGGAAGGTCAACCTGAAGTTCCAGGGTCAAGTAGCACCAGAGAAGAGGGTAGCAGTCTTGAGTCTCTGCAAAGAGCAACAATAGACTTGTCCTGAACTGCTTGGTTGTTTGAATAAATATTTTTCCTCTAGCTTTAGAGGATTTCAAAGTAGCTTTTTTTTTTTAATTTATCACTTGCAGTGGGAACTATACTATAAATACTCCTTTACTCTTATACCCTTCTCAAATGCCTTAATTCATGTCTTCCAAAAGAAAAAAGTCTACCTCAATGTCTCTGTGTGTGTGAGAGAGAGTGAGAGACAGACAGAGACAGAAAGAGACAGAGGGAGGAAGATGGAGAGAGAGAGAGAGAGAGAGAGAGAGAGAGAGAGAGAGAGAGAGAGAGAGAAGAAGAAGAAGAAGAAGAAGAAGAAGAAGAAGAAGAAGAAGAAGAAGAAGAAGAAGAAGAAGAAGAAGAAGAAGAAGAAGAAGAAGGAGGGAGGGAAGGAGGGAGGGAAGGAGATGGAGGGAGGGGGAAAGAGGGAGGTGGGGAGAGACAGAGAGGGAGGGAGGGAGAGGGAGGGAGATGGAGAGAGAGACAGAGAGAAAGAGAGGGGGGAGATTGGGAGAGAGAGACAAAGAGGGAGGGAGATGGAGAGAGAGAGAGAGAGAGAGAGAGAGAGAGAGAGAGAGAGAGAGAGAGAGAGAGAGAGAGAGAGAACTGAGATTCTGGCTGGGAGCTCACAGGACATCTGGGTCGCTCTCTTCTCCGGCAGATCCCAACTGACCCATATTCATTTAGCGAGCCTCTGCATTCCTCTATCCTTGGCTCGTTTCATGGACTTCTAAGTTTAATATATGGTTTTAATTAGCACTAAAAGCTTGACTCTTGAAGAGCAATGGCCTTTTCTGAGTGGAAGCATTCGTGATTCCTTGAGGAATGGAACCCTATTCCAAGGGAAGGGAAGTCCTGCTCGCTTCAACACTCTGCTCTTGAGTTGAGAAGGAAGCTGGTGTTCAATGCTGCCATCCAAAAGGGCAGAAAACCTATTTGCTCACCTCTCTATAACTTGCCAGATTGAGCTTCTCAGCATCCTCCTGTTGAGTACTGTAGGCCCTCGGTTCTGAGCTGAGCAGTGTTTGTTGACGGTTGGTTATCACATAAAGAAACCGCTTTCACTCAAAGTTCTGTCTTCAAGCTCAGCCCTGTCCCCAATCCGTCCTTCTTTACTGGATTATGATTTTTTTTTCAAGTGGTGATATGGCTTCTTAT
This sequence comes from Microtus pennsylvanicus, assembly GCF_037038515.1. NCBI lineage: Eukaryota > Metazoa > Chordata > Mammalia > Rodentia > Cricetidae > Microtus > Microtus pennsylvanicus. The sequence goes on along the minus strand of NC_134590.1, from coordinate 9,184,842 downwards.
TCTTCACTCTGTTTTATTCTTTGTGTGCCTCCCCTTCCCCATAACCCATACATGCATAAATTTAAAACAGGCAGACTGTAAGGCTGGCCCAAAGATATGCTTTATCTTGCTTTTACAATGCATCTTTAAATGATGCCTTTGCGATTAAATTTATATCAATAAAGCAAAATTTAAAAAAAATGACGCCTTTGCTACGTGCAGTTAATACTAAGGAATGTTACATGACAGCTCTCACTTCAAGATTCTCTTGAAAAATCAGATTATCTGCCACCCATGGCAACAGTTAGCTAAAGCAAACTAATCAGTGTTGCTTTCCATAAGCCTGGTCCAAGTCAGTCATTTCCCTGGGCACTATGAGTTCCAGGAAGAAAGCACCATACAGAGTACAAATAGCCTCCGGGTGGACAAAGCCTTAAACAGCCTAGGGCATCTTGCTGTATAGTCTTATGTGAAAACTCCAGACTTAAAGAGGCCTAGAACCCCGAAACTGTGGGCTACAGATGAGTGTGCAATCAAGGAATTGTCAGTTGATGCCACCAGGTGAACAGAGGAAGAAAGAGATCATCAACCCTGCAAATCAGCACTCAAAGCAACGGAATTCTGGAGAAAAGGGAGGAGCTCCATTGTCAATGTTGGAGGTTAACTCTTCTCAGAAACTGGTTCCATGGAGTAAGGGGCACCCCCTCCACAATACCAAGGCTGTTCCTTAGTTCCCCAGTAAATCAGGATGGTCGTCTTTTACACATTATTGAAGGAAGCCTCATAACAAAATAATTTCCCTCGCATTTGGTCACAGGCTATGCTATGTTTCTTTGGTAGTTTTTACTCTCACAAACTTTTGGGTAAGCTCCTGACATATCTGATTACAAGAACACTTTTCAAAGTGTCTAGCCATAAACTTATAAATGACCTTGGCAGGTTGTTGCTTTTGTTTGTTATTGACATTAACAAATGAAAAATAGAACAGCAACTAGGAGACACTTAAAATTCAAACTACAGCTATGCTTATTTAAAGTAGAAAAATTGAAGTTTCGTCTCATATTTTAGTATTCCCAAAGCTTCGTGGTAGGCATCTACTCTTAACATATGTCCCCCCATTTTTCTAAGACAAAACAAAATTTGATTTGCATGCCACTTCAGAACATCCCATTTCATCCTGAATGCCTCCACTGTAGATCCTCAACCAGGAGCACTGTGTGGTATCCCACAATCACCTGCTCATTTGATGGGGACGGAAGGGCTAAATAATTCATCCCAAACTTGAATTTCCCCTGCACCACAGAGCAAGGTGAAAGAGAATGTAGAAAGTGTGGTTCAGAGTATAATCCTCAAGTCATGGTGGATGTGAGTGGGGTGTGTGAGCATATCTTCTAGGCAATGGCGCCTGGTCTTTATCGCTCATATTTTTGCTTCTCTAGTGTGTGTCCTTTCCCTACAAATGCTCAGTTGGGGAATCGGTTTCAGTAGAGGTATGCATTAGTTGAACTCCTCTAGAAGCAGATCCTGAGCTAAGCATTGAATGCATGCAGTTAATTCTATAAGTTGGGGAATGGATGAGACCGAGAAGGGCAGCCAGTAGGGTAGTGATATTGAGCCTGCTGTCTCCGTGGGGAACTAGAACTTCTTCTGAGTGGGAAGCTGTGGAAAAGACATGAAGCACTCATCAGAGCAACTCTGCCACCATGCACTGGGTTGGGGTGTTTATACTCGCACTCTATTGAAATATCAGCTTGCTCCAGGTATTTAATTTCTTCACGGTTCAATAGCCAATATGGCTTCCAGAAGCCCCAAAGCAGGTGTTGTCCATTGGTAATTGGAACCAAATGTAGGAAAATGGTTCTAGATTTTCAAAGACAACAGGACAGACTGCAATACGGCATATCTCAAATACTCTAACTTCATACAGTCATTCAGACTGGCTCTTTCTGATCCCTTTGTGTTGTTGTATGCAGAACCTCCTTTCCCTTGGAGGTGAAGGCCGTCTGAGAAACTCATTCCCTTTTATCTCGCATTAACGAAAACAGCTACTTTTTGACAGAGGAAACGGTTTGTGTAGCATCTGTGATGTGGCACACAGATGTGTACCTCCCAGAGGTGAAACGCCTGCATCCAGAGCACACTGCATCACTGTAAGAGAGCAAAGATGCAGAAAACTGGGGGGATGTCTTTCCTTCCAGGAAGGACCACGGCTTTGTGGACTGCTTTGATGTCGACTCTCCTGCTTTACTACATGATGTTTTAGTTTACAAGCAAAGGAAACATCTGGGCAATTTCTTTCTGCTGGCTGCTCTCTTAAGTGGCGTTTGGATTGTTGTTTGGACAAGGCCAATACTCAACCTTGCCAGAGATAACACATGCTCTGGCTTTGTTTCCTAACGTTTGTAACATTGCCTCAACAAGTGTCCAAGCCAGCCCTGCGCTAACCAGATGACCCTTGGCTACTAGCGTCCATATTTACTCTCATCAGAGGGTAAGGAGATGGCAGGACAGCTAATGTACTTGGATGGCAGTGTTCTGTGCCTGATCATTACCCAAGCAGGACAGGGCCATGGGGGGGGGGGGAGTTATCTGGCTGTTTTCCTTTGATCCACATGTAAATCCATCCTGCTGACTAAGCACATATCATTTTCCTCTCCAATCGGAACTGACTTTATTTTTTTTTTTAGGTTGTTGCTATCTAAGGCCTTGGTGTAGGGATTTGTATCTGGGAAGATCCTTGAGACACAACAGCAGGCATGGGATGAGACTCTTTGTGTCAACTTCCCACTGGCCATTCCGCACATGCCTCTTGCTTGACTATGAACCGTGCCTCCTTGTTTCACTCCCACTACCTTGCCTGGTGAATTAAAGCTCTTTACATTCTCATAGTCACTCGGCAGGTCAAAGATGCTTTGGAGTATATTTTCAGGGATAAAGACTGCTATATTAAATCTTGTTATTACAAACCAGAAGAGAGAAACTAGATTGTGATGCTTAATTGTATTGTTCTAAATCAGAAGACAAAAACTAGACTGTGTTAAAATACTGCTATTCTAAATAAGAAGACAGAAAGTAGAAATTCATTGGTCAAATTTAGTATATGTATAAATTTTGATCTAAAGACATAGACCAATGTGAAAAAATATATTCATAATTTTAGCATATATCAAGCTGTATAATACAGATATGCATGCTTTGTTTGATTCTGAAAAATCTAAGCTAGTAGATATATAGAAAAATTATTAAAATTAAATACACTGAGTTTTGTTGTGTGTGTGTGTACACATGTGCATGTGAAGGGCACAGTGTGCATGAATTTGGCTGTACACCCATGTAGAACCACAGGTAAACTTCAAATGCCATTTCTCACAATCAACCCATCTTTTCTGATACACGCTCTGCCACTGGTACCTGAGACTTGTCAACGAGGCCCAGCTAGCTGGCCAGAGAGTGCCAGGGATCCTCCGCTCCTTAGCCCTCGGATTACAAGCACCTGCCACTCGCCCAGCTTTCTCAGTGGACACTAGGGATCAAACCCAGGCCTTTCATAGCAAGTGAACTCTTTCCTAAGTCCCTAACCTAATTTTTAATGACAGTGTTTGCATACAGTTACATTTCGTTTACTCCTTATAAAAATGTTAAACATTTGACCCATTTTTAAAATGTCATATCACATTTGCCAATAAAGTTTTTTTTTTCTTCTTCTCTCAAAATGCTAAAGATTCAACACCACTGGGCCCTCATTGTGCCCAGTTACCATGTCCGCAGCAAGAAAACTCTGCTCCTGCAAAGGTGAGAGAGCTGCCCAGTTTGCCACAGACCTTGTCACTTGCTGTTGGCTGTTCTCTGTGGAACTCGATGTCTGTCACCAGTGTTTCTGGGAACACACACTGCCCTAAGTGTTTGTATGGATGTGAGACTACAGTTCTAGAGCAATGGAAAGTTAATTCACTTACCATTTTTCATCGCGTACCTACCATATTCATGAATGAGTGCAAGCTAATGGGTAAAGGGAAGTTTGTTCCTATCTTATATTCTTTATCAATGAAAGACGTTTGGCTATAGGGATAGAACATTGGGCTTCAGCACCTGTCTTCGCGTCACCTCTGCTGGCACATGGCTTGAAGCAGAGTCAACAGCCCTGGGAGAGTTCAGAGTGGGACTGATCAAAATGACAAACGCTGAGCTCATTGACATAGGCTCTGGGAACTCCTCTTCCAGGTCACAAAACACTTATAAGGGGTGAGGGGCCTACTGACTCTTCTTCTGCACAATGTCGCGGTCTGGATGGCAGCGGATCCTTTGATGCCCACATGTTAGGAAACCGGAGTTTATCCCCCTGCTCTTCCCATGGCCTTTTACTACTAATACTGTTCAAATAATAATGACTATTTTGTTCAATTTAGCTTTGTATAAATAAATATCACTGATATGTAAAATGTCTTGACTTTTCCAGAAGGTGTTCGCTTTAAATTGTTTCCTTGGGCTTGGAACATACCGCAGGAGTGTGCCTTAATCAGAGAAATCCATTGATCAGGTCTTCCATCCTGCCCTTCTAAATTAGAGTGCTTCTGCCCAATGCTAACTGAGGGACAGAGACAACACCCATCCCTGATTCCCACCTCCCTCCAGAGTCAACCATGCCAAAGAGAAATCATAATCTCATCCAAAAGGCCTTCAGAGTAGAAACCTAAGCTGTGAGCCGGAAAGAAAGCACTCAAGATACCATCTATGATGTTAAAGAAAAAAACAACAACTTTTAGAGTGAAGAATATATTTATTCTTCTGTCTCTTTAGCAGCAGATTCATCCCTTACCCGATTCTACAAAGCCTGAGTTGATGAGCCGAGTTTCTTCCTGTGAACTTTGGCTCTGCTCTGCATGCCCTAAGAGCCTTTTCCATGAGCCTGGAACGCTGTGATCTGCACACAGATGGTTTCCAATCATCCTGTAATCTGCTCTGATAAGCCCCTCAGAGACGCCTCCCTTGACCACCCCATCTAAAGAGCCCCAACTCCCACTTTCTTACAAGTTAACATTATCAGAAGTAATCTAGTTGATTCTCTCTTTTGTTGTCCATGTCCCTCTGGACTTGGCAAAGTGTTCTACCAGAGCCAGGTCCTGACTTCTGTGAATCACCGTGTTCTAAATACATGGCTCATGGTAACTCTTCAGAAACAGTTGTTGGATGGAGGAATAAATAATAGAGATGCTTATATGTTTGTGTGCTTAGAAGCAGAGTTTTAAAAATCAGGAGGAAGTCTTCCTCTGCTACCTGCTGTAGTAATAAGAGCGGCGGGGCTGCATCCCCAGCACCCCGGCCGCCTGCTTGGCTAGCTTATGCCCCGAAATAACAACACACAAACTGTATTCATTTAAACACTGCTTGGCCCATTTCTATCTAGCCTCTTCTAGGCTAATTCTCATATCCCGATCAACCCATCTCTAATAATCTGTGAGTGCCAGTCTTACCGGGAAGATTCTAGCCTACGTCCATCCTGGGTCGGAGCTTCATCACATGCGTCTGCCCAGGAAAGGAGAGGATGGCGTCTCTGAGCTCACTTCCTCTTCCTCCCAGCATTCTGTTGTTTACTCCACCCACCTATGTTCTAAGCTATGAGCCCAAGCAGTTTGTTTATTACTTAGCCAATGAAATCAACAGATTGATATATGACACTCCCACATCAACATGCCTTATCAACCTCTGCGTGGATACAGCTTCCATCTCAGAAGAGCACTTGGCAGGTGAAGGGAGATGCAGGAACCAGCGGCTATTGCTCCCTGGAGCCTCACTAAACACCTCTACGCTATACTCCCATCATGCCTTTTGTGTGTGAGGAGCTTGGAACACATAGGCCACCAGCTGGAACAGCCTTTGTCCTGCCTGCAGGGGTCAGTTTGCTCCAGCCCTGGGGGAGGAACAGCCTGTTAACCACGCTGCATAATCATTTCCCACTTCCTTCACTTTCTCCAGCTGGGCCCACTTATTCCTTGTCCCTGTCTCCCTTGGGAGCTTGACTCTAAGAACCAAAAGGCTTTGAAGGCAAGGTTTATCCCCAATGGTGAGCTGTACGGATGCACTGATGAGGGGCTGAGCAGCTGAGGCCAAATTCCTCAGATTCCTTGTCTCACGGAAACCTCGCACCTTCTCCATGACGGTGATCCTTGTCCACACATCTCAGATGAGAGACCAAAGCTCTGAGACTTAACCTTCCTGATGCCACAACCCAATGTAGACCAGACGCGACACATAAGTCTAGGTCAAGCTGGTTCTAAATGCTTTCAGGCTTCATTACCACCAAATGAGTAGATCTCTATACCCGGTTTTGTTTTGGTCTTTAGCACTTGCTCTTATTTAACTGAATAACTGGTTCCTGTTGTCTTTCATTATTGTGTGGAAGATAAATATCTAAGTGTATTAATCTAATTTTCTGTAGATAGCCACCATGAAATTCAAGGAAATGAGGTGATCTCTGCATTTTTAACTTTTATCAAGGGAATTGAGAAAATACGTTTTTGCCTGTCGGCTTTCTAAAATTCCCGCCGTGCCTGTCCCAGATATCCCCACCCGACGCTCTAGCCAACTGGGTCCATAAAGCAAACAGCAGCTTCTAGCTCCACACTTTCTATACCGTGCTGCCCCCTAGTGGTGAAAGTCAACTCAGCATACATACTCCCAAACTGCAGGTGTTGGCCGGGTCCAGGTACACTAATTGGATAGTTCAAAATAACTAACCGGCACTTATTGAATGACACAGATTCCCTCTCGGCCCAACAACCCGGGATTGTGATGTGGGTTCAAAACTACTGTGAGACATTTCCAAATGAAACAGGCTCCATTCCACCTGTTATCATCTTCTTCTAGACCAGAAATAAAGCAATGGCTAGAAGGTGTGAGGACAGGCTGAGACTGTGGCACATGATACGTGGTTCACAGGCAGCTGTCACAGGCAGAGCCTACCGTCCCCCATATCCGAGGGAGTGAAAATCAGCCAGCGCTGTTGCTGTGACACTAGCTATAATGTGCACGGCAGTCCCTTCTGAGGAATCCTAGCCTCTTTTATTTGTTTTAACTCAAATGAGAAAGTAGGGACTTTAGAGGAAAAGAGACAGGGCCAGGAAGCACTCTCCAGAAGAAGTACAAGTCCCAGTCGCGCGGAGTCGTTTGTTTATTGCAGCTCATTGTGTAACTTATTTATGAGAAATCGTACCAAGCTCAGAAATCACATCAGCATAAGGTTCTGAGGTTGGCCAGGCTGCCTCAATCCGCCCGCCCTCCAGCTTTTCCTTCGCTGAATCAGCAGCTGTTCTAACCCCTCACAGAAGTGACGAGACCAGCCCAGTGTGATGGGCCAGACCATAGAGCTTGCAAAAATTCGGACAAGGGTGACTTTCTCTTTGATTTGCTTGCAAAGCCACAAACAGTGGGAAGGTCATAGACAAGGCAAGGGGAGACAAAGCTAGACCCTGGCCGCTGTGGCCTCACATGTCCATCCCCAGAGAGCATCTGGTTCAGCAGCGGGTCCAGCCCACACGGGTGACATACCACCCAGAAAGGGGGAGCCAGACTCGGGTGACAAGGAGCTCCGTGGATCACCTGAGAATCTTGAATTGGAGTAACACAAAAGGGCTGAGGGAGAATCTGAGGCTGTCTCTCTCAGAGAGGTTAAATGTACTCCCGCTGAAGGGGATTTGTGTGTCCCAGGGGAACAAGGGCTACCACATATTTCCTAATCTAAAAGCGCGCTGAACCCACAGAAGGACGCGGCTTCTTTTGCTGCCTCCAGGTAGTCGCGTGGCATAGTGCCAGTCAACGAGGAAAAATAGAAATCCCCGGAGAGTTTTCCTAGCTAAAAAGACAGTGTGTCCTTAGGAAATCTTCAACTTTCTCTCATCCTTCTTTTCCACGCTGGAACCCAAATGGAAGCCTGGAGGCACTGTATCCATAAGTCATGACTGGAGGCAGCAAGCATGGAAATGAAGGTTTAAATGTTAAAGATGGTGGCGGTGGGTATCACTGTGCATCGCTGAGCCAAGAGGGCAGCCTTGCCTGGGGTGTCCATCCATCCTGCAACTTTTATGAGACAAACCTTAATGTGTAAGCCTTTCTTGTACAAACTGTCTTAGCTTGAGCTTCAATAACAAATTACTATACATCAAATGTCTTAAGCAACAGAACTTCCTTCCTCTCCATGAAGGCTAGATGCCTAAGGTCGGTGCTGGCAGATTCTCTTCCTGGTGATGCCTTCCTTGCTGACCTGAAGACAGCTGTCTCCTCACAGTAAGTGGATGGCCTATCCTGAACACATGTATCTGTTGAAGAGGTCTCTTGTGTCTACGAAGACACAGGTTCAGTAATATGGACGCCACCTTCATGGCCTTAGTGCCTTCCAAAATGTCACATCTTCAAATGGCATCCCACTGGATCCAGGACTTTGAGGGATGGACAGATGTATGTAAGCATAATACATACACAGCTACAGTAAGTCTGAGTTAGCTCAGCAGTTGAGAGCATTTGTTGTTCTTGCAGAGATCCTGGGTTCAAGTCTCAGCACCTGCACAGTGAATCACAAATATTTGAAGCTCCTATCCCAGGAAATTCAATGTCTTCTCCTGACCTCTAAGGGCACCTACCTGCTGCACACACAAACATATAGGTAAAATGTACACCTAAAATTTTTTAAAAAAATCTTTTTTAAGAAAGAATTTTTATCATTTTCCTTTAGCCATATTGTACGGGTACATGGTGGGCTTGAAAGTGTCCTATAAGCCATAGCATAGAGAGCGTAACATAGAGGTCCATCGGGAAGGCTACCCTTGTCCAGAATCAAGGTGAGCCTTTGACCTAGTTGAAACTTTATCAAGATTTATCTTACTAGCCTAAGCCATCTTGGAGAAATAGAAAATAGTTCTATTTTTTAAAGGACTCATAATTAGTTAAGTCATAAGTCAACTTTGACTCTGCTGAATTCAGGATGTGAACAATCAAACACTAATTTCTATGTGGCTATCAGCATTAGCAATGCATCTCCCATTTTTAAAAATGTGCCCATATATCTGTTGACAACATAAATGGCCTAACTTCATTTTGATACCCAGACAGCTTCCAACAGCATGCAGTTCTCACAGCATCCTCGGAGGAAGGATGAAGAGGAGGTCATTGTGAAGCCATCAGTCTGTCCCCACCACTGGCACCTGGTCTCAAGTTTGAATATAAACTGATAAAGAGATGGATTCAAGACAACACTTGAAAGAGCAACACAGCAGGAATACTTTGTGTTAATTCATCAAGAAAGTGGGTAACACTGAAAGCAAGCTCCTCCCGTCATAAGGCATACATAGAACCGTCAGCAAGATTCACAATCACAATTACAGGCCATAATTATGTCTTGTATAATTATGTGTTTCTATTTTTCTGTTATATAAGTATTTTTATTAAACAAAGAAAAAAACACTGTAAAAAATTTTAAAACATTTTACAGGACTCCTGCATTTATTTCATTCATAACCGTTGTAAAAGGCTTTATATAGTTCCCATCACATCCACAAAATCACACAGAACTCAATGAGCTCAAAACCAAAGGTTTTATGTTCTCTGGGGGTTCATTCCTTAGTTCGGAAGCTGACACCTTCCTGCCCTTCCATTTGAGATGCCAATGTAGTTGATGCAGGGTGATGGTGGTACTGAGTTGTTGAGGGAAACTATTTAACTGCAACATCAGAAACCGCATCCAAGCAGAAGGCGCGATTGCTGAAGAAGGAGACTTAGAAACCTCATCTGCTTTCTGAAAAGGTCTTGTTTTCCCTTTTTCTTTAGTTTTTTTAAGACAGGGCTTCTCTGTTTAGTCCATTTATTCTGTTTTAAAGAAAAAACAATCTACGAAGTATATTTTTCTATGTGTATGTTATTTTAATAAAAAGTATTATAAGAGAAACATGTGAAGTCAAAGTTGTAGATATTTGAGAAATTCATTTCTTTGAAAAATGTCATCTTTGTCTATCCAAATCTTTTCTAATTAAGTCAAATTCATTGGGGTTCATGTGGCCCTGGTGTACAGTTTCCATGTGTTTTCTTCACCTGCTCTGAGGATGACCACACTGGGGAAGTGTTGAGGTTATGATTTTTTATTCCATGCCTAGGAACCACATTGTACTAAACACTCTAGAGAACTGAATCTATAATTTATTCCTGTACATATACCACCTGCAAAATGGAAAACACCGCAGGCCCACAGCCCCATCATGGCTCCTTCCTGGGTTTCAGCACAGTCAAGGACTTGGAGGATCAAGGGAACCTGATTTGTGACATATATAATCTTGTGACCTAATCATGGTAACTGAAGGAACTCTTAACACATGTGAAGATCAAGAAGTGTTAGAATAGGGGTCCGAGTTATATTTCACATGAAGTAGTATGTTGGTGAGTCACAAAGTTCGGCTTCAGAAATCAGTCCTGGGCCCTGTTCCCTCTTTACCCTTATATAGATGTCAGATATGTGCTTGAACATGACTATAAATGACTATAAATATTTGTTCATAGGCAGGGAAGACAAGGGTTGCTATAATGGCATTAGAGATGCATGTTTAAGGAGTTGCTAGCCAGTAGCTCTGGAGCCATATAAAACTAGCCTAGCCATAGACTAGCCAATATTTCTCCAAGTGTAATCCACCCCTTTCAGGTGAAGTACGCAGGAGCCTGTGCTACTGAAGGCATGGCATCTTCACCAAGAACAAGCTTCATAATTATTTTTATCTATACTTTGGTTTATGAGCAACAAGGTGTGATCATTTCTCCACTCATTCATTCATTCCTCCACTCATTTATTTGTTCAGTGGATATTTATTTCATTTCTGGTAAACACTAGATAGTACAAAACAACTTGGTTATTATAGTATCTGTCTTCAGAAAACTTAGCAGCCCCACTTTTGCTGAACTGTGTTACATAGTTCCCAGTGTCATCTGAGACCTTAATAGTTGTTACAAAATGTTAAACAGCTCATTCTGCTGACTGAAAGGAGAGCCATCAATCACCTGAGAGCTAAAGAGTATAGACAGTGGTAGCAACTGGAGACCAGGTTTTCATTATCCCTAGGGCTTGCTAAGTGGAAGCCAAACCATTACCTATGCTAACTCCATTTTCTGTGCAGAACAAGAGGAGGTGGGGCAAGAGGAGGAGCCATACATTGAAATCTCTGACCAGAAGTGAATAGGACTGTATCTCAAGACTACTAGTGAACAGAAAGGCTGATTGTTTACCACAAATATGAAGTTCAAAAAAGGTATTAGTTGAAACTCTCTTAGAAAATGACATGGCTGAGGCTGGGGAGATGGCCCAGTAGCTAAAGTGTTTTCTGTGCAAAAATGAGGACTTGAATTTGGATCCCCAGAACCCACAGAAGCTTGTGCCCATTACTTCAGGCCTTGGGAAACAGGTGTGTCCCTGGAGGTCACTGGAGCCAGCTCAGCTGAGTCAGTGAATCATGAGTTATGTAATATTATATCTTGACGTAGGAGATTTTTCTGTGTATGTGTTGCTTTTATTGGTTGATGAATAAAGCTGTTTTGGCCAATGGCTTAGCAAAGCAAAGCCTGGTAGGAAATATGAACAGAGATATATAGAGAGAGTAGGCTGAGTTAAGGAAATGCCATGTAGCTGCTGAAGAAGACAGGCGCTGGACCCTTACCAATAAGCCACAGCCTCATGCTGATACACAGATTAATAGAAATGGATTAATTTAAGATGTAAGAGCTAGCAAAAAGTATGCCTGAGTCATTGGCTAAGAAGTGTTATAATTAATATCGTTTCTTGTGATTATTAGGGTCTGGGCGATTGGGAAACAAACATACGGTCTCTGCTTGCCCTTCTCTTTCTTTTCCTCCTCCTCTTCTCCTTTAGAAAGATAGAAGCTATTTTAAGATCAGGTCTCACTATGTAGCCCTGCTTCTGCTTCAGCCTCTCAAGTGCAGGTGCTACAGATGTGAGATGCTACACCCAGCTTAATTCCCACGTCACCTGTCTGTTCCTGCAGGGGACTTGCTGGTCCGCCAGGCCTAAGAGAGAAGTGACACCTGGCAGCTCTGCACCCTTGCTGATGTATCTGAGACATTATAACAGGGCTTGTCATAAAAGAGCAGCTAACTCTGGAGTCCCCAGAGGTAAGGGGCTGGAATTCAGCACAATACTAAGAAATTTAAACAAGGTCAAATTAGAAGCTCAGCAGAGCATGCTGTAGGGAAGATCTAACACCCAGGAAAGTGAAGAAGGGAGAGCTGAATGAGAGCCTTGGCCTCTAGATGACAATTCTGAGCTTCACATGTGAGGCTCCCCAGCTGACTCCCCAAACCACACACAGCACATTACAGCATACTGTTCTGTGGTTAAACTATGTTCTGTCCTCCAATAAGACTGGTATTCAAGGTAAACTAGCCCCTACACACAACACGCCATTACGTTGAAAATGATGGTGACAATCAATGTACTGAAGACTGGGAAGTTCTGTGGAAAGGCCTTTATGTTGTATTCAACTTGGCATTTCTTTATCTTGGTTTGTGAATGTGTGTATGTGTGTAGGTGTCATGTGTGTATGTGTGTAGGTGTGGTGTGTGTATGTATAGTGTATGTGTGGTGCAGGAGGGTGCATGGTGTGTGTGTGTGTGTGCTGGTGTGGGGGGTGTATGTGTGGGGTGTATTGTGTGTGTGTATGAGTATGATGTTGTGTGTATGTGTATAGGTGTGGTGTGTGTATGTATGGTGTGTGTGTGGTGGGGGAATGCATGGTGTGTGTGTGTATGTGCTGGTGTGGGGCATATTGTGTGTGTGTGTATGAGTATGATGTTGTGTGTATGTGTGTAGGTGTGGTGTGTGTATGTATGGTGTGTGTGTGGTGGGGGAATGCATGGTGTGTGTGTGTATGTGCTGGTGTGGGGCGTATTGTGTGTGTGTGTGTATGAGTATGATGTTGTGTGTATGTGTGTAGGTGTGGTGTGTGTATGTATGGTGTGTGTGTGGTGGGGGAATGCATGGTGTGTGTGTGTATGTGCTGGTGTGGGGCGTATTGTGTGTGTGTGTATGAGTATGATGTGTGTATGTGTGTAGGTGTGGTGTGTGTATGTGGTGTGTGTGTGCATGTGTGTGTGTGGTGTAGAGGGGTGCATGGTGTGTGTGTGCTGTTGGGGGGGAGGTGTATGTGTGCGGTGTATGGTGTGTGTGTATGAGTATGATGTGGTGTGGGAGGGGTGTCCTGTGTGTGTTGTGTGTGTGTCCTGTTCTCTCCATCAGGATACTAACTTTCCACAGGAGGCACTTTGGGAAATAAGTGCTGGGAAAATTGCTACTTAATAGATTATAAAATGTAGTTCCATGAGGTCATAGATCAAAGAGATTACCTGTAATATATGATCTTAATATTTTATTAGTGTGCTCTCATTGTAGTCAGTAAAAGTAACTTTGAAAGGACTACCATCCATAAAGCAACAATAACTAATCTTTATTGTTGCTTCACGTCTTCTGGAGACTTTTCTAAGCATTTTACAGGTATTACCACATTTCTCTTCCCAGGAGCTTTCCAAAGTAGACATCATTCATCTCCCCAGATTACAGCTGAAAGGATAAAAGCCTGGGCCACTCGTGGAGACCCCTGAGACCATGACTGTCAGAGTCCGGGGCCGTTGGGCTATGTGGATCTGCATTCGTATGGGAAATTATCCAAACCGTGATTCTAATGTTACTCGTGACCGCACTGAATAATCAGTCAAAGCTGTGAGTCTTGCAGCAATTAAAATAATTCTGCCTTTTTTAACCTGCACTTGCAGGTTAAATAACAATGTCAGGGCTTGCGTAGTGAGTGTACTAATGATCTGAAATCGATATGAACTACAAGAGAAAGGCCACGGGGAGGGTGAACAGCTGGACGCCGAGGAAATGTTCGGGTTCCTCTGGGTGGCACATTATATGAGCCTCTAGTGTGTGCGTGAGGGGGCGGGGGTGAGGGCGGGAGAATATTTATCTTCACTATACCCCGAGTATGAGAAAATTGGTTGCAGATGGCTCACAGCTGTAAGGAATACCTTTGTTTCATTTGAAACTTGGTATAAATCTCTTCCTTAAACTACCTGCTCCGATGACTTTTAATTTAGAGGCTGTTGGGTAAGCCCCTGTCTCTGACCCCCATATATTATCATAAAGGTGGTGGGGTGGTTTGGGCAAGAAACCCTTGGGAAAGTCCCTGGATTTATTGAAAGGTAGGGTTGCTTCGGGCAATTTGGAGGGCTTGAGTAAAGACTTTTTACCGATTATCAACATCGCAAGATGAAATCAACTTTTACAAGAGGAAGGTTTAAGGGAAACAAATCCCCTTTAGCTTGCTATTTTTCTGGGGGGGGGGGGAGTGCTATGTTAGATTTAGTGGGTTTTATTTTGACCATGTTTTAGAAAATGGAAATAATATTCTGAAAATTGGGCTTGGATTAAAAAGACAGCGGTTTGGGGAGTTGGTTCCCCTTTTATTTTCCCTACAAAGTTAGCAGTGGCTGGATCAAGGACCAATGGTCTACTCGGTGAGGAGGCTAAGCTGACTACAAGAGGTGCTTGGTTCCATGAAGTTCAAATCAATGCACGCCATCTTTGGAAAGAAAAGTTTTCTGTAACTGTGTGTTTGTTCCGTGCAAGTTTTCTCTAGTTCTACAAAGTAATTTTATATTATTTAAAGAGCTTTTCCTAAATATTGAAAGTTACATCAACTTCTATATCACTGTTTTTCTTTCTCACTCACTGAAGGCTCAAGCATCATCAAACCCTAAGTCTTTGAAAGGTGAAAGTTCGGTTCTTGGCAGTATCCTCCTTGAACTCCTTGGAAGTCCTGAAAACGTTTGTGGGCAGACATGCTCCCCTGATATGCTTTGGTGAATGTTCATTTGCACTTGGCGCAGCTGCCAGCAGAGCCCAGTCGGACCTCACTGCGGGTTCCAGGGTCCCTCAGAGGATTTGCAAGACACAGTGGATGAAGAGCTAAGGAAGACCAAGGGAAGTGTGTGTAGTGCTTGTAAGCCCTGTAGAATTCAACTATTCATGTTTGCGTTTTAGCTTTTGATAGACAGGAGATATATGACAAGACGGTGGGCGTGTGAGCTCAAGGCCTAGCTAAGCAATGCAGGGGAGCTGGCAAAACTGGATTTCCATTATGATCAATAATCAGACTCATTTTTCATCATTCAATCCATTCTCAAAAATGATACTGTTGAAAACTCTGCAAAGAATTCCAGCGAAAGCATTTCCACTCCCACCAAAGTTACTGTATAGCCAGAAGACACACTGACCATTGGTGACAATCCCACTGTGTAGTCAGAGAACACACTGACCGTTGGTGACAAGCCCACTGTGTAGTCAGAGAACACACTGACCGTTGGTGACAAGCCCACTGTGTAGCCAGAGAACACACCGACCGCTGGCGACAAGCCCACTGGGTAGCCATGCGACAGGTATGTCACTTTGTAACTTCCAAGTGGCTTCACACTTAGGAGTTTACAGTGGTGGTTTCACGCATGTATTCAAGGTAATAAAATCAAGGAGTAAAGTTTAAAAAGGGAAAACCCAGATGGTCCGAAATCTTTCTACATAAAAATAAACCTTTTTCTAGAATCCAATAAATATTTCTCAAATAAAATAAATATTTTATTTATCTTCCCATAGATAAATAAAACAAATGGAAAAAGAGACCTGGAGATATCGGAGCCGGTACAAGGATCAGAATAGCCACAAACAGCATTCGTACCCGCAACTTTGGGGCTGCTCTTGGGATATAGACTAATTGTATATATTTTGTGTTTATAACTTAAATCTTATTTCCAAGTTATCCCAAACACTT